>NC_133507.1:19634913-19936551 GCF_049354715.1 Callithrix jacchus | reverse complement strand
ACTTTATAAACTATTCTGGTAACAATTCTTTCCCGGAATAGTTGCCTTAGGAATCTTTGCCATTAATGAGGCGGTAGAAAGAGGTGATGTTGGCAAAACACTGAGTGCCCTTCGTTCCCCTGATGTTGGCTTATATGGAGTCATCCCTGAATGTGGTGAAACTTACCAGAGTGACCTTGCTGAAGTCAAGAAGAAAAAACAGGCAGCAGGTGAGTTCTGGGATAATACTTTTGTGCCCTGAAGCTAACCCTTGAGTAGAGGAGAGGGATAAGCTATGAGGAAAGACCTTTTAGTGTGTAGACATACAATACTTAAGCTTTGTGTGTGTGTGTGTGTGTTTTTGTTTTTTTTTATTTTGAGACAGAGTCTTGCTCTGTCACCAGGCTAGAGAGTGCAGTGGCACAATCTCAGCTCACTGCAACCTCTGCCTCCCAGCCTCCCAGGTTTAAGCAATTCCCCTGCCTCAGCCCCCCGAGTAGCTGGGACTACAGGTGTACACCACCATCCCTGGCTAATTTTTTGTAGTTTAATAGAGACAGGGTTTCGCCTTGTTGACCAGGATGGTCTTGATTCATTGACCTTGTGATCTGCCTGCCTTGGCCTCCCAAAATGCTGGGATTACAGGCGTGAGCCACGACACCCAGCCTTAGGCTCATTTTAAAGGAGATAAAATCCCTATTTTTGAAAATACCTTTTTTCCCCCTTTGTGGACAGCTATGTTAACAAGGCCAATTTTCTGAGAATGTGGGAAAGATCAAAATATCTAACTGTATCTTTCACAGAGTGGCAGTAGCTCTGATTAAGCCTATAGGCAATTAAAAGTATTTTGTAGAAAGAGAGATAGAAATAAGATTTCTTATCCCATTTTATGGACTTTTAAAAATGGAAAAACTGGAGAGGCTGAATGGTCGCAAAATTTTTTAAGCACCCACGCCTTAAACATGGGCTTTGGAATGGACAAAGTTAATCATAGTTAATTCCATAATTAGACTTCATCGGTATTTTCTTCTTATATTATAGACATAAATGAGCTAAATTAGACATTACAAAGCCATAATTTAATGGGAGCTTAGGATGCTCCTTTACTCTCACAGATCCAAGGAGCAGCTTTTGAGGGGTCTTCATTTAGACTCTGAGACCTGACTGTAATAATCCTGCAGTCCTGGACTTACAGCTTGGGAGTGTGTCTCTGGGTGTCTTCTATCTTTCCTTTATTTTCTGCCAGAAGATAATGACAGCAAGTGGGTGAAGCACTGGGTGAAAGGCGGATATTATTATTACCACAATCTGGAGACCCAGGAAGGAGGATGGGACGAACCCCCAAATTTTGTGCAAAATTCTATGCAGCTTTCTCGGGAGGAGATCCAGGTAGGACACCTTTCGTCACTTAAGAAGCTGAGAGAAAGTGTTTTCAAGCTGTAATATTAATTAAGAGAAACAGAGCATGTGGTCAGAGAGCCTAGACTAAAATTGAGGTTATGTAATGAACTGTTTTGCAGTAACTTTTTTTGTAGTGACTGTGGCCTGAATTAGTAAAACATCTGGCTTATAGAATTAAGTGATATAAACCATGTGCTAAGAAAACTTAGATGATCCAGAAAAGAAAAATGAAAAGTTGCTGACTCCTCATTAAATACAACACTTTAATCTCTCCCAGTTTCTATTTTCAGTCTCTGTTCTGACTATTCCACAAATTGTATTAGCTACAACCTGCACTTTCAAATTAAATTAGCATTTCATAGGGCTTTTAAGGTACATTTTCTTCTTCTGTTTCTTTGCTTATGCTATTCCATTCAACAGTTTTTTGTTTGTTTGTTTTCAAGTCTCACTGTGTCACCCAGGCTGGAATGTAGTGGCACAGTCTCAGCTCACCACAACCTCCACCTCCCTGGATTAAAGTGATTCTCCTGCCTCAGCCTCCCAAGTAGCTGGGGTTACAGGCGTGCACCACCATGCCTGGCTAATTTTGTAATTTTAGTAGAGATGAGGGTTTGTCCTCTTGGTCAGGCTGGTCTCAAACTCCTGGCCTCAAATGATTCACCTGCCTCAGCCTCCCGAAGTGCTAGGATTATAGGTGTGAGCCAGCACACCCAGCCCATTCAACAGTTATTTATTTAATACCTCCTTAAATGTAGCAGGTACTCTTGTAAGCAATGAGGATATAGCCCTGAACAAAACAAAGTCTCTGCTGTCATGAAATGTCTCTCCCCTGCCATCTATAGCTGTCAAAATTCTTTCCTTCCCTTTGTACTAATTCTTGGTATAAAAAAAGAAAAAAAAATTCAGGCTGGGCTCACACCAACAATCCCAGCACTTTGGGAGACCAAAGCAAAAAGACTGCTTGAGCCCAGGAGTTTGAGACCAGCCTGGGCAAAATACAAAAATTAGCTAGGTGTGGTGGTGTGCGTCTGTGATTCCAGCTACTTGGGAGGATGAGAGGGGAGGATCAGTTGAGCCCGGGAGCTCAAGGCTGCAATGAGCCATGATCACACCACTGCACTCCAGCCTGGGCAACAGAGCAAAATCCTGTCTCAAAAAAAATAACATTTAATTAAAAAATTCAGTCCGCCAAGCACATCCGTCTTGAGTCACCTCCTCTATGAAACTTAAAAATTTCCTTTCCTTACCCCCTCCATCTTCTTTTGAAACCTTCAAAGAATTTTGTATTCATTCAGAATTTAATGTACTTGGATTCAAATTTTAGTCACTTTGTACTTGTCTATGCCCCCTACTAGTTTTTAAGGTGAACTTCTAAATTTGCAGTACTTTCTCGAATGAGGACTTACATTGTCATTGATGGATTATTGAGCATGTTAAGTTTTTACTTGGTACTCTGAGTAAAATCTGTGAGGGTCTGAGAAAATCTGTGTTTCTGACAGGCTTCCAGGTGTTGCTGATGCTGCTGGCTCAAAGACCGCATTTTAAGTAACAGTCTACATACTTAAGCGTCTTTAATTCCTACATCTTTGGAAAAATAATAATACAAAATGTTTTTAAAGCCCATAGAATTTCCCTGATCCAGCCTCATCTACATTCATACTCTTCGTAAGGGCTTTGAAAGTTAGTCTGCCCATCACTAATTCAGTTTCTGTTACTATCCACTTCCTAGTTCACAGCAATGTGGTTTCCTGTCCAGCTTTTACTTAGTAAAGCTCTTATTTTAGAATTCATCAATAACCTTTTAATTGCCAGATTCATTTCTCAGTGCTTATCATATTTGACTTGTCAAAAGTCTCTTCCTCAAACCCTCAATTCCTTTGGCTTCTCCCATACAATTCTCTTCTGATTCTCCTACTTCTGAGTGTCCCTTCTTAACGTCTCGTGCTACCTTCCTTTCTCTACCTCTGCTTGAATTATATGAAGATTCCATTGGCCCTCTTCTCTTCTACACATTCCTCCTGAGTGATCTCTTTCAAGCCTATGGCTCCAGCTCTTACCTTTGTGCTTGTGACTCATAAATCTGTTCCTCCAGACATTAGCCCTTTTCCTCACCAGCAGGTTTTTGCCCTTCCTTTTGCAGTCCCGAAGTCCAGCAGACACCTCAGACACAGTTGAACAGGAAAAAATCAGAGCCTGCAATAGTGTATAAGGGTGTATTTTTATCTCAGATGAAATGATTCTGCAGTTCAGTAGTCCAGGGAAGATGTGGCTCCATGGTATCATCTGTTCCAGGATCCTTCAGTCTTTGCGCTCTGTCCTTCTTAGCATGTGGCGTCCATTCTCAAGGTCACCTTGTTACCTACAATGACAGCGTGGAGCTTTGACCAACAAATTAGCAGTCCAGGCAGAAGTAGGAAGAAGGGGAAGGAAAGCAAAGAAGGTGTGCTGCCAGCTGTCTGTTTCTCTCATGGAGCTTTCCCAAAGGTCGTGCCATGGTACTGCTGCGCATGATCTCTCTCTAGCTCATGGAGTCTTTTTTTCTTTTTTTTTTTTTTTTTTGAGATGCAGTTTCATTCTTGTTGGCCAGGCTGGAGTGCCATCGCACCATCTCAACTCACCGCAACCTCCACCTCCCAGTTCAAGTGATTCTTCCGCCGCAGCCTCCCAAGTAGCTGGGACTACAGGCACGCGCCACCATGCCTGGCTAATTTTTGTAATTAGTAGAGACTGAGTTTCTCCTTGTTGTTCAAGCTAGTCTCAAACTCCTGACCTCAGGTGATCCACCTGCCTCAGCCTCCCAAAGTGCTGGGATTACAGGCGTGAGCCACCCTCCCTGGCCGCTCTGGAGTCTAAGAGCAAACAGTGTTGTCCAGAAAAAAAAAAAAAAAAAAAAAAAAATCAAGGCTCTGGAGGAGAAGGTGGATATTGGATAGGTAACCAGATGTTCTTACTAATCATTCCCGCTGCTGCTGGCCTTGTTCAAGCTCAGGTCATCTCTCACTTGTATCACAATAGCAGCATTTATTTCACCCACTTGGTCTCTCCTCACTCTACCCTGTCTTACTTTCCTAACAGTATTTTTCTAAAAATAATCTCCAGCCTGGACAATATAATGAGAACTCATCTCTACCAAAAAAAAAAAAAAAAAAGTTTTTTTTTTTTTTTAATTAAAATTAGGTGTGGTGGTGTGCTTTGTAGCCCAATTACTCAGGAGATGAGGTGGGAGGATTCCTTGAACCCAGGAATTTGAGGCTGCAGCAAGCTGCGATCACACTACTGCACTCCAGCCTGGATGACAGAACGAGACCTTGTCACTAAAATAAATAATAAACAACTGATTGTTTTATTCCTTTGCTTGAAAGTTTCCTGGCTCTCCAGTATCTTTAGTAACAGTCCAAACCCTCTTTGCAGTCTGCCTGGAGATGTGGCTTTCTGTCCTCACCTCTGGCCTCTCCCTCTGGGATGTCCTACATTGTAACGTTCTAGGGTTCCCTTGGTACTTGGCACACACAGTCCTGTTGGATACCTGTTCCTCTATTCTTGTCCGCAGTGACCCCAGATCAGCCAGCACAGTGCCCAGCCTAGTCAGTGTTGGATAGGTGGATAAGTGAGATGATATATGAAGTAAAAGAAGATCAAGGTTTTGTTTATGAAATGTTTTCTAGGTGGGAGGAGGTGTGTGAGAACAACCTGATCCTGAAAAACAGACCTGAGGGCTTCATTCCCTTTACTTAAGTCCATACAATCTGGTATGGACTTAGGAAGCAGGGGGTGTTAGCTTGTGTGCTGTGGGTGATACTGTGAAAACCTGCATCTGTTCTTCCTTGTGAATGTCTTTGAATGTGACCACTGCTTTTTCAGAGTTCCATCTCTGGAGTGACGGCTGCGTATAACCGAGAACAGCTGTGGCTGGCCAACGAAGGCCTGATCACCAGGCTGCAGGCCCGCTGCCGTGGATACTTAGTTCGACAGGAATTCCGATCCAGGATGAATTTCCTGAAGAAACAAATACCTGCCATCACTTGCATTCAGGTATTTCAGAACCTATCACACAGTTAGCAAGCGGGCCTCTAGAGCAGAGATAATAAATAGTCACCTCTCCCCATTAACTGTCTGAGTGTGTTTTTTGAGTTCTGGCCTCTTAGTCTTCTCTTTCCTTTGACAGGTACCTCCTCTTTTGTACCATAAAGTATAGTGTGCCTGCTGGTGTTTAATGGGGACACAGTGGCAGTTCTTGGGCACCTCTTCCTCTCTTCTTCTAAGACCGTACCTTTCTGTAAGATTTGAACCTTGAGGGAAACAACTGTGGTTTTGCTTCATTGACAAGGTAGCACAATGTCCTGGAAAGAATTCTGAGTTAGGAGTGATGGCTGCACTGCTGCCAGCCAGTGAGGAATCTCCAAGTTTGTTTCTCCATCTATAAAAGGGGAATACCCCATTGTATCTTATCTTCCTCACCTGATTTGGTATAAGAAGCCAGTAAATGAATTTGTATGGCTGGACTGTAAAAGGCATGCACGGCTGTGCTGATGTCGGGGAAGTAGAATGTAGCCATCATATTCTTCCAGTGGAGAAATGGCCTGTACCCTTGTCCCTGTCACTGCTGGAAATGGTCCTTTCTTAAACGTCATGATGAAATTGCACTTGGATCATATATCAAAATGAAAAATTTTTAACTTCCACTGATGCTTGGGAAGTAACATGTTCTCTGTAATATTTGATGGTTTCAGTCCCAGTGGAGAGGATACAAGCAGAAGAAGGCATATCAAGATCGGTTAGCTTACCTGCGCTCCCACAAAGATGAAGTTGTAAAGGTATGGTAGCCTGAGCAGGCTTTCTCCATGAGGGGCCCAGGTATAACACGTGTTGCGATGAAGGACTCTTCTAATTTCTAGGATCCCCTTTCCACAGATTCAGTCCCTGGCAAGGATGCACCAAGCTAGAAAGCGCTATCGAGATCGCCTGCAGTACTTCCGGGACCACGTGAGTACCTGTGGATCATAGGGCCTTTAGGAGTGGTTTGGCTGTATTTTTGATAGACAGATGAATAGAGGAATTTCTTCTTTTTTGTTCCTTAGATAAATGACATTATCAAAATCCAGGCTTTTATTCGGGCCAACAAAGCTCGGGATGACTACAAGACTCTCAGTGAGTAACTGGCTCCTTGTGAAAAGCTGAGGCAGTGGCTGAGAGCCACCAGGTTTTGGGTCTTCTCCATGGACCTTTTTTGTTGTCCTGAGGCAAGGCTTGGGGTAGAGGATGTGACCTGTGATGTGAGCCCCTTTGCTAACATGTGGCTAGGTGTCTTGTTGCTTGTTGAATTAGCTTTTATCATAGCATAGTAATAGTCAGACACAGAAAATTATACCTGATAGTTGTCTTAGCACATCTCAAAAATAATTGTGTGTGAATAGAACTACTTTGTCAAGACATTGCTGTTTTCTGAGACATAGTACTTTTTCTGGTAACCCATTCTTTGTCTGATGCATACTTTCTGTCAGTCAATGCTGAGGATCCTCCTATGATTGTGGTCCGAAAATTTGTCCACCTGTTGGACCAAAGTGACCAGGATTTTCAGGAGGAGCTTGACCTTATGAAGATGCGGGAAGAGGTTATCACCCTCATTCGTTCTAACCAGCAGCTGGAGAATGACCTCAATCTCATGGATATCAAAATTGGACTGCTAGTGAAAAATAAGATTACATTGCAGGTATGGCACAGTGCCAGTGGGGACCTTGGAACACTTTATCCTGTTTGTAACCCCTGAATTCTCCTTTCTAACTGGTGGGGAGGGTGGAGGCTGACTTTTTTTCTCAGCTACTGCCATAAGGTTTTGTTTTTTGTTTTTGTTTTTTTGACAGAGTCTCACTGTGTTGCCCAGGTTGGAGAGCAGTGGTGTGATCTCAGCTCACTACAACCTCTGCCTCCCAGGTTCAAGCGATTCTCCTGCGTCAGCCTCCTAAGTAACTGGGGTTACAGGCACAGGACACCACACCTGGCTAATTGTTTTTGTTTTGAGACAGAGTTTCACTTGTCGCCCAGGCTAGAGTGCAGTGGCATAATCTTGGCTCACCACAACCTCTGCCTCATGGGTTCAATGATTCTCCTGCCTCAGAATCCCAAGTAGCAGGAATTACAGGTGCATGCCACTATGCCCTGCTAATTTTTGTATTTTTAGTAGAGACAGTATTTCGCCATGTTGGTAGACTGGTCTTGAGGTCCTGATCTCAGGTGATCTACCTGCCTCAGCCTCCCAAAGTGCTGGGATTACAGGAATGAACCACAACACCTGCCTTTTTTGCATTTTTAGTAGAGATGGGGATTCACCATGTTTGTCAGGCTGGTCTCGAACTCCTAGCCTCAAGTGATCTACCCACGTAGGCCTACCAGAGTGCTGAGATTACAGGCATGAGCTACCATGCCTGGCTGCTGTAAGCTTTTTTAAAGTTATGTAAGACAAGTCAGGCATGATGGCTCACATCTGTAATCCCAGCATTTTGGGAGGCCAAGGCAGGCAGATCACGAGGTCAAGAGATTGAGACCATCCTGGCCAACATGGTGAAACCCCGTCTCTACTAAAAATACAAAAATTAGCTGGGGGTGGTGGCATGCGCCCTGTAGTCCCAGCTACTCAGGAGGCTGAGGCAGGATACTCGCTTGAACCCAGGAGGCAGAGGTTGCAGTGACTTAAGATTGCGCCACTGTACCCAGCCTGGCAACAGAGCAAGACTACATCTCAAAAAAAAAAAAAAAAAAAGGCCATGCTCAGTGGCTCATAAGTGTAATCCCAGCACTCTGGGAGGCCAAGAGGGGTGAATCACCTGAGGTCAGGAGTTTGAGACCATCCTGGTCAACATGGTGAAACCCCGTCTGTACTAAAAATACAAAAAATTAGCTGGGCATGGTGGCACGTGCCTGTAATCCCAGCTACATGGGAGGCTGAGGCAGGAGACTTGCCTGAACCCAGGAGGTGGAGGTTGTGATGAGCCGAGATCGCACCATTGCACTCCATCCTGGGTAACAAGAGTGAAACTCCGTCTCAAAAAAAAAAAAAAAACAAAAAATTGGCCGGACACAGTGGCTCGTGCCTGCAATCCCAGCACTCTGGGAGGCTGAAGCAGGAGAATTGCTTGAACCCAAGAGGTGGAGGTTACAGCGAGCCGAGATTGTGCTATTGCACTCCTGCCCAGCAACAGTGTGAGACTCCATCTTAAAAAAAAAAAAAAATACAAAAAATTAGCTGGATATGGTGGCACATGCCAGTAATCTCAGCTACTCAGGAGGCTGAGGTGTTAGAATTGCTTGAACCTGCAAGGCAGAGGTTACAGTGAGCCAAGATTGCACCACTGCACTCCAGACTGGGTGACAGAGCGAAACTCTGTCTCCAAAAAAAGTTAGATAAGACATAAAATAACTTAATAGACAAAATTTTGATAGAGAAAAGAAGATCAGTGTCTTCCCCTAATTTCACTTACCCCACTCGTTTTGTATCTCATGTTCTTACTTCATATCAGAGGATAAGACTCTTTCCCTATGATAAATAGTCATACATCTTTTATTTTTTTGAGACAGAGTCTCCTTCTGTACCCCAGGCTGGAGTGCAGTGGCATGATCATGGCTCACTGCAACCTCAACCTCCTGGGTTTGAGTGATTGTCTCACTTCAGCCTCTCAAGTAGCTCGGACGACCAGTGCATGCCACCACACCTGGCTAATTATTTTATTTTTGTAAGAGATGGGATCCCTCTGTGTTGTCCAGGCTGGTCTCGAACTCTTGGGCTCAAGTGATCCTCCTGTCTCAGCCTCTCAAAGTGCTGGGATTACAGGTGTGAGCTACTGCACCAGGCTGTAAATATTATTTTTAACAGTAGCATAATAGATTGTTAGAAGATATACTATGATTTGCCCCTTTTCTCTTCCTGGTATTTGACATTTAGGCTGTTTACCAAGTGTTTATTATAAATAACATCACAATTGATATTTCAATATATATGTAGCTTTTATTGTATTTAAGACTTAATTTTGTAATAAGTCTTTTTGTAATAGATTGCTAGAAGTTGTTTTCCCAATTCAGTGTACATTCTTATGGCTCAGGTTCTTTGTCAGAACATAGGAATGGATTTGATTGGTGTACTGAAAACAGGATAAAATGTAGTGATTTTAAAATCTTTAGTGGGAACCTGCCAGTGCAGTCGACTGTCATGTGAGCTTGCACATGCTATAAGACCTTTCCACATTGCCCAGAGGTTCATCTTTGAAAGCTTTCTCATGTGTGTATTGGTTTTTGTTTGTAGGATGTGGTCTCCCACAGTAAAAAACTTACCAAAAAAAATAAGGAACAATTGTCTGATATGATGATGATAAATAAACAGAAGGGAGGTCTCAAGGCTTTGAGCAAGGAGAAGAGAGAGAAGTTGGAAGCTTACCAGCACCTGTTTTATTTATTGCAAGTAAGTGGCTCCTGGAATCAGTGTTATAAAAATTTAGCAAATTTACTTTTCCACAAGAAAACCTTACCCATCAATCTCTCTGGAAATACTTTTGACTTCCACTGAGGGGTAAGTGACGGGCATTGTAATATTTTAATTTATTAATTTTTTTTCTCATGTATCTTCTAGTTCTTCAATTTTAAAGAATTAAATATATCTTGCCAGCTTTCATATTACCTATAAATGACTTATCCCTTGGTTTTATTTCAGACCAATCCCACCTATCTGGCCAAGCTAATTTTTCAGATGCCCCAGAACAAGTCTACCAAGTTCATGGACTCTGTGATCTTCACACTCTACAACTATGCATCCAACCAGCGAGAGGAGTACCTGCTTCTGCGGCTCTTTAAGACAGCGCTCCAGGAGGAAATCAAGTATGAACAGATTTCCTCAGGGCACAGACCCTTCCTACTATCACTGGGGACCCCAGTTTGAAATTCATGCCTTTCAGACCTTTGTTGTTCTCAATTAATTTATGAAAAATACTTACTCTAAAGAAGCATCTAATTTTTTAATAATACAAAATCTTGCTGCTTCTAGGGAGGGGATAAATTAATTTTAGGAACATTCTGTATTAAGGTATAATTTCAAAAAGTGATCTCAACAGAAAGATTTTGCATTTTTCTCTAGTAGGGGACCTAACTGACCATGATTCAGTGTACAGCCACAAGAACGTTCTGTGAGTGCTGGGCAATGATTCGAGAGAAACTCTGTTTCTATGAGATAGGATCTTTAAGCAGGAAGGATCTTTTCATTGACGGATTCTGTGACAAGTTTAAATTTTTATCTGATGTTTTATAGGTCAAAGGTAGATCAGATTCAAGAGATTGTGACAGGAAATCCTACAGTTATTAAAATGGTTGTAAGTTTCAACCGTGGTGCCCGTGGCCAGAATGCCCTGAGACAGATCTTGGCCCCAGTCGTGAAGGAAATTATGGATGACAAATCTCTCAACATCAAAACTGACCCTGTGGATATTTACAAATCTTGGGTTAATCAGATGGAGTCTCAGACAGGAGAGGCAAGGTATGATAACCATAACACTTTTCTTTATGTTGTTACTTTCTTTCCCTCTTTTTTCCACCCTCTTTATTTATAAACTAATACTAGTTCAAATAGTTTTTCTTTTTTTTAATTTTCTTTTGAGATGGAGTTTCACTCTTGTCACTCAGGCTGAAATGCTATGACAGGACCTCGGCTCACTGCAGCGCCACCTCCTGGGTTCAAGCAGTTCTCATGCTTTAGCCTCCCGAGTAGATGGGTTACAGGCATGTGACCACATCTGTCTAATTTTTGTATTTTTATTAGAAACAGGGTTTTGCCATGTTGACCAGGCTGGTCTCGAACTCCTGACCTCAAGTGATTCGTCTGACTCAGCCTCCCAAAGTGCTGGGATTACAGGCGTGAGCCACCGGGCCCAGCCTCAGATAGTTTTTCTTTAGAAAACTGTGCTTTATGAGTTGTTGACCTTGTAATAAATTCACGTATTTAACAAATGTTTGAGTACTTACTGTGTGCCAGGCATTGTGTTAGAGATGTATACAGTAATGCAATAATGAGTGAAACAGACATGCCCCCTGCCCTCTCTTCTTAGGTCATTGGGTGGAAGAGACACCAACCAGGTACATAAAAATAAAAGTATAATTAAACATTGAGGAAAGTTTCATGAAGTTTTATATAGGGTTCTGTAGTGGAGACTATAAGAGGGAGCTAACATAGGTTGGGTGATTAGGGAAAGCTTGTCCCAGAAGATAAAATTTCATTTAGCTGAGGCCTAAAGGCTAAGATGAAGCCAGACTTACTAAGAGCTAGGTGCAGAGTGTTCATGTCTGAACACTCTGAGGTGGGGGGGTTAGGACCTAAAAGGCATAACTAGGGATGCAATTGAATGAGAAGGCTCATACAGATTGGGTGAGATCACTGTGTTTTATTAAAGGAACAAGAAAATGGTGTGGGGTGAGCTGCCCTGAAATACTGAGAGTTGGGCTAACTGAATTAACATATTACAGGAGATAACTGAGTCAGGGCTGTAGCATAAACCACCACCATTAATTTATCAAAAGCAAAAGTATGCCAATCAAATATGGGTAATGCTGGGAAAAGGGAGTTCAGAATGCCAAAACATTTCTGGTTTTATTCATCTTGGGCAAGGACCTAGAGGGATGGGAAATGGAGATGTGAGCAACACGGTCTGTTGTGGATTTTTCTTGTTGCAGAGTAGGGTTGGATCATGCATGAAGCTCTCTGGGCATAGGAGGAGTAGCAGCTCTCCACACCATTGCTATTCAAAGTGTGGTTTACAGACCAGTAATGGAAAATCATCTGTGCACAATGTTTAGTTTAACTGATAGTTTTTTTAATAGCAAGATTTTCTCAATGAAAGAAGCAGTGTATTAATTCGCATTCTGACTCATTCTCTTTGTCTTTGATTGGATTGTAGACTGGCACTGGTCTACACTTTGAATAACACTATTCTACATAATTCTGCTTTCCATGTTCCTGGATGCCAGGCAATTTGCTGACTCACTGAAAGGGCTTATCTCGCCAGGAGTGGTGGCTCACACCTGTAATTCCAGCACTTTGGGAGGCTGAGATGGGAGGATTGCTTGAGCTCATCTTAGCCTTTGGGCCTTTGAGACCAGCCTGGGCAACATAGAGAGACCTTGTTTCCACTTAACAAAAAAATGAGTTAGGCGTGGTTGTCCACACCTGTAGTATCAGTTATTCCAGAGGCTGAGGCAGGGGGATTGCTTGAGCATGGGAGGTCGAGGCTGCACTGTGCCATGATGCCACCACTGCACTCCATCCTGGGTGACAAAAAAGAAAAAGATGGCATATCCCTATTAGGAATCATTTGGCATCTGATTGGTTCTTGGTACTAAGTAGGTCTGTTATCAGGACTCAGATCATTGCAAAAGTCTTTTTAATTTTTTTGGCCTGCATACCTGAGACTCAAATCCAGGAATGTGGTCAGCCAAGTGCAATACTTGTGTGGGAGGTTTTGCCTGCAACCCAGGGCATTCCTTGCTGATAGCCCGCATGTACACTGGCTCAGGGCTACTCAATTATTTCCTCTGATGGTCCATGAGTCAGTCATTTTTAGATCCAGATCCCACTAGACACTTCAGTATTGTTTTTCCTGTGGGTACCTGTAAGAAACTTGTGTCTTATTTTGCCTTTCATAAAATGGAAATTGAGCCAGGCATGGTGGCATGTACCAGTAGTCTCAGTTGCTCAGGAGGCCAAGACAGGAATATCTTGAGCCCAGGAGTTTGAGCATAGCCTGGGCAACTAGTGAGACCCCGTATCTTTTTTTTTTTTTTTTTTTAAAGGCAATTGATTTGAATTCTTTTTAAGATACCAGTGACTATGAAGTGTGGTGGTGTGGTGGGGGTCTGTCCTACAGGTAAACATCACAGGTCCTTCAGCTTTCCTCTTTTACTCCAGCCACTGTACACATAGCAAACTGGAATTTGTCACCTTTTGGAAATGTTCTTTCCTAAAATCTTAGCTAATGTTTTGTTCTATTACCATTGTTTTTAGCATGTTGATTCTCTTGCTTGTTACTACTTTAAAAAGTCACATAAATATACAATGGGGTATCCCTGTCTACTTGTATTTTTCTCTTTTCTTTTTTTCTGAGACAGAGTCTCGCTCTGTTGCTCAGACTGGAATGCAATGGTGTGATGTCAGCTCACTGCAACCTCCACTTCCTGGGTTCAAGTAATTCTCCTGCCTCAGCCTCCCAAGTAGCTGGGAATACAGGCATGCGCCACAATGCCCGGCTAATTTTTATATTTTTAGTAGAGACATAGTTTCTCCATGTTGCTCAGGATGGTCTTAAACTCCTGACCTCAGGTGATCCGCCTGACTCCGCCTCCCAAAGTGCTGGGATTATAGGCCTGAGCCACCATGCCTGGCCTCTGCTTAGATTTTTTAAGGCTGCTATAACAAATCACCTCAAACTTGGTGGCTTAAAACAACCAAGATTCATTGTCTCACAGTTGTGAAGGCCAGAAATCTGAAACCATGATCATGAAGTTGAGGTGCTGGAAGAGCCATGCTCCCTGCAGAGACTTTAGTGGAAACTCGGTTTCTTGACTCTTACAGTTTGTGGTGACTGTTGACATCCCTCAACTTGTGGCCATATGATTCCAGCCTCTGCGGTCACTTTGCCTTCTCCTCCCTTCTGTGTGTACCAAAGCTCTCTCTGCCTCTTTTATTTCTTTCTGTGTTTTTTGTTTTGTTTTGTTTTTTTTGAGACAAGGTCTTGCTCAAGCAGTCCTCCCACCTCAGTCTTCCTGGTAGCTGGGAATGCTACTGTGCACTGCTGTGCCTGGCTTAGCCCTCCTGTCTTTGAAGACCTTCTGGTTTCTGGGAAGGTCCGGATTTGTTAGTATCGTCTCCACGGTCTGCTGTGGCCTGTTCCCTTCTACTTTTCCACTCTTATTTTGCTTCTGTCTCCCCTTCCTTCTTAGAAGACTCTTTCTCTACTGTGTTCTTGAGTTCAAGCATCCCTTCCTTTTGGAAGCCTTCTTTGCTTTTTCCATTCTGAGTTGAAGCTCTTTCCCTATGATCCTGTAGCACTTTTGCTGAACTGATTTATAGCACAATAGGTTTATAATCATGTTTGTATGTCACTCCCACCAGACTGTAGAAGACTCGAGAAGATATCAAGTCTTATATAACTTTTTATTTTGAGACGGAGTCTTGCTCTGTCACCCAGGCTGGAGTACGGTGGTACAATCTCAGCTCACTGCACTCCACCTCCCGTGTTCAAGCAATTCTCCTACCTCAGCCTCCCAAGTAGCTGGGATTACAGGTGCACACCACAACACCCAGTTATTTTTTGTGTGTATTTTTAGTAGAGACGGGGTTTCACCATGTTGGCTAGGATGGTCTCGAACTCCTGACCTCATGATCTGCCCGCCTCGGCCTCCCAAAGTGCTGGGATTATAGGTGTGAGCCACTGCGCCCGGCCATATCTTATATAACTTTTATCTCCAAGTGCCTATTATTGTGCCTGGCACACAATTCAGGCACCTGATTCACAGTTGAAAACTTGAGTTCAGATTCCAGCCTTATCACTTATCAGCCCTGTGAGCGTGAGTTTATGCTACCTCATGTTTCTGGGTCTTTCAGTTTATGAAAGATAAGACACTTGCTTCAGGCTATTCCTGGCTGTTTGTCTAACATAGTTGTGTGTAATTTCTGTCTTTCCAGCAAACTGCCCTATGATGTGACCCCTGAGCAGGCGCTAGCTCATGAAGAAGTGAAGACCCGGCTAGACAACTCGATCAGGAACATGCGGGCTGTGACAGACAAGTTTCTCTCAGCCATTGTCAGCTCTGTGGACAAAATCCCGTGAGTGCCATCAGTTGTCATGACCCCCAGTAGAGCCTAGCACTAGTACCTTTCTGCTCCTTGGCCCTTCTCATTAAGTTTTGTCCATCTCACAGTTACGGGATGCGCTTCATTGCCAAAGTGCTGAAGGACTCGTTGCATGAGAAGTTCCCTGATGCTGGTGAGGATGAGCTGCTGAAGGTAAGAATCTCAGAGCTGGCTGACTCCTGCCCTTTGAGGACGTTAGAAAGCCAGGCCTGACCATAGATTCTTACCAATAGCCTGAGTGTAGGTTCTGGCAGTAGCTCACCATTGATTATGAGCTTTTGAAAGCAACTGCAATTGGTAAACAAGACCTTTCTGAGGATGAAACAGTTCCTATAGTTTGGCGCACAAACATCAAACAAGTAGAAAGATGGATTTTTCCTGTACTCAAATGAGTTGCTTTGAGTCCTGTCTTTTTGCTGTAGTATTGTTCCCTCTGCTGGTGACCTGGTGAATAGTAGCAGGCACGATTGTTTCTGCTAAGGCTGTTGCTGATAACTCTTTCTTACTCAGCTATGCTCTTCTCTTTTCTTTTTTCTTTTTTTTTTTAATCTGAATGCTTTTTTCTTCTCTCTCCTAGTTCTGTGCTTTCCTACAGTGAGGCCTCGATTCTAGACTTTCTGTTCAGGTGAATTAATTTTATTTCTTCTGAATGAAACTCTAGGGGAAATGCTGTGACTGTTCCTGAATTCTTCTGTGGAAGAGATGTGTGTTGAGTGAATTTAATTTCAGAGGCATGAACTTGGCCTTTGAAGTCTGCAGCATGAGGATGTTGGGAGGTGGGGTTATGCTGACTAGGTCATGTTAAAGAATTTAGCTATGTTTGTTAGCTTTTTATCGTGAAAGCCCATCTATATGAAAGTACAAAGTGCATGTGGGTGACAGCAGCTTTATTTGTTACCATGACATGTGAACAAAAGATGCCCTGAAATACTTAATAACAGACTTTAAGTGTGCCATTTTTACCTTCTGAATCTGCTCTTTCATTAGCTACTGGCAGTGGTTTTCGTTCTGTTCTCATTGTTTTCCTGTATTGAACAAAGGGATGTTTCATTGTTTTAGTTACAGGCCATGAGAGAGAGTATGTATATGTGCATGCGTGCATGTGTATATGTATTTTTTATTTATGTATTTGTCATAGGACTGCATTTTCTGGTTTTCTTTGCTAGCAAAGTCATTTGTGGCTTACTTGATAGTATGTCTTTTAATAGCCATCTTTCTGTTTCATCTCTTCCAGATTATTGGTAACTTGCTTTATTATCGATACATGAATCCAGCCATTGTTGCTCCTGATGCCTTTGACATCATTGACCTGTCAGCGGGAGGCCAGCTTACCACAGACCAACGCCGAAACCTGGGCTCCATCGCAAAAATGCTTCAGCATGCTGCTTCCAATAAGATGTTTCTGGGAGATAATGCTCACTTAAGCATCATTAATGAATATCTTTCCCAGTCCTACCAGAAATTCAGGTAAGGGGAAAGGTACAAGTGCTTAAGAGAGTCTGTGGGTGTATTTTTATCATTGCGGGAAAAGACAAGATTAAAAACCACTCTTCACTTTCCCTCGACTGCTGTATTATAGAATACATGTTTGATGTGTGCAGGACTCCAGAAGGTGATGCATTTATTTTCAAGAGAATTTTCATGTGAAATAGATAGTAGTTAACATAAAAATAATGATTATGTATTTAGTACATGTTACTTTATAATCAGAGAAGAATTAGAGAATGCTTTTAGTTTTTGTAAATTAACATCTAGTTTTGAATTCAGTGCCTCAAAGCATTATCTTAGAGATAGAGCTGGTTCTCCTAATGGTGTCTGAGAACTGTTTTAAATCAAGTTGCAATGGTTCTTAGGGGTAAAACTATAAACCAGGTGGAGAAAGAATTTGTTAGAGCCAATATCTCACAGTTGTCAAGCACAGCAGACATAGCAGTTTCTCTTGAAGTAACTCTTGACTGGCTTTTGTTTGCACTCATTGTGTGAGAGGTTTGTGGAACATTCTCTTGCCAACTTCTCATGCACATGTCGCTTTTTGGGGGGCTACCTCTGGTGCTTATTTCAGACGGTTTTTCCAAACTGCTTGTGATGTCCCAGAACTTCAGGATAAATTTAATGTGGATGAGTACTCTGATTTAGTAACTCTCACCAAACCAGTCATCTACATTTCCATTGGTGAAATCATCAACACCCACACTGTAAGTATTTTTCTTTAATTACTTAATTTCATTGCTGTGTCCTTAATTATTTTCCTTGGCTGCTGCTTATCGCCTCTGGTAGCCAGGTGTCTCACCTTCCTCTGATCTAGCTGACAATACATCGCCTTGTTGTCTCTTTTGTTGCTTGTTATTCTTAACACTATCTACTGCTAAGTTTCTACAAGGTCTCCCCAGGCCACCTGCATTAGAATCATATGGACTGATCATTAAAAATGAAGTTTTCTGGGCCCCACCCCAGGCCTAGTGAATCAGAATCCCACTAAATTCATCTAGTGCCTTGATAAAAAAAAAAAATAGTGCTTTTACTCTTTCTTTTTACCCCAGCCCTCTGTGTTGTTTTTCTAACATGATCTAGAATACTAGCTTCTATCTCTGTTTAGCCTTGGAGTGGATTTTTTCCCTTGGAAGCTGGAGCTCCCCGTTTCTTCAGATTTTTCAAATAATTCATTTTTTTCCCTTTTGGGTACATAGACATATAGAACAGGCATGAGGACGTATAAAAATTTTAAATGAAATTTTGAGGTTACTGTCATTTCTGAGGGCATCACCTGGGATAATGACACCTTGAAGGCTTTGTTGAGTGTCTCTACGATAATTAGAACATTGATTTGGTATGCTTTCCTCTGAATTAAAATGGTGTCATACACTGGAAACATTAAGTAAAAGTCTGCATGTGAGTTATTTGAACTGGTAGTAGCGTATATTGATGACTTTGGGTATTGAACTAGGAGTTTCTTTTTTTTTTTTTTGAGATGGAGTCTCTCTCTGTCACCCAGGCTGGAGTGCAGTGACATGATAGCGGCTTACTGCAGCCTCCACCTACCAGGTTCAAGCAATTCTCCTGCCTCAGCCTCCCTAGTAGCTTGGATTACAGGCGCGTACCACCATGCCCTACTAATTTTTATATATTTAGTAAGATGGGGTTTCATCATGTTGGCCAGGCTGGTCTTGTACTCCTGATCTCAGGTGATCCGCCCGTGTTGGCCTACCAAAGTGCTGGAATTACAGGCATGAGCCACTGTGCCCAGCCTCAGTGTTCTTTCTTATACAGGGCACATTTGAATTATTTATGGCTACGAGGTTAAGAGACTGACAGTATTTCCTCTTCTTACATTGTAACATATGTCATTCAGCAGAGCCCAATGTGGTGCTTTCTGTTATATTGTTTATTTGGGTTAATTTGCTGAGGATGTGCTTGTTGGTTCTTTGAATATAAGAACTTTGTTGTAACCTCTTTGTGCAAATCATTTTTAGGCATTCTGGGGAGGGATGGGCTGGAGAGTTGAATGTGTAAATGGAGTTGATCATTGCTGTTTGCAGCTCCTGTTAGATCACCAGGATGCCATTGCTCCAGAGCACAACGATCCAATCCACGAGCTGCTGGACGACCTTGGCGAGGTGCCCACCATCGAGTCCCTGATAGGTAACGTTCTGACTTCTGCCTGAAGGTGAAAGGGGAACATGACAGAAGAGTGTTGCGGTTGCTGTCTCCTCTGTTTTCTGCACTGTACCAAACTCTGGATATACATTGGGAAATAAAATAAATGTGATTCTGATAGTTTCATATGAGACAAAACAAAACAACAAAAAAAGTCCAGATGTCACTGTCTATGAGGAACTGGAACTGGAGGAAGAGATCATTTTCAGTGCAGATACATACTGCCATTTGCGCTTTTTTAAAAAAATTGCAGATATACAAATAATTACATAATTATAAGCTACGTGTCCTTTAAATGAAAGAATTGGTTTGTTATGAGACAGGGTCTCCCTCTGTTTCCCAGGCTGGAGTGCAGTGGTGCAGTCACTGCTCACTCCAGCCTCAAATCTGTGGGCTCAAGTGATCCTCCTGAGTTTCATGGTTTTGTTTTTGTTTTTTAAATAGAGACGGGGTCTCGCTATGTTGCCCAGGCTGATCCCAAACTCCTGGCCTCAAGCGATCCTCTTCTTTCAGCCTTCCAAAGTGCTGGGATTACAGGCCCAAGCCACTGCACCTATCCAGAATGTTTTGAGAGAGAATTGTGATATTGTAGTGTTGAAACAATTTCTCAAACGTTTATGAAGTTATTATGGATCCTTTGCCTTTATCATTTGACATAACATTTTATCTCTCGGTAAAAGTTGTTCTCGCCACACTATACATGTTAGCTGATTCAGTATTATCTTAGACGTGTATCATCTTTTATTTGTATTATTTTCCCCGATATCTCCTCTCTTTATTATGCTGATTGTTTCCACCCTCCCAAAACTTCAGGGGAAAGCTCTGGCAATTTAAATGATCCAAATAAGGAGGCACTGGCTAAGACAGAAGTATCTCTCACGCTGACCAACAAGTTTGATGTGCCTGGAGATGAGAATGCAGAAATGGATGCTCGAACCATCTTACTGAAGTGAGTATCAAAAGTAGGAAGAATGAAATGGTTGTAATCCAAATGTTTCCTGGCCTTTGGAGCAAGAACCTGCTGGGTCATGCCTGAAGTGACCATACTGCCTCTCATACTTGTCATAATCCCCGTCACCAGTCACCTTGCATATTGAACTTGGCACAGGACTTACCTGCCTTATTTTGCTAATATGCTACAACAAAATTAAATCTTGGAAAGCTTAACCCTCGTGCCTACTTATGGTTGGGTAAATAGCCTAGTGCCTTGAGTACTGTGTGCTGGCAGCTGCCACTTGGGACTTCTTTGAGGTGCTGTTTGTGCTGCTGCTGATTCGGTCCACTTGAGAGGAACTAGAACACTGGTAATATTTAAGTGCTCCCCCCATCTCGTTTCAGTACAAAACGTTTAATTGTGGATGTCATCCGGTTCCAGCCAGGAGAGAC
The DNA here is from genome assembly GCF_049354715.1 of Callithrix jacchus. Classification (NCBI taxonomy): domain Eukaryota; kingdom Metazoa; phylum Chordata; class Mammalia; order Primates; family Cebidae; genus Callithrix; species Callithrix jacchus. The sequence continues at coordinate 19,916,252 of NC_133507.1, read as the reverse complement.
CTTGACTGAAATCCTAGAAACACCAGCCACCAGTGAACAGGTAAAATTTAGGGTTTAACATACTCCTTTGTTTCGTAGATAAGCCCTCCCGATAGGCGCATGTCAGAGAAAGGAGGGAGACACAAATAAGAGGTGGTAACTTAGGGGTGAGCGTGAATGTAACTAGGGGGGCAGTGGTAGTTACGGCTCATGTGAAAAGTTATTGGTTCCTGAGCCCAGGGGGTGATGTCCTTTGGGCAGGAAACTCACTGGCACTTGTCTGCAGAATCAGTGCATCCATTCGGTATATCCGTCCCTTGGTATCTACAGGGGATTCGTTCCAGCACCCATTCCACCCACCTCTCCACCCCTGGCCAAAACCAAAATGCATAGATGTTCAAGTCCCTTCTATAAAATGGTGTAGTATTTGCATATAACTCACACACATTCTCCCATATACTCTAAATCATCTCTAAATTGCTTATAATACCTACTGCAATATAAATGCAAAGTAAATAGTTACTGTATTTTTAAATTTTGTATTTTTTTTATTGTTGTTATTTTTGTTTCAAATAGTTTTGATCCAGGGTTGGTTGAAACCATGAATGTGTAGGGGTTTCTTTTGCAGTTTATTGAATATTATACAGTTGGAATTCTGTTAAGCGCCTTGGTAGGTAGAAGAAAAGTACAGAATGTGGCTCCTAAGCTCAGTGAACTCATGATCTAGGGAAGTGTGACATATATACCTGAAGCAATGATTAAACCATTCAAAATTAACTATGATATTGACTAAAAAAAATGATAGCAGTTCAGGAAAGAGGCCAGTGAAGCAGTGCATTAGGAAAGCTGCCTAAAAGAAGTGGACTGGAGCCAGACGTGTAAAGGTGGATAGGAGTTGGGTGTGCATGTAAGACAAGAGGGCACTCAAGGCAGGAGAGCGACCTGAGCAGAGGAACAAAGGAGGGAGGGAGGAACGTGATGCAACCAGACCCCGTGTCTAGAATGAAGCTGTAGGTGGAGGCGAGCAGTGAGAGAGAAAACATGAGACCAAATTATTTAGAACTCACAAGCTAGATGGGAATTTGGCACTGCAGAGATAAGAAATAAAGAGCCTCTATAAGGTTCAAGACCATTTAATGTTAATTAATTCAGCAGTACTATCGGAGTAGATGGTAGTTGAGTCATCTAGGTATGTGATAAGGTCCAGTGGGGTGGGTGGATGGGGGTCGGGACCTGGCGTTGTGAAGGGTTGGATGAGTCATGTTCTATCTAAGATCTTTGTTTCCTTTTTTCTTTTCTTTCTTTTTCTTTTTTTAGCTTGAGATAGAGTCTCACTTTGTCACCTAGGCTGGACTGCAGTGTCGTGATCTTGGCTCTCTGTAACCTTTGCCTCCTGGGTGCAAGTGATTCTCCTGCCTCAGCCTCCCAAGTTGCTGGACTACGGGCTTATGTCACCATCACACCTGGCTAATGTTTATATTTTTAGTAGAGTTGAGGTTTCACCATGTTGGCCAGGCTGATCTTGTTGACCTCAAGTGACCTGTCTACCTAGGCCTCTCAAAGTGCTGGGATTACAGGCATGAGCCACTGCACCTGTCTGAAGACCTCTGTTTCTTATTTGTCAAATAAGGAAAGTAGGTCAAGTCATTCATTTTCAAAATTTAAGCATGGTAATGTTTTATTACATGACGACTTACCTAGAAGCCAAGTATATAAAGCAGGTACTCTGCCACTCTGAAGCTACTCTGATAGCTAGGAATAGGGCACCTGAAACTCAGCCCTATAGGATTCTGTGGTACCTCCAGCAAACCCTTAAGGCTGCACAGAGAACTGTTTGGAAACCATTGTTTTAAATGAATTCTCAGCTCTCAGTTGCTATGACTGATTACTGATTAGATATGTGTGAAAGGCAAGTAAGGACATATAAAACAATACTTGAAACATGTTGAACCTGCAAAGAAGTTTGAAGTAAGAAAGGAGGAATTGGTCTTTATTGAGAACCTAGTATTTGTTTGGTGCTTTCCCCTCCGTTCTTTCATTTAATCCTTGCAGTATTCCTTTGAGGTGAGTCTTTTCATCCTTATTGTATGGATGAGGAAACTAAGACCCTAACAGGTTAACTGGCCAAGATCATCAGCTTGTAGTGACAGAACCAGAGGTGGATCCTATTCTATCTGCCTCCAAAGCTTGTGCTTCTTACATTATGTAAACAGAGTAGTCTTGATATTAGGGAAAAAAGGGGAAATATTGGGAAAGGGAATTGTCCCACTTAGGGGGGAATTACAAGTTTGAACTATAGGCCATCCCAAATGTAAACATCCCAGTACAAACAGTTCAGAATATGGCACCAGAGCCATAGTCACAAAGATTTGGGATCTGTCAACACAGAGGCAGTCACTGAAGTATTGAGAGTAAACGGTTAGAAAGAAATGGCCACAGATCACTTGGAAGTACCAAACCATGTGTAGAGCGAGGGATGAGCAAGGTAACAACTAAGAAAAGACATTGGATTTTCCATGGGAGAATGGTAATAGGTGATGAGAGCAGTAAAGAAGAAAGTGCTGAGGCTGGGCACTAGTAATCCTAGCACTTAGGGAGGCTGAGGTGGGGGGATCACCTGGGGTCAGGAATTCAAGACCAGCGTGGCCAACATGATGAAACCCCATCTCAACTAAAAATACAAAAATTAGCTGGGCCTGGTAGCAGGCACCTGTAATCCCAGCTACTCAGGAGGCTGAGGCAAGGAGAATCGCATGAACCTGGGAGGCAGAGGTTGCAGTGAGCCAAGATTGCGCCATTGCACTCCAGCCTGGGCAACAGAACGAGACTCTGTCTCAAAAAAAAAAAAAAGAAAGAAAAAGAAAGTGCTAGCTGGGTGCAGTGGCTCACACCTGTAATCCCAGCACTTTGGGAGGCCGAGGCGGGTGGATCATGAGGTCAAGAGATTGAGACCATCCTGGTCAACATGGTAAAATCCCATCTCTACTAAAAATACAAAAAATTAGCTGGGCATGGTGGCACGTGCCTGTAATCCCAGCTACTCAGGAGGCTGAGGCAGGAGAATTGCCTGAACCCAGGAGGCGGAGGTTGCGGTGAGCCGAGATCGTGCCATTGCACTCCAGCCTGGGTAACAAGAGCGAAACTCCGTCTCAAAAAAAAGAATTATCAAGGATTTACTAAGCACTGGTCTTGTTGTTTTAGTATAGTTATAACATTTATACAGCTAAGTTCTGAATAAAATTAAACAGCTTCCATGTTTCAAAATGTGGTAGAGAAAAATGACTTTGTAGCCAATAGAGTCCAGTCTCACAATTGTACCTGGAGTCCAGAAGAGAAGCCCTAAGCAATTGTGTGATTGTGTAGATATCATCTCTCACAGGTAGAAAGAGATGTGCCTCTGCTTCATGCAGTTTCTCATCTAGCACTTGGCAGGGGGCAGAATTTCTTTCCTTCTGTTTCCAGGTTGGATTTTTCGAATTGTATAAGTTCAGGTGCGGATTCAAATTTAGGATTAGTGTGGTAAACTTGCTGAAAACTTCTTTTTCCCATCTATAGGAAGCAGAACATCAGAGAGCCATGCAGAGACGTGCTATTCGTGATGCCAAAACTCCTGACAAGATGAAAAAATCAAAATCTGTAAAGGAAGACAGCAACCTCACTCTTCAGGAGAAGAAAGAGAAAATCCAGACAGGTTTAAAGAAGCTAACAGAGCTTGGAACTGTGGATCCAAAAAACAAATACCAGGAGCTGATCAATGACATTGCCAGGGTACTGCATTTGGGGGACAGAGGGGACCTGGCTTTGTTGAAAGCCAAGGGGCTCATAAAGAGACAGTAGTTGTTCAGATACAAGCTTAGCTTCAGCTCATGGCATATTAATGTCCTCCTCTCTAAGAAACCATGTCTGACTCTCCAGCATGAGGGACTTGCTGACCCTGAGGTGGCTTATTCCATGGCCGAAATTACTAAGGAGAAGACCTTAACTAGAGCCTCCTGTGGCCTTAGAGAATTTGTCTTTGGCCTTAAATAATTCTTCCAAATCTTTTTCATAATTACTGTGAAATATAAATTCACATCAAGCTAATCATAAAATCCTTGATTTGTGTGATTCATCTCAAGCTAGGGAGCTTTGGTGAGAACTAAGAGTTTAGGTGTTCTCTGCTGTTACACTAAGATCATATATTATGCACATCTGGGAACTGGTAGTTGATATATTATAATTATCTTTTTCTCCCTGTCCCAACAAAATACTTAAGAGTTCCAAACCAGATTTGCAGGTAAATTCTAAAAATGTATTAGTCTAAATGTAACACATTTCACCACTAGAAGATACAAATGAGGGAAGAAAATTTGAGATCTTAATTTCTCTCCTAATTTGTGAAAACAAATTACTGCCTGTTGAATGTATGGTTAAGCCAGGCATAGTGGCTCACATCTGGAATCTCAGCACTTTCGCAGACCAAGGCAGGAGGATCTGTTGAGACCCCATCTCTACAAAAGAAATTTTTTTTTTTTTTTTTAATTTTTTATTGGATTATAGGTTTTGGGGTACATGAGCAGAGCATGCAAGACAGTTGCGTAGGTACACACATGGCAGTGTGCTTTGCTTTTCTTCTCCCCTTCACCCACATTTGGCATTTCTCCCCAGGCTATCCCTCCCCACCTCCCCCTCCCACTGGCCCTCCCCTTTTCCCCCCAATAGACCCAAGTGTTTAGTACTCCCCTTTCTGTGTCCATGTGTTCTCATTTTTCATCACCCACCTATGAGTGAGAATATGCGGTGTTTCATTTTCTGTTCTTGTGTCAGTTTGCTGAGGATGATGTTTTCCAGATTCATCCATGTCCCTACAAACGACACGAACTCATCGTTTCTGATTGCTGCATAATATTCCATGGTGTATATGTGCCACATTTTTCCAATCCAGTGTATTATCAATGGGCATTTGGGTTGATTCCAGGTCTTTGCTATTGTAAACAGTGCTGCAATGAACATTCGTGTACATGTGTCCTTATAGTAGAACGATTTATAGTCTTTTGGATATATACCCAGTAATGGGATTGCTGGGTCAAATGGAATTTCTATTTCTAAGGCCTTGAGGAATCGCCACACTGTCTTCCACAATGGTTGAACTAATTTACACTCCCACCAACAGTGTAAAAGTGTTCCTTTTTCTCCACATCCTCTCCAGCATCTGTTGTCTCCAGATTTTTTAATGATCGCCATTCTAACTGGCGTGAGATGGTATCTCAATGTGGTTTTGATTTGCATCTCTCTGATGACCAGTGACGATGAGCATTTTTTCATATGATTGTTGGCCTCATATATGTCTTCTTTCGTAAAGTATCTGTTCATATCCTTTGCCCACTTTTGAATGGGCTTGTTTGTTTTTTTCCTGTAAATCTGCTTGAGTTGTTTGTAAATTCTGGATATCAGCCCTTTGTCAGATGGGTAGACTGCGAAAATTTTTTCCCATTCTGTTGGTTGCCGATCCACTCTAGTGACTGTTTCTTTTGCCGTGCAGAAGCTGTGGAGTTTCATTAGGTCCCACTTGTCTATTTTGGCTTTTGTTGCCAATGCTCTTGGTGTTTTGTTCATGAAGTCCTTGCCTACTCCTATGTCCTGGATAGTTTTGCCTAGATTTCCTTCTAGGGTTTTTATGGTGCCAGGTCTTATGTTTAAGTCTTTAATCCATCTGGAGTTAATTTTAGTGTAAGGTGTCAGGAAGGGGTCCAGTTTCTGCTTTCTGCACATGGCTTGCCAGTTTTCCCAACACCATTTGTTAAACATGGAATCCTTGCCCCATTGCTTGTTTTTGTCAGGTTTATCAAAGATTGTATAGTTGTATGTATGTTGTGTTGCCTCCGGCGCCTCTGTTTTGTTCCATTGGTCTATATCTCTGTTTTGGTACCAGTACCATGCTGTAAGAAATTTTTTTAATTAGCCAGGTGTGGTGCCATGTGCCTGTAAGTCTCAGCTACTCTGGAAGCTGAGGTGGGGGATCACTTGAGCCTGGGAGGTCAAGGCTACAATAAGCCATGATTTCAACCGCTGCACACTCCAGCCTGGGTAACAGAGCAAGACTCTGTCTCAAAAAAACAAATTGTATAGTCATATTTAAGAGAGAGTTAAGTATTGCTGGATTCTGACATGAAATGATAATGACTCAAGAAGTGCATGATACTTGTCATTGTTTCTCTGACTTTAATAATTATGTCTCAGGATATTCGGAATCAGCGGCGGTACCGACAGAGGAGAAAGGCTGAACTAGTGAAACTGCAGCAAACATATGCTGCTCTGAACTCTAAGGCCACCTTCTATGGGGAGCAGGTGGATTACTATAAAAGCTATATCAAAACCTGCTTGGACAACTTAGCCAGCAAGGGCAAGTGAGTATTTTTTTCTTTTATAAGAATCAATGTCAGGGAAAAGAATTATTAGAGTGAGGAAAAAGCAGAGGCAACTGAAATGACATTGGAAATTTTCGCTTAAAATACACCGGATCTATATATTAGTCTTTTATTTTGCCTCTAATTATCTGTATAATTGTGTAGTTCTGTTTGTTAGTGTGTGATGTAAATAATGGGTGTGGGATTTCATGGATGCTTGTTGCTAAGTATTCCTTTTGCACAATACCTTTTTGGGGCTGGGAAAGGTGACTCACACCTATAATCCCAGCACTTTGGGAGGCCAAGGTGACTGTATCATTTGAGGTCAGGAGTTCAAGAACAGCCTGGTCAACATGGTGAAACCCCATCTCTTCTGAAAATACGAACATTAGCTGGGCATGGTGGCACACACCTGTAGTCCCAGCTACTTGGGAGAATGAGGCAGGAGAATTACCTGAACCTAAGAGACTCCAGCCTGGGCGACAGAGCAAGACTCCGTCTCAAAAAAAAAAAAAAAAAAAAAAAAAATCTTGGTCCTAGAAATTAAAATCGTGGAAGGAGATCATCTAGTGGTCCCCAAATCACTTAAGGAATATTATACAAATTTGGATCCCCTTTCCCTCTCTATACTTTCTAGGGACAAGATTATAGGCTCTGATTTTTTCCTGGGTGCTAAGGAAAGTCTGATCCAGCCTTCTTGGCACTGGCCACAAACTATCAGCGTGCCCATTTTATAGGGAGGGAACTGAAAACCCAGAGAGGTGGGGTGACAAGAGCAGATTTTCCTTGTAGGGTTAGTTTATTTATTCCTTTTTATTTTAACAGTTTTCAAATCTCAGAAAGACTGAATGAATAGAACAATAAGCACCCATATGCCCTTCACCTTGATTCATCTGTTTTTAACATTTTGCCATATCTGCTCCCCGTCTCTCTGGCTCATGCATGTACTCTGTTTTTCTCTTTCTCCTGGAAGACTCCCTGGGGTCAGGTAGAGCTGATGGGAAGGGATGAAAAACAGGTCCACCTAACCAGGCTTGCAGTGCTGACTTCTGTGAGCTTTTGACATGTTCCCATTGTTCTTTATGCACTACCTGACTTTCTGTCACAAGATGTTTCATGTTCAAGCTGTAGTTTCCCCTCCCCAGGCCCAGAATGAACTGTTTCTCCAAGAATCCCTGGTTTCTTTGAACAAAAAATGATATTTAGAAACCAAGATCTAGACACTAGGTGTGTTCATTGCCAGATTTGTTATGGCCTCCAGGCCTTCTAAGCAGACAGACAGACCTAGATTCTCATTTCTTTTTAAATGTTGTATATTATTCCATTATACAGATAGATATAACAGTTTGCTTAAACAGTTCTCCACTGATGAACATTTGTTTCCAGTTGTTTGTTATTTTTTAAATTCTGCAGCAAGTAACCTCTTGTACATACCTCATTTTGAAAATGTGGGCATATTTCTGAAGTTACCACTTCTTGCCTAAATTATCCTAATAGCCTCCTAACCTGTTTCTTTTTCCTTGTTTTCATTCATGTGGAATTACTGTACTGGCTTAAATGCTCTTACAAAGTGTTTTTTTGATGGCATTTTTATTTTTTCCCTACACAGCCAAGGGGCTTAGAACTTCACTCCTGGGATTCAGTGCCATTCCCTCAGGCTGCCATCAGAAACTCTCATAGTTACTCGTTAGGTGCTTAATTTCCTAGAAGGACATAGGAGAATTAAGACTCTGTTAAATTCATGGGAGTGTTCTCAAATATAATTTAAACTCAAAATGGAAGCAATTTGGTAATATGACCTCTGTGACCTTAATCACGTGATTGCTTAGGCTAATTCTAACATTTGTTTGCCATTTTAGAATTGGTATGTTACTTATGTTTATGTCTGGAAGTTTGGTTTCTGACCTTGTTTCCTTCAGTTACCAATGATGAAGATTCATAGTAGATGGTTACTTATAGAAAATGACATGATGTGATTTTTTGCAGAGTCTCTAAAAAGCCTAGGGAAATGAAAGGAAAGAAAAGCAAAAAGATTTCTCTGAAATATACAGCAGCAAGACTACATGAAAAGGGAGTTCTTCTGGAAATTGAGGACCTGCAAGTGAATCAGTGAGTCTTTGCTTTTTCTTTTATAGGCTGATTTTTATTTCTGCATCACATCTTTGTCTTTTTGTCTTCATTTCTCTTTTCTGGGTGGTTACTTTTAATGTTTTTTATTTATTTACATACTGCTATGTGTAGAATTAGGCCTCACACTCAGAGTTAATTTGTCATAAAAGAGTTTTTCTTTTCTTTTTCTGCAGAACATTTGTCTCAGAACATGTTTACTTCTTTGTTTCGGTGTGATCTTAATTTTTCCTCATTAAAGCAGGAAGCCATTCCTTGGATTTCTTTTGTTTCTGAACCAAGAATAAATTAAGAGTACCAATAAGAGGAGTTTGCTTTATTCCACTTATAGCTACGAACCAGGCACTTATCTTCATTTTCTTTTCTGGGAAGTATCATCTTGCTTTGCACATGGTTCATGGACCAGATGTGTCATCCTCCCATAGGTCCTGGGCCTGGCATCATTAGCAAGCATTTATTGAGCATCTGTCTGCTCAGCCACCCCTGTAACCTCTGTTTGGGGGGGAAAAAACAAAATACTTTTTAAAAAAATAACCTTTTACATTTTTCTGATTCTAAAATAATATGTATTTATTATTAAACTTTGAAATATGGTAAAGCATAAAAAAGAAAACACCTGTAATTCCACAAGCCAGAGATAACCACTGAAATTGTTTTAATATATTTTTTTCTATTCACATAAAGATTATCCATGACTCACCCACTTGTTTATCTAACTACTTTATATATGTATATATTTTATTTATTTATTTATTTTTGATGGTCTCTCTGTCACCCAGGCTAGAGTACAATGGTGTGATCTCAGCTCACTGCAGCCTCAGCCTCCCGGGTTCATGCAATTCCCCTGCCTCAGCGTCCTGAGTAGGTGGCACTACAGGCGTGCACCACAACACCTAGCTAAGTTTTTGTGGTTTTAGTAGACATGGGGTTTTACCATGTTGGCCAGGCTAATCTCAGACTCCAGACCTCATATGATCTGCCCACCTGAGCCTCCTAAAGTGCTGGGATTATAGGCCTTTTTTTTTTTTTTTTAAATAATCTCGCTCTGTCACCCAGGCTGGAGTGCTGTGGCGCAATCTCAGCTCCCTGCAACCACTACTTCCCAAGTTCAAGTGGTTCTCCTGCTTCAGTCTCCCACATAGCCTGGATTACAGGTGCCTGCCACCATACCCAGACAGTTTTTGTATTTTTGGTAGAGATGGTGTTTCACCATGTTGGCCAGGCTGGTCTTGAACTCCTGAGCTCAAGTCATCTACCCTCCTCAGCTTCCCAAAGTGCTGGAATTATAGGCATGACCCATCACACCTATCCTCTTACCACTTACTAGAACAATACTGTTTATGGTTATGTATCTAACTTTTTTCTTACAACATTATGCTGTGAGCATTGTTTATATTCATTGAAAGCATCCTTTTTAATGAGTATATAATTTAAAAAATGTTTTTTAGAGACAGAGTCTTGCTCTGTCACCTAGACTGAAGTGCATTGGTGTGATCACAGCTCACTGCAGCCCTAACCTCCTGGACTTAAGAGATCTTCCCACCTAAGCCTCCCCATAGCTGGGACCATAGGCGAATGCCACCACACCCAACTAATTATATTTTGTAGAGACAGGGTTTCACTTTGTTCCCCAGGCTGGCCTTGAACTCCTGGGCTCAAGCAGTGCTCCTGCCTTGGCTTCCCAAAGTGCCAAGATTACAGGCATAAGTCTCCGCACCCAACATTTCCCTTCTTTCGTCATTATTTTCCACTACTGTTCAAGTGCCTACCTCTATCTGCCTTTCTTTCTTTTAATTTGCTTCTTTGGGCTTAGAAACTAAGTAACCAACTAAATCTGTTAAAATTATTTATCACTTAAGATAAATATCTTTAAGGAGTAACCTGTGTGGCGTTCTAGTTGCGTGTGTGTTTCAGTGTGTGGGTTTTTGTGACTTCTCCTTTAGCTCTCAGTGACCTTTTTGCATCGGTCATGGTTCTCAGCTCTATTCATCCATAGTTGAGTTCTGGAAATCTGGGGTGCTATACTTTGATCACCCAGAGACTATCATAATCCCTTTTTCTTTTGCCCCCCCCCCCAAAATTTCCTGGCATATTACATGTTGTGAATGAGTGATAACTTAAATATTTTTAATAATAACAATTTATCTTTGGTTATGCTGAGTATGCTTATATACACGGCCCCTACTCTTTCTAGAAAACCACCTCCCTTGGTGTTTCTTTACGGACCCCTTTTGTTTATTTACTTCTCCCAGTCCTCAAACATGCATGTATTCACATGCACATACCCTCTCCTTCCAGCCCACTTTCCTCTGTTTTCTCCTTGTATCATTAGGTTTCATTTTTGGCCATGTGGAAGTGAAGAGAATTTCTGTGTTGTTATCCCTTCTCAGGCTACTTGTGGCACTCCCCAGTGGTTCCTCTTTCATAGCATGCAAGTGCTGCAGGCAGAAAGAGGTTGCCATTCCTCTCTCCAAGTCCCAGAGCAGATGGGACCTAGGCGTGGTAATCCGGCTGCTTCTGCTGCAGAAGTACTTTCCACTTGTACTTTCCACCCATTTTCACCCTTGAAGACTTGGTTTATCTCCTTTCCCCATTTCACAGAATATGTTTATATGAGAACATAAAAACCACACCCTTATGATGTTATGTTTCAACAGGTTTAAAAATGTTATCTTTGAAATCAGTCCAACAGAAGAAGTTGGAGACTTTGAAGTGAAGGCCAAATTCATGGGAGTTCAAATGGAGACTTTTATGTTACATTATCAGGTGGGTAGGCACCAGTAGAACCAAAAGCTTTCTCTATGACATTCTTGTCCAAGTAGGAGAAATAGACAAACAGGAGACTCACTTGAGGAAAGCTGTCTACATTCAGCAGCGAGCTAGGCTCCATGCTGGGGGAAAGAAGCTGAGGGTTTCAGTGTGTCTGGTTTGGTGTGTGTGCCCTGGAGAGCTTTTGCAGATGTCAATCCTCAGAAAACTTTTTTTTTTTTTTTTTTTGAGATGGAGTTTTGCTCTTGTTACCCAGGCTGGAGTGCAATGGCGCGATCTCGGCTCACCGCAACCTCCATCTCCTGGGTTCAAGCAGTTCTCCTGCCTTAGCCTCCCGAGTAGCTGGGACCGGCGTGCGCCACCATGCCCAGCTAATTTTTGTATTTTTAGTAGAGACGGGGTTTCACCACGTTGACCAGGATGGTCTCGATCTCTTGACCTCATGATCCACCCGTCTCAGCCTCCCAAAGTGCTGGGATTATAGGCATGAGCCACCGTGCCCGGCCCCTCAGAAAACATTTATCTGAAGCTTCCACTTAGTGCGCCACTAAATAGAGCTGATACCTTGGACTTGAACACATGCTGACATTGCAAAATTGTAAGCCCACTCAGCTTGAAATCTTTTTTCTCATTTTGATTTGATATAGGTGCTTAAAAGTTAGAGACGCTTCTGACAAGGTGTGTGTAAATTTTATGTTCGTAAACTGAATCCTATCTTAAATCCAAAAAGAACTCAGGACTGACTCATTTTTGTAGCCTAAAGTTCCCTAGTTTTTATTTAGAAATATCTGCTTTTTACCCGCTAAAAAATAGCAGGGCATTGAGAGGATTCCTAGGTGGCGTCCAGACTCCTTTAGCGTTGTGTGTGTGGCACCAGACAGTTTGCCCCTTTTTTCTTGCACTGCTTTACACAACCATGCTCTGCCAGCCCAGGCAGGTGCCATCCTGTGAGTGTACGTTTGGGCTTCTGCTCATGCTGCCCTCCCTCTTCTCCCCTCCCCTCTCTCCCTGCCTCCCAACCCCGCCCCTTTTGTTCCTCCATCTTTTGTGGAGTACTTGCGTGTGTGCCTCCCCCAGCCAAGCCATAATAGGTGGTTTCCCCTTTGCTTCTGTAGCCCTTGCAGACATCCTCTGTTTACAGTAGGTGTTGACTTACTTCCCTTCTCCCCCCTAAAGCCATAAAGGATCCTTAAGGATAGGTAGTATTTCTTAGTCATCTTCGTTTCCTTCTCAGTGACGAGTAGACCATTAAAACATGTTAGCTAAACAATGTGAAATGATTTTGTGATGCACATAGCTAGCTAAAGTACTTCCACCAAAAAAAAGGAACCTCTTATTCCCTCAGCTTCACCAAATTATTTTTTTAATTTAAAAAATATTTTATTTATGTGGTGCTGGCAGAACATATTTTTATTTTTTAATTTTTTAACCAATTTGTGTTAGGCTAACCAGTCTGCCTGTGATAGTTTATTCAATGTGGGGTGACTGCCAGGTTTGAGTATTGTATTAGGCACAGGTCCCAGCAGTCCTCATGGAGCTGCTAGGATTTTTCCAGCAGATGATTGAACTTACAGCGTCCTTTCTTTTTTTTTTTTTTTTGAGATCGAGTCTCACCCTGTCACCCAGACTTGAGTGTTGAGTGCAGTGGTACAGTCTCCACTCACTGCAACGTCCACGAACCGAGTTCAAGCGATTCTCCTGCCTCAGCCTTATGAGTAGCTGGAATTATAGGCATGCACCGTTACTCCTGGCTGTTTTTTATATTTTTAGTAGAGATGGGTTTCACCATGTTGGCCAAGCTGTCTCGAACTCCTAACCTCCTAATCCGCCTGCCTCCACCTCCCAAAGTGCTTGGATTACAGGCATGAGCCACTGCACCCAGCCTTGTGGGGCCCTTTCAAGCCCTTTGACCCTTGCTTTCTCTTCACCACTCTTCCAAATTTTAGAAGTGAGACCACTCAAGATTTCATAAACTTGTTTAGGATCAGTGGTGAAGATAGCAGGAAAAGCAGGAGCTTTGCAGTCAGATCTGGATTTACCATGTCCGTCTCTGTCCTGTTGTGAAGTCATTTAACACCTCTGAGCCTCAGTAGTTTATCTTTAAAGTTGGGATAATCACACCTCATAAAAATTTGTGAGGACTTTAAAAGATGCTACATAATGTGCTTACACAGTGCCTGAGCACATATGCTAATAAAGCACCAAGTTCTCTCTTTTTCCCTTGCCTTCAGGATAGAAAGTGTTCTCTTGTGGAGCAGAAATGAAGAATCTAGCAGATAGTATTGAGATAACATTACTAGCCTTGTCTCATTTCCTGTGCTTAGTATATTTAGTCATAGGTTTCAATGCCTTCGCCTTTTCCAGATTTATTAAAACTAGTGACCCATAACGTGGATGAAATGTGAAAATGTCAGTGTGACTTCTGAAATCAAAAGCTTAGATGTCATGTGGCAACTGAACATGTTTCTTTTTCTTTCCCTGTATGATTAATTTTGATATGAACAACATGACTTTCTAACTCCAAATTAACCAGAAGACTCCCTTGGCCAGCGCACCATGTTGCTGCAGCTCTCAGGCTGGTTACGCAGTGGGTAGTTTCCTAGCTAGGAGCTTCTCTGTGGCCCCATTTCACATCTGGCACACAAGACAGCCTCGGCCCATCTGGATTCTCCCCCACATCATGCCCTTTTTCCTGGTTCCACAGACTTGATTCACTGTCACAATGTTTTGTTTTTTAAAATAGGACCTGCTGCAGCTACAATACGAAGGAGTTGCAGTCATGAAATTATTTGATAGAGCTAAAGTAAATGTCAACCTCCTGATCTTCCTTCTCAACAAAAAGTTCTACGGGAAGTAATTGGTCACTTGCTGCCAGCCCAGAAGGATGAAGGAAAGAAGCACCCCACAGCTGCCTTTCTAGATCCTTCTTTACTCATTGGAAGCAAAGACCTAGCCCACAACAACGCCTCAATCTGATGCATTCCCAATGCCACATTTTTAACTCCTCTCCTTCTGATGGGACATTTGTTACCCTTTTTTCATAGTGAAATTCAGGCTTAGTCTGGCGTTTCTGTATTCTTCATTTTCTTCCATTACTTAGGAAAGAGTGGAAACTCCACTAAAATTTCTCTGTGTTGTTACAGTCTTAGAGGTTGCATTACTATATTGTAAGCTTTGGTGTTTGCTTTAATTAGCAATAGGGATGGTAGGATTCAAATTTTTGTCATTTAGAAGTGGAAGCTATTAGCACCAATGACCTACATACATAAGACATACAACTAAAATGTCATGTTCTTAACAATTGTTAGGATGTCATTTAAAAGTGAATGTCATGTTGCTAACAGCTGTTAGGTTGTCATTTAAAAGTAAAGTTCCTTTCTATTTCTGTCCTATCAGGAAAGTTGAAGGATATGAGGATCATTGCTTCTCTCCCATTGTGCTTTTCTTTATGGACAGGAGCTAATAGAAGTGACTGTTGTATATTCAAAGGATCCATTTCTAGAAAAATGAGGTAGTGTTTTTAAATTTCATCATCAAACTTGGGCAATTCTGTTTGTGTAACTCTCCGTCTAGTGGATGGGAGAGTCCGGTTGATAAAATTCAGCTACCTAGGTAAATTCAGAATGGGTGAAGATACCTGCCTGCTTGTGTTGGTGCATAGAGATTGACTTGATTCAAAGAGACAATTCACTCCATCCCTCTGGCAGAGGAATGAGTTGGCCCTAGTGTAGAATTGTCATTGTTTTTTTTAAAACTTTTATATCTTAAGAGTGTCTTATCGAAATATAGATCTATTTCTTAAAATGTGGGTGATAGGAATTTTAAAGATTTATAATGCATTTTAAAGATTTTTGATGCATTTAAAATGCATCAAAAGCTTTAGATTAAGAAAACGGTTTTTTTAAATTGGTTTATCTGTATATCTGAACTCTTGAAACTTATAGCTAAAACACTAGGATTTATCTGCAGGATTGCAGAGAGATAATTCTGCCTTAAATTGTCTAAAACAAAAACAAAACCAGTCAACTTTTGTTACATGTGAGATTGAAACCAATTTTTCTCCCTTTTTTTTTCCTCCTTTTTTCTTTTGCTGCCCACATTGTGCCTTTATTTTATGATCCCCAGTTTTCTGGGCTTATTAAAAAAAAAGAAAAATCAGTTCTAAACATTGAATTTAGAAAGCTTTTGTTCTTGAATAAAAAGTAGTATACTTTTTAAAAATCTGTTTATCCAGGAAAATATATTAAAATCATGCCGTTGAGCCTCTATTTTCTTTTATGTTTTGGTTCGGTATTCTTTTATCATAAATTTTTAGCATTTAAAAATTTACTGATGTACATTTAAAGCCAATAAACTGTTTTAATGAATAACAAGCCATGTGGCATGTCCCTATTGTAAATGCATTGGAGAAGTCTTTTTATGAGACTCTTGACTCAGGTCCATGGTTACAGCCCACAGGGAGGCGCAGAGTGCCATGGAAGGATTCGACACTACCCAGACCTTGTTTTTTGCTGTTTTGAAAGACAGGTTTTTTTAAAATAAACATTTCCTCAGATTAAAGGATGATGCTATTACAACTAGCACTGCCTCAAAAACTGGGACCAACCAAAGTGTGTCAACCATGTTTCCTTAAAAGAGACTGTCAGTCCCAAAGGCCACATCCAAGGCAGGCAATAACGAGCAGAGTTTACAGCTCCTTCTATAAAATGTGTCAATTATTTGTAAGGATTGTAGTCCCTCAGCACAACTGCTAATGCACTTCAAGGATGTTGATGATGACGATGTAGAATTATGGTTTTAGTGGCATGGAAGATACCTAACAAACTCCTGGCATTGAAACCATGCAGTTCTTGATACTGTTATTTATTAGCAGTAGCATTCTGTCCCCTCTCTCCTCCTTTGACCTTCTCCTACACCAGACATCATGACATTTACCATGAATTTACTTCCTCCCAGGAATCTGGACTGCCCATCAGATTGTTGCTGCGCACAATTGCCTTTGTATCTCTGTATGAAATAAAAGGTCATTTGTTCGTTGTTTGTGTTTTTCTCAGTTTCGTTGTTAACAGTTGGCTACACATCTTGACTAGAGTGAGATGTAATAGTTAAAACCACAACAGCAAACAACCCCTTTCTTTTTAAGGGGAAAACATAAGTCCACTGTCAAATCACTGAGTGTCTTAAAGTGATTTTTAATGTGTGAATGTGTGACTTCAGCCTTTTTAATGGATATGCTCAAGTTATCTTCACCATAAAAAGAAGGGGGTGAGGGGAAGCAAACATTATTTGTCACTTAATTCTGATTGACTAATGGTATAAAGTTTAAAATTGCAACAGCATTTCACCTTTTTTTGACTGACACACTAGGTGTTGAGTACACAGAGAGTGCCCCTTAGGGGGCTTCTGGGTTACATGCGAGTCACCAGGAAAGACTAGGGGATGTTGAAGATGGAAAAAGTAAGTCCCAGCAGGAAAAAAAAGGGAGGGGGGGCTGGGCATGGTGGCTCACGCCTGTAATCCCAGCACTTCGGGAGGCTGAGGCAGACAGATTACCTGAGGTCAGGAGTTTGAGACCAACTTGGCCAACAGGGCGAAACCCCATCTCTACTAAAAATACAAAAATTAGCCAGATGTGGTGGTGCGCACCTGTAACCCCAGCTACTTGGGAGGTTGAGGTAGGAGAATCGCTTGAACCAGGAGGCAGAGGTTGCAGGGAGCCAAGATCACGCCATTGCACTCCAGCCTGGGCGACAGAGTGAGACTCTGTCTCAAAAAAAAAAAAGATAGGAAAAGAAAAGGCTTCCCTATCAGAGGGCAGCCTTACTTAAAAATAGAAACATGTACATAGCATCCTGTTGTGTTTGTAAACTGTGGCCAGACTATATTGCAAACTTAGTGACAATATGAAATAAAGGGGGAGGCTGGGTGCGGTGGCTTATGCCTGTGATCCCAGCACTTTGGGAGGCCGAGGCAGGCAGATCACCTGAGGTCAGGAGTTTGAGACCAGCCTGGCCAACATGGTAAAACCTCATCTCTACTAAAAATTTTTTTAAAATTAGCCTGACGTGGTGGTGTGCTCCTGTAATCACAGCTACTCCGGAGACTGAGGCTGGAGAATCTCTTGAACCTGAGAGGTGGAAGTTGCAGTGAGTCAAGAATGTGCCGGGCCGGGCGCAGTGGCTCATGCCTGTAATCCCAGCACTTTGGGAGGCCGAGGTGGGTGGATCACAAGGTCGAGAGATCAAGACCATCCTGGTCAACATGGTGAAAACCCATCTCTACTAAAAAAAATAAAATAAAATACAAAAATTAGCTGGGCATGGTGGTCCGTGCCTGTAATCCCAGCTACTCAGGAGGCTGAGGCAGGAGAATTGCCTGAACCCAGGAGGCGGAGGTTGTGGTGAGCCGAGATCACGCCATTGCACTCCAGCCTGGGTAACAAGAAGGAAACTCCGTCTCAAAAAAAAAAAAAAAAAAAAAAAAAAAAAAAAAAAAAGGAGGGTAAAACAATAATTCTAAAACAGACAGTGAAAAATTGGAGGTGATGATTTGTGCGGTTGGTTGGAAGTGACCCCATGCACCTCTGAGGAAGAGTGAGGGAAAAGCATGACTCTCCTGGTGACTGGGGAAGGTGCCCGGAGCCCCAGGTTTCTCATTCTGAAATGGAAATGATACTGTCTGCTAGCTTTCTTATTGAAACCTGAAATATTGTAATAACATGCTCCACGTTGTCCTGTAAGGTGGTGGATCGCTTGAGGTCAGGAGTTGGAGACCAGCCTGGCCAACATGGTGAAACCCTGTCTCTACAAAAAATACAAAAATTAGCTGGCATGCACCTGTAGTCCCAACTACTCAGGAGGCTGAGTCAGGGATTGCTTGAGCCCAGGAGTTTGTCTGTGGTAAGTCGTGATTGCACCACTGCACTCCCTCCTGGGTAATAGCGACACCCTGTCTCACAAAAAAAATATAAGAAAAAATCAGAGTTAGGAAAGTAAGATGGAACCTGGAACGGGTGGCAGAGTGAAGGCCATGGATCCCAGCTGCTGCTGGTGCCGCTGCACCCACAGAGAGGGAGACGGCCTTCACAGCCCTGCTGCTCATTCTTTCGCCTGTGTATCCCTGAAAAGAATTTGGGAAAACGTATACATCCCTTCACACATGTTCAGTTTGACAAATACATTTTTAATGTTGAAATCATATAGTACCTGCTAGCATGTGAATTTCAGTATAAAAATTACCTCATAAAAATATTGAATGAAACCCACCTTCATTCATTTAAAGGTGCATGAACAAAGCTCTTAATTGGAAATTTCTTTTCTCTTTTTTGAGAGGGAGTCTCGCTCTGTCGCCCCAGCTGGAGTGCAGTGGCCCAATAGCAATCTTGGCTCACTGCAACCTCTGCCTCCTGGGTTCAAGCGATTGTCCTGCCTCTGCCTCCTGAGCAGCTGAGATTACAGGCATGCACCACCGCGCCCGGCTAATTTTTGTATTTTTAGTATAGACGGGGTTTCACCATGTTGGTCAGGCTGGTCTCGAACTCGATCTCGTGAGTCGCCTGCATCGGCCTCCCAAAGTGCTGGGAATACAGGCATGAGCCACTGCACCTGGCCCAGTAATGTAATATTTTATCTTGACAATTCTAAAAGATATTTGAAATGCATTATTTTGTTATTTGTCATTGGTGTCTAATGAAATGCATTTCTTGATGAAAATGTCTTTTAAAATGAAGCTTTAAAAACATTGTAGATTAATACTCTTGCTAGAATGAGATGGGCCCATGACCAATTCCATTTCCATTTTCATAAATGTACCCTCTGAGAAACATTGAGGTGTTTTGTTATAGTGATGTCACCCATTTCTTAGGACTCTTTAGATACTAATTCAGAAACAATGATTTATGATAAATTGTAACATGAGTAGGTCCTCCAATTTTGCTGAAAACAAAAATTAAAAAAGATAATAGCCGAATTTGTATAATAATTTATTATGCATGCAATCATTATTCACTTTCTCAGGACTTGGGAAGTAGGTAAGAGGCTTTACCAAGACATTTAGAGTAACTCAATTATACACATAGCCTTTAACTTCAAGACAGCTTATTTAATCCAACATATTAATAATGCTTTGGGAAAACAAATATTTTAGTACTCCTTTGGGGCTACAATCTTTTAAATTTTATTACAGGGAACTTTCAACATATAAATGGGGAATAGTATAATGACCACCATCCAGCCCAACAGTTATCAACAAACACCCAGTTAAGCTTGTTGTTTCACCTCTACCTCTGCCTAAGCCCTCTTGGGTTATTTTGACAAAACCCAGGCATAGTATCATTTTAACCATAAGTACTTCAGTATGTATCTCTAACATGGTTTCCTATCACAGAAGATATTTGCCTGTTTGGAGATATTTTTTATTGGCCTGATGAAAGAGGTGCTATAGGCATGTAAGTGAGTGGAGGTGAGGGATGCCATTGACATCTCAGTGCAATGGGACCGCCTACCACAACGAAGAATTATCCAGCCTCAAACATGAAGAATGCTTGGGTGACCAGATGGGTCGGCTTAGATGGGCAGATCACCTGAGGTCAGGAGTTCAAGACTGGGGCTTGGCCAACATGGTGAAACCCCATCTCTACCAAAAATACAAAAATTAGCCAGGCGAGATGGCAGGCACCTGTAATCCCAGCTACTCAGGAGGCTGAGGCAGGAGAATCACTTGAACCTGGGAGGTGGAAGCTGCAGTGAGCCAAGATTGCGCCATTGCACTCCAGCCTGGGTGACAGAGCAAGACTCTGTCTCAAAAAAATAATAATAATAATAATAATGCCTAGGATGAGACTCTGCTCTTATAGATAAGGACTTAAAAAAAAATATCCCCTGCCATCATCACACCTAAGAAATGATTTTAAAATATCAAACACAGTCATTGTTTAAATTTCCCCATTCATCTTATAATTGTTCAAACAGTTTGTATATTTGAATAAGGTGCCAGAGAAGATCCACTCATTACATTTAGGTGATAGGTCTCTTAAATATCTTTTTTTTTTTTTTTTTTTGAGACGGAATCTCACTCACTCTGTCACCCAGGCTAGAGTGCAGTGGCTCAATCTCAAGACACTGCTCGGCTCACTGCGACCTCAGCCTCCCAGGTTCAAGTGATTCTCCTGCCTCAGCCTACCCCGTAGCTGGGATTACAGTTGCCTGCCACCACACCCAGCTAATTTTTTGTATTTTTGGTAGAGATGGGGTTTTAGCATGTTGGCCAGGCTGGTCTTGAACTTCTGACCTCAAATGATCTGCCAGCCTCGGCCTCCCAAAGTGCTGGGATTTTACAGGTGTGAGCCACTGTGCCCAGTCATAAATAATTTTTTGAATGCTCCAATTGTCCCCTCTTTGACCAGTAAAAATTCTTACATGGTGATTATTGAGTACTTTTGACATGACCCTAGTAATCTTTGATAGTTTCCTTGATTTCTAGCATATGACGTTCCAGGCTCATCTTATTACATTTCTCAATCCCAGACCTGGAATCCACCATTTCTCTGTGGAGCCCTGGTTACAGTCAGCGGGTAATGGTATTTCAAGAGTGCAGTCTGGATGGGTGCTAAGGGCATTCCTCATTATTAGGTTGGTCATTGCTTCTACCCTTTTTTTCTTTTTCTTTTTGAGATGTAGTCTTGCTCTGTCGCCCAAGCTAGAGGGCAGTTGTGTGATCTTGGCTCACTGCTACTTACATCTCGCAGGTTCAAGTGATTCTTCTGCCTCAGTCTCCCAAGTAGCTGGGATACAGGCATGTGCCACCATGCCCGGCTAATTTTTGTGTTTTTAGAAGGAAAGGGTTTCACCATGTTGGCCAGGCTGGTCTGGAACTCCTGACCTCAAGTGATCTGCCTGCCTCAGCCTCCCAAAGTGTTGGGATTATAGGTGTGAGCCACCTCACTGGTTCTTTTTTTTTTTCCCTGCAATTTATTTGATGCTGATCCTATAGATTCACATTCTGGGCTCCTTGTCTCATCCTATGGATCATACTCAGTTTCAATCTTTTGGCAAGAATATTTCAGTATTTCTATTACATCACGTCCTCAGCCTCCCAAGTAGCTGGGACTGCAGGCGCCTGCTACCACACCCAGCTAATTTTTTGTATTTTTAGTAGAGATAGGGTTTCACCATGTTGGCCAGGCTGGTCTTGATCTCTTGACCTTGTGATCTGCCCACCTTGGCCTCCCAAAGTGCTGGGATTACAGGCATGAGCCACCGCTCCCAGCATTTTTTTTTTTTCTACTTTTTTAGGACGAAGTCTCACTATGTTGCCCAGGCTGGTCTCAGACTCCTGTGCTCAAGTGATCCTCCTGCCTTTGGCCTCCCAAAGTCCTGGGCACCACCGCACCCAGCCTCTTATTTCATTAGAGGTTGCAAAATGGTGATATTCTATTAATATCATTCCTTCTCTATTTAACAAAATTCTCCCTAAAAAAAGCAACTTCCTCTCATCAACTATTACGTTGCCTTGTTGAACATTCATTCAGAAAGAGATGGTGAGTGCTTGATTCTCTCCCTTTGTTTACCGGTTTTCAGAATGAGCTGCTTCCCCAGTGGGTTCTAAATGACCAGGGAGCCTTTGTTTTTCAAAAATCATTATGAACCCCTGGCATTTTAATATATTCCATGTCTTTCAATCCACTCTATGTATATCGATATACATATACATATATGTATATATATATATAATTTTTTTTTCTTGAGATAGAGTCTCACTGTGTCTCAGACTAAAGTACAGAGGCACGATCTCAGCTCACTGCAACCTCAGCCTTCTGAGTAGCTGGAATGACAGGCTTGTGCCACCACATCCAGCTAATTTTTTGTAGAGATAGGGTCTTGCCAGGTTGCCCAGGCTGGTCTTGAACTGCTAGGCTCAGCTGATCCACTGCCTCAGCCTTCCAAAGTGCTGAGATTACAAATGTGAACCACTGTTCCTGGCTATATATAATTTTTTGAATGCTCCGTTTGTCTCCTCATTAGCCAGTAAAAATTCCTTCATGGCAACTATTGAGTATTTTGACATGACCCTAGTAACCTTTGATTGTTTCCTTGATTTCCAGCATACGATGTTCCAGGCCCATCTTGTTACATTTCTCAACCTCAGACCTGGAATTCACCCTTTCTCCGCAGAGCCCTGGCTTCTGTTGGTGGGAAATGATACTTCAAGGGTGCAGTCTCGGTGGGTGCTAGGGGCGTTCCTCACCATTAGGTTGGTCATTGCTTCTAAGCTTTTTCTTTCATTGTTGTTGTTGTTGTTGTGATGGAGTCTTGATCTGTTGCCCAGGCTGGAGTGCAATGGCATGATCTAGGCTCACGCAACCCCCGCCTCCCAGGTTGAAGCGATTCTCCTGCCTCAGTCTCTGAGTAGCTGAGATTACAGGCACGCGCCACCATGCCCGGCTACTTTTGTATTTATTTATTTATTTTTTTAGATGGAGTTTCACGCTTGTTACCCAGGCTGGAGTGCAATGGCGTGATCTCAGCTCACCGCAACCTCCACCTCCTGGGTTCAGGCAATTCTCCTGCCTCGGCCTCCTGAGTAGCTGGGATTACAGGCACGCGCCACCATGCCCAGCTAATTTTTTTGTATTTTTAGAGACGGGGTTTCACCATGTTGACCAGGATGGTCTCGATCTCTTGACCTCGTGATCCACTCACCTCGGCCTCCCAAAGTGCTGGGATTACAGGCTTAAGCCACCGCACCTGGCCTACTTTTGTATTTTTAGTAGAGACGGGATTTCACCATGTTGGCCAGGCTGGTCTCAAACTCCTGACTGCAGGTGATCTGCCTGCCTTGGCTTCCCAAAGTGCTGAGATTACAGGTATGAGCCAGCTTTTTCAATGGAAAATTTTTAAAAGAGAAAAACACTTTGTGAGTTTATAACAAAACAATTTGTAATATAAAATACTTTTATCGGCCAGGCATGGTGGCTCACGCCTATAATCCCAGCACTTTGGGAGGCTGAGGCGGGTGGATCACAAGGTCAAGAGATCGAGATCATCTTGGTCAACATGGTGAAACCCCATCTCTACTAAAAATACAAAAATTAGCTGGGCATGATGGCTCGCGCCTGTAGTCCCAGCTACTCGGGAGGCTGAGGCAGAAGAATTGCTTGAACCCAGGAGGCAGAGGTTGCAGTGAGCCGAGATCACGCCATTGCACTCCAGCCTGGGTAACAAGAGCAAAACTCCATCCAAAAAACAAAAAAACTTTTATCCTAATATATGCAAGTTCAGTGAAAGAAAAAAGTGCCTTGAGTAGTAGCATTTGCCAAGTCTGTGGTAGCAATACTTCCCCAAAGCTGATTTCAAGATACTGACTTGATGTTGGTCACAGGAAACAGTTGAGAAGAGGTGCTTGCAATCAGCTCCCATGAGCTAGGATCAATATATTTTTTTTTTTTTTTGAGAGGGGGTTTTGCTGTTTTTGCCCAGGCTGGAGTGCAGTGGCACGATCTCGGCTCACTACAAACTCCGCCTCCCAGGTTCAAAGGATTCTCTTGCCTCAGTCTCCCAAGTAGTTGAAATTACATGTGCCCACCACCACACCAAGCTAATTTTTGTATTTTTACTAGAGACAGGGTTTCACTTGAACTCCTGATCTCAGGCGATCCACCCACCTGGACCTCCCAAAGTGTTGGGATTACAGGTGTGAGCCACCGTGCCTGGCCTAGTACCAAATTTTATTACAAGGACAAGGGGCAGGGGGGCAATCGATGGATTTGAAGAAGAGCAAAAAGAGGTCAGAGTTGAGCAGGATGAATGAGGGTGGGGCTAAGGTTGTGTGGATATCTCTTCTGTCTCTCCAGATCCACTCTCCACCTCTCCCCCTCTGCTGTGCCCTGGGAAGCTGCCCACATGGACTGCATCACTGTCTCTCTCCAGCTTCTGGGTGGGTTTGGCCAACGGGTAGCACTACCAGGAGAGTGGAGATCTGGAAGAAAGTGATTCTGCCAGGCCACTAGGAATTGGCTGCCTCTCTCCACCAAAGGCCAGAGCTCCGGCCAGGCAGCTGCTTTCAAACAATCACCTCTCCACACAGCAGTAAGCAGTTCCCCCAACTCCCTGCAGGCCTAGAAAGCTGATGTTTCCTGCTGTAACTAGCCTCGAGGGGTCCTGCCATATCCCTAAGCCCTGCCCTGTCTCTTTATTAACTTCTCTTCCTATTACTAAATTGGATTGTGCCACCTGTATTCTGCTGGGTCCCTGACTGACACACAGAGGACCAATTAAGGCCTCAATTACTGAGGGGTTTCATGGCCTGAACTGGATCGTGAGTATTAGGGTGGAAGAAGTGGTGGGAGAATTCTAGAGATATTTAGGAAGCAGAATGGATTCACTGGACACTGGAGGAAGGAATAGTGGAGCATGGGGCCACCGAGTCCTTCTGAAGATGTGTTCTGTGATCGAGAAAGTTTGGGAGATGCTGTATTCTGTCATGTTTGGAAGTCACAACACATATTTAAAAGCTTTTAGGGCTGGGTGCGGTGGTTCACACCTGTAATCCCAGCACTTTGGGAGGCTGAGGCAGGCGGATACCTGATGTTAGGAGTTTGAGACCAGCTTGGCCAACATGGGGAGACCTTGTCTCTACTAAAAATACGAAAAATTAGCTGGGCGTGATGACAGGTGCCTGTAATCTCAGCTACTCATGAGGCTGAGGTAGGAGAATCGCTTCAACCTGGGAGGCGAAGGTTGCAGTGAGCCGAGATCGTGCCATTGTACTCCAGCCTGGGTGACAGAGTGAGACTCCTTCCCAAAAAAAAGAACAAAATAAAAGCTCTTACAAGTTCTACAGTCAAGAAACTTGCTTAGCTTCATGTAGGGTAACTTTCCCCAAACGCATCTGACCACACAATCCCCTCCCTCTTAATCTTTAGGAATTTCCTATTAGCCTTCGATGAAACTCATGTTCCATGAATACATTCTTAGAAATCCTGGAGAAAAGAGGAAGCTAGAGCAGAGCCCAACTTAAAGCATTCAAATGGTAAATATTATCTGGGAAACAGAAAAGAAAAACATGCATTTGTATATCTCATTTGTCAAAGCGTTTTGGACTCCATTCTGCATTTCTGTTTTAGTAAGTTTGTTTAAAACTTTTGTTCTTAAATTACAGATTTTTGTTCTTTGTAAATGTTGCCCCCCCCCACTTGTCTAGAAAATAATTTTGATGCAATATGTAAGAATGTGCACTTGATAAACTTATGCTACTTGCTCATAGCCACTGGCCTTTGTTTCTGGAGAAAAATATTCCCAATTCCCATAGGGATGCAGGCACAGAGATCTGAACGGTGGGAATTGAAAAGGCACAAGACAGAAAAAACAATGTGACGAGAATTAAAGTCGAACTCCTCCTGTTTAAAGCTAACTCAGAGGCCAGGTGCGGTGGCTCACGCCTGTAAGCACAGCACTTTGGGATATCAAGGCAGGTGGATCACCTGACGTCAGGAGTTGGAGACCAGCCTGGTCAACATGGTGAAACCCCGTCTCTCCTAAAAATACAAATAACTGGCGTTGGTAGTGCACGCCTATAGTTCCAATTACTCCGGAGGCTGAGGCAGTAGAATCATTTGAACCCAGAGGTAGAGGTTGCAGTGAGCCAAGATCAGGCCATTGCACTCCAGCCGGGATGACAGGGCAAGACTCTACCTCAAAAAAAGAAAAGCTAACTCAGAAACAACTAGCTCCCAGAAAGGAGGAGAACCAGTGCCCAAACACCTCCTTCTCCACTAAAAAAGAAACCAGGCTCCTTGGAGAAGTGGTTGATTCTGGGCCAAGCAAACAAAGTACAAGATAAGCCTAAAATATTGGGTGCCTAGAAAGGAAGAAATACTAACACAATGAATTAAAGCGTAGTAAAAGGACACAGATGGTAAATCTGGGATAATTTAAAGTACCAAAATAATAACAGTAATTATAATTCATTACAATTAGAATTCATGAGCCCATTCTGATATAAACAAACTGGAAAGGGGCAAGAATTATTAGTGGATGCTAAAACTAGTGAGTACACGCTTGTTGAATAACAGGATTTTTTTTTAATTTTTTAATTTTTATTTTTTTGAGACCCGGATCTAGCTCTGTCATCCAGGCTGGAGTGCAGTGGTGTGATCTTACCTCACTATAACCTCCATCTCCCAGGTTCAAGCAATCCTCCCACCTCAGCGTCTTGAGTAGCTGGGACCACAGGCAAACACCACCACACCTGTTTAATTTTTGTATTTTTTTTAGAGACAGGGTTTTGCCATCTTGCCCAGGCTGGTCTTGAATTGCTGAGCTCAAACAATCCTCCTGCCTTGGCCCAAATAATGGGATGGTTATATCATCTCAGATTATCCCCCTTCCAGATAATTATAGATTACAAAAGGAAATAATAGAAATTTTATAGTGGGCCTGGAGTGGTGGCTCACACCTGTAATCCCAGGACTTTAAGAGGTCAAGGCGGGTGGATCACAAGGTCAGGAGTTTAAGACCAGCCTGGCCAAGATGGTGAAATGCTGTCTCTACTAAAATTACCAAAGTTAGCTGGGCGTGGTGGCACACGCCTGTAGTCCCAGCTACTTGGGAGGCTGAGGAAGGAGAATCGCTTGAACCTGGGAGGCGGAGGCTGCAGTGAGCCAAGATCATGCCACTACACTCCAGCCTAGGCAGTAGGGCGAGACTCCATCTTAAAAAAAAAGAAAAAGAAAAAAAATTTATAGTGGAGAAATCTGGCAGATATCACCTTAACCAAACAATTCATGTTTAATAGCACTAATGGGACACCGACATCGTGTCCCTCCTGATAACGGCTAAACTGAGACGAACACAGCGTTGCTCCTGTGTGATTCCTGCCAAAAGTGCATCATCTGAAACTAATCATGAGCAATCGCAAGGCAAACCCTAATTACGGAATATTCTACAAAATAACTGACCTGTCACTTCACGAATGTCCAGTCATGAAAGACAAAGAGACTGAACAATTGTTCCAGATTAAAGTATCCCCAAAGAGACATGATACCTGAATATAATGAGTTGTCCTAGAGTGCCTTTTGCCATCAAGAGTATTATTGAGGTTGGGTGCGGTGGCTAATGCCTGTAATCCTAACACTTTGGGAGGCCAAGGCAGGCGGATCACTTGAGGTCAGGAGTTCAAGACCAGCCTGGCCGACATGGTGACACCCTGTCTTTACTAAAAATACAAAAATTAGCCAGGCATGGTGTCAGGTGCCTGCAATCCCAGCTACTCAGGATAATTGCTTGAACCAGGAGGCAGATGTTGCAGTGAGCTGAGATCACAGCAGTGCACTCCAGCCTGGACGACAGGGAGATTCCATCTCAAAACAAACAAACAAAAAAAGAGTAGTATTGGGACAGTTAGTGAAAATTTTAACAATATCTATAAATTAGATAATGGTATTATACATTGTTAATAATTTCCTGACTTTGATAATTATGCTGTGGTTATGTAAGAGTATGTTCTTGTTTCTATGAAATAAAGTATTTAGAAGTAAAGGAACATCCTATCAACTTACTCTCAAATGGTTTAGAAAAAAATGAATAAAACTAGCACAGTAAAATGTTAACATTTGGAGCACCTGGGTAAAGAGTGTATGGGAATTCTTCGTGTTATTAAAACTTTTCTGTAAGTCTGAAATTACATAAAAATAAAAAGTTTTGTTTCTGTTTTTTTTCTTTTTTTGTTTCTGTTTTTTTCCACACCACACGCAGGCTGGAGTGCAGTGGTGTGATCTCAGCTCACTACAACCTCTGCCTCCTGGGTTCAAGTGATTCTCCTGCCTCAGCCCCCAAATAGAGTAGCTGGGATTACAGGCACGCACCACCAAGCCCAGCTAATGTTTGCATTTTTAGTAGAGATGGAGTATCACCATGTTGGCCAGGCTGGGTCAAACTCCTGACCTCAGGTGATCCACCCACCTCAGCCTCCCAAAGTACAAGCGTGAACCACCGTACCCAGCCACAGTAGTTTTTAAAAAGAAATAAGGGTCTTTACCTAACCATGTCAGGAATAGTTTTGGCTGCCATAAATTCAAAAACCAGTGTGGCGTGGTCGTGCACACCTATAGTTCCAACTACTTGGGAAGCTGAGGCGGGACAATTGCTTGAGCCCAGGAGTTTGAGACTGTGGTCCACGATGATCATGCCCATAAGCCACTGCTCTCCAGCATGGCCTACATAGTGAGACCTGTCAGAAAGAAAGAAAAAGGAAGGAAGGAAGAAAGGAAGAATGAGAGGCAGGTAGGGGGGTAGAGAGAGAGAGAGGGAAGGAAGGAAAGAAGAAAAGGAAAACTTTCAGCAGTTTAAACAAACAGAGTTAGCTTTATTTTACATAATAAGTTTACAGGAAAACAGCTACAAGTTGGTTTAGCTACTCAGAATGCTAACGCTAATCGAGCTTGTTTTCTATCAATCTGAATATTGAATTTTTTTTTTTTTTAGATGGAGTTTTGCTCTTGTTACCCAGACTGGAGTGCAATGGCACGATCTCGGCTCACTGCAACCTCCGCCTCCTGGGTTCAAGCAATTCTCCTGCCTCAGCCTCCCGAGTGGCTGGGACTACAGGCACGCACCACCATGCCCAGCTAATTTTTGTATTTTTAGTAGAGACGGGGTTTCACCATGTTGACCAGGATGGTCTCGATCTCTTGACCTCGTGATCCACCCACCTCGGCCTCCCAATGTGCTGGGATTATAGGCGTGAACCACCGTGCCCGGCCTTGAATATTGAATGTTTTTATGCTCTCTCTTTTCATGGTTGCAAGGTGGCTTCATGCTCCAGGCATCATATTTGCATTCAAGACATAAGGGAGAAAGAGGCTAGTTGCCTCTGGATATGTTCCTTTTATTGGAAACCTAAAGTTTCCTAAAAACTTTCCAATGGGCTTGCCCTGAGTCTCAGTAACTAAGCTGGTCATGTGGTCTACCCTGTGAGGTGAGACTGGGAGGTGGCCTCTGCCTTTCTGGTCTCTGCAACCGAGTACAGGGAGTATTCGCCATATCAAGAAGATGATTATTTTCAATTTCAAAACTATAGGCCATATTAGTTATTTAACTCAGTCTTTGATTCCATTCTTTTTTTTGTTTGAGACGGAGTCTCGCTGTTACCCAGGCTGGAGTGCAGTGACACAATCTCCGCTCACTGCAACTTCTGCCTCCTGGGTTCAAGCAATTGTCATGTCTCAGCCTCCCAAGTAGCTCAGATTACAGGTGCACACCACCACACCCGGCTAATTTTTGTATTTTTAGTAGAGATGGGGTTTCACCATGTTGCTCAAGCTGGTCTCTCTCCTCACGTCAATTGATCCACCCACCTCAGCCTCCCAAAATGCTTGGATTACAGGTGTGAGCCACTGTGCCCAGCCTCTACGATTCCATTCTTAATAGCAGTATTTCCTAAAATGTTTGACCCAGAGACCACCTATATCAGAATCATTTGTTAAAAAGGGACAATCCTGTGTCCTAGATCAGTAAATCACAGTCTTTGGGTTTGGGAACTAGGGATATAAAATTTAAACAAACACTTGTATTCCAACAAGGTCATAGACAAAGGTAAATGGAAACACCTAGAAATCCAGATCTAACATAACGCTGGTTCCAACATAATAAAAATGCATAGTTGACGCTGGTCATGGTGGCTCATACCTGTAATCCCAGCACTTTGGGAGACAGAGGTGGGTGGATCACCTGAGGTCAGGAGTTCAAGACCAGCCTGGCCAACAAGGTAAAACCCCATCTCTACTAAAATACAAAAGTTAGCTGGGCATGGTGGTAGACGCCTGTAATCCCAGCTACTTGGGAGGTTAAGGCAGGAAAATTGCTTGAACCCGGGAGACGGAGGTTGCATTGAGCCGAGATCACGCCACTGCACTCCAGCCTGGGCGACAACTCTGTCTCAAACAAACAAAAAAAAACTGCTTAGTTGAGTTCACAAGAAAACCCTCAAGTGACTGAAACTCAGAAGGTAAATACATGGTTATCTATCCAACAATCAGGAACTTCAGGTTTTTGTTTGCTTGTTTTAAATGGACTAAAATCCATACTTTGTCCAGATTTCCCTAGGTTTTTTTTGAGCCGGAGTTTCACTGTTGTTACCCAGACTAGAGTGCAATGGCACCATCTCAGCTCACCGCAACCTCCGCCTTCTGGGTTCAAGCAATTTTCCTGCCTCAGCCTCCTAAGTAGCTGGGACTACAGGCACGCATCACCATGCCCAGCTAATTTTTTTGTATTTTTAGTAGAGACGGGATTTCACCTTGTTGACCAGGATGGTCTCGACCTCTTGACCTCGTGATCCACCCACCTCGGCCTTCCAAAATGCTGGGATTATAGGCGTGAGCCACCACGCCCGGCCAGTTTCCCTAGTTTTTACCTTCTTCTCTCCTAGGATCCCACTCAGGACACCACATTACATTCAGTCATTTGTCATCTTAGGCCCCTCTTGGCTGCGGCAGTGGAGTTTAATTTTTGACAACTACTTGGTATAAGAAGATGATGGACTTGTATAAGTCAGGGAGTTAGACCTGGAATCTAAGCCAGGACCTTCAAAAGGTCATTCTCTCAAGGAAAATGTGTGTTTGGGGAGGGAATCCTCTACGGGCCTTGAGGATTCCTGCACATTCTTGCTAGTTATCCACAAATGCAAAGCTCTAATCACACTTTATTGGGCCAATTCTCAGGGTTGTGTCTTCTGGGACAAAAAGTAGGTTGTTTCTCTCCCATAACAGAACAGAACCCACTGTATGTGCAGGCATCCATCTGTATCATTTCTGCAGGACTTGGTGGGCAGGGGGAATTGATACAAAAATGATTCTCATGCTTCGTTGTACTGAGTAATAAAGCTTTTGTCTCTGACCCAGGCATACCATGCCTCCTGCAAATCATCCATGAAAATAGTAACAGGCTGGGGGCTAAGTGCAGTGGCTCACACCTATAATCCCAGCACTTTGGGAGGCCGAGGGGGGCTGATTGCTTGAGCCTAGGAGTTCAAGATCAGCCTGGGTAACATGTGAAACCCCCATCTCTACAAAAAATAGAAAAATTAACCAGGCGTAGTGGTGTGCACCTATAGTCCCAGCTACTTGGGAAGCTGAGGTAGGAGAATCAATTGTGCCTGGGAGGTTAAGGCTGCAGTGAGCCATCATTGCACTACACCCAGGGTGACACAGCAAGAGACACAGGTATCTAAAAAATAAATAAATAACAAGTAATGTATTAGTTTGTAAGTAGAGTAAAATTCCAGATCAAAAAGGTAAAATCTATCCACAGGCAAAGTTAACAAGGGAGTTTGACTGTCTCTGGCTGGGCTGTGGAAGGGAAAAATAAAAAGCCCCTCGAGAAATCAAAAACCTGCTGAGCATAGTGGTTAACACCTGTAATCTCAACAGTTTGGGAAGCTAAGCTGGGAGGGTTGCTTAAGCCCAAGAGTTCAAGACCAGCCTGGGCAGCATAGCAAGATCCTGTCTCTACAAAAAATAAAAATAAATGAGTTGGTGTGGTGGTACATGCCTGTGGTCCCAGCTACTTGGGAGGCTAAGGTGGGAGGACTGCTTGAGCCCAGGAGGTTGAGGCTGCAGTGGCCCACATTCATACCACTGCATTCCAGCCTGGACAACACAGAGAGAGAGAGACACTCCAGCTTTAAAATAAAAAAAAAATGGGTTTTTAGGTATGAATTTATAGAATCAATGTAATAAAATTCCTTTGTCTAGCAATTGATATCCTGTGACTCATGAAACAAAAACAAAACTATACTTGAGTCATATTCCTACTAAGAATTCTCACAAGAAAAAAATTGTAAGCCCCCTTAAATATAGAAGCATAGTTAAAAACATTAGAAAACAATCCACCAGAAGCAAGAGCTAGCAGATACAACAAATAGGTTTAGAGCTCCCAAATCCTGAGATAATAGAACTAGATGCTGAAAGATAATTATAAAAATTAGTATAACTAAAGTCATAAAAGAAGGAACTAAAAAGAACAGAACGGCATTCTAAATAAAAAGGAGGCTGATTTGAAAAGGAATTACATAGAATTTTGAGTTAGGAAAACATAGTCTGTGGAGAAGATAAAATGGAATGCACAGGTTAAATAGAAGATTAGACACAGCTGAAGAGAGACATTAAAGTGGAAGACAGAACTGAGGAAATTGCCTAGAATGTAGCACAAACATAAAGCACGTAAAAATACAAAAGGTCCAGTAAAAGACATGAAGGATAGAATGAAAGGCCTAAATAAAATGTGTTGAACTGAACTTCTAGAGGGTAAAAAAATAGAGAATATGGGGGAGGAGCAATATTTGTAGAGATTTTAGAAAATTTTCTAGAACATTTGAAAGATAAGTGTAGCAGTCTGCCAGTTGTTCTCTCATATCTGTTTTCCCTACTGCAGTGGTCTTTAAAGTGAGGTCCCAGAGCAGGCAACATCAACATCACCTGAGAATTTGTTAGAAAATTAAATTATCAGCCCCATCTCAGGCTTATAAAATCATAAACTCAAAAGTGGGACCCAGCAATCTGTGTGGGGTCTTGTTTGCTTGGCTGTTTTTGTTTTTTTAGCAAAAGCTTCTTGCTTTGTCACCCAGGCTGAGTGCAATGGTTTGATCATAGCTCACTGTAATCTCGACCTCCTGGCCTCAAGCGATACTTATGCCTCAAGCAATCCTCTTGCCTCAGCTTCCTGAGTAGCTGGGATTACAGGCACATGCCACCATATCTAGCTATCTGTGTTTTAATAAACTCTCCAATGACTCTGATGAATGCTAAAATTTGATAACCACTGTTCTACTGCAGTAGAATACTGATTTTTTAGTTGGGTACAGGGCATTTGACTCCTTTGTATCTAGGTAAGGCCAGGTGACTAAGTTCTATTCAATGGGATATAGAAGGAAGTTCACGTGGTAGTTTCTGGAAACCTTCCATAACAGACAGAATGCATGTGCCCTTCTCTCCTTTTTCTTACCTTCCTCTGTCTTGATGCTTGAAATGTAGATATCACCATCTTGCACTATGAACTTTAGGCTACAAATGGCAGACCAATAAGACAATATCTTAACTTTTACTTTAAAAAGAAATAAACTTTTGACGGGGCGCGGTGGCTCACACCTGTAATCCTAGCACTTTGGGAGGCCAAGGTGGGTGGATCACCTGAGGTCAGGAGTTCAAGACCAGATGGTGAAACCCCATCTTTTAAAAAAAAAGAAAGAAAGAAACTTTTATCTTTTTTAAGATTACTTTTTGGGAGGTTTTCTGCTACAGCCAAGCCTAATCCTAGTTGATACAGACTGAAATATACTCTGAGTGCTAGGCAGGGCAAGGTGGCTAACGCCTGTAATCCCAGCAATTTGGGAGGCCATGTGGGAGGATCATGAGGTCAGGAATTTGAGACTAGCCTGGCCAACATGGTGAAACCCCGTCTCTACTAAAAATATAAAAATTAGCTAAGCGCTGTGGCGGGTACCTGTAATCCCAGCTATTCAGGAGGCTGAGGCAGGAGAATTGCTTGAATTTGTGAGGTGGAGGTTGCAGTGAGTTGAGATCATGCCACTGCACTCCAGCCTGGGCAACAGAGCAAAACTCGATCTCAGGGAAAAAACAGAAAAAGAAATATACTCTGAGTTCTAAACGAGATAAATAAAACAAAATCCATACCTTGACATGTTGAAATAAAACTGCAAAGTAACCAAGGAGAAGAGACAGATTATCTACTCAGGAAATACTAAACTAAGCAACAAAAGAGGCCAAAAGACCAAAAAAAAAAAAAAAAAACTTCCAAGTTCTAGGTTTGCTCCCTCCCTCCTTCCTTCCTTCCTTCCTTCCTTCCTTCCTTCCTTCCTTCCTTCCTTCCTTCCTTCCTTTCTTTTTTTTTTTGAGATGGAGTTTCACTGTTGTTACCCAGACTGGAGTGCAATGGCAGGATCTCGACTCACCGCAACCTCCGCCTCCTGGGTTCAAGCAATTCTCCTGCCTCAGCCTCCCGAGTAGCTGGGACTACAGGCATGCGCCACCATGCCCAGCTAATTTTTTGTATTTTTAGTAGAGATGGGATTTCACCTTGTTGACCAGATTGGTCTCAATCTCTTGACCTCATGATCCACCTGCCTAGGCCTCCCAAAGTGCTGGGATTATAGGCGTGAGCCACCACGCCCGGCCCCAACTTCTAGGTTTGAATTGAAACTGATTGATACAGTTATGCAGAAATTCTCTTATAATTTTATTAAGCATGAAAAGGTTTGAGGTCAGGCACGGTGGCTCACGCCTGTAATCCCAGCACTTTGGGAGGTCAAGGCAGGCAGAGGTTGCAGTGAGCTGAGACTGAGCCACTGCACTCCAGCCAGGGCGACAAAGTGAGACATGAAACTCCATCTCAAAAAAAAAGGAAAAGAAGAAAAGGTATGAGAACAACCACCTTTGGTCTAAGTTGTAACCTAGACTCTAGTCAACTGACTACAGTCAATGGGCCAAATTTGGCCTATGGTCTGTTTTTATACACAAAGTTTGACTGGAAGATAGCATATCTATTTATTTGTGTGTTGTCTATGGCTGCTTTCATGCTACAATGGCAGAGGTGAGTAGTTACAAGGAGATGAGAGCATATGGTCTGCAAAATCTAAAATATTTACTATATAGTACTCTGTAGAGAAGAAATCTGCAAGCCCCTGACTTAGACCAAGGATTCGTGTGAATGAATGTAAATTTCCAGTGTTTGCCTTCTTATTCCTAAGATGGTGCCCAAGATGGTGGTGGCTATGGTCCCCAGGACTGAGGATTTCCAAAAAAAACTTGAGGTTTTTAGTTCTTCCCTCTACCAGAGCAGCTACATCAGCACCTAGAAATAACTTAGGTAGAGAAGTAATTTTGCCACTCTGCAGGCCAGATCATCCAGGCCCTGCTTCAGAGTGCAGGTCCTGGATTCTAAAATTCATAATATGTATGACTTGTGCAACCTCTCTTTGCCTATGCCGTAACTTTTTGAAAAAAAATTATTATTGGCCAGGCGCAGTAGCTCATACCTATAATCCCAGCACTTTGGGAGGCCAAGGTGGGCAGATCACAAGTTGAGAAATTTGAGATCAGCCTGATCAACATAGTGAAACCTTGTCTCTACTAAAAATACAAAAATTAGCCAGGTGTGGTTGCACGCACCTGTAATCCCAGCTACCCAGGAAGCTGAGGCAGGAGAATTACTTGAACCTGGGAAGTGGAGGTTGCAGTGAACTGAGATCATGCCACTGTACTCCAGCCTGGGCAACAGACTGAGACACCATCTCAAAAAAAAAAAGAAAAAAACCAAAACAGAATTATTATTTCATTTGGACACAGGGTCTCACTCTGTGGCCCAGGATAGAGTGCCGTGGCCTGAACATGGCTCACTGCAACCTTGAACTCCTGGGCTCAAACAATCCTCCATCCTCAGCCTCCGAGTAGCTGGCACTCTAGACATGTACCACCATACTCAGCTAATTATTTTTATTTTGTAGAAATGGGGTCCTGCTAGGTCCAGGCTGGTTTCAAACTCCTGGTCTCAAGTGATCCTCCTGCCTCAGCCTCCCAAAGTGTTGAGATTATAGGCATGAGCCACTACGCCCGGTCTGCCTTGACTTTTAGCTTCTGTCTAGGTAGGGGCTTTCCAGGGGCAGCCCTAGCTGTGGCTGGCCACACAAGGACCAATGGTAATCAACAAAGCACAGCATAGCGAGCTGACGCCAGAATGCCTGAGAACGGAAGTGAAGGGGAAAAGCTAATAAGACGCAAGCTGATTTATACTCGAGAACTTCAAGAGGACCAGAGGCACCCAAAGAGGGGAGCGACAGGGCTGAAAACACAAAGATTGGTGGAAACTATGTGCGAGGAGCAGTTAGATGACCAGATCTACTCCCTAACTGCTCAAATCTGGGTGCCTACTTCTTCCTTCCCTAACTGGACACAAGACGTGAACTCTGGGGCAATTTAGCCAGAAAGATTCTGCACTTAGGGTGAGACAGAGCAAAGGTGGGTGAATGTACCATCTGAAAACGGGGATTAAGAGAAAGTCTACACATCAAACAGTGAGACCTGCAGCTTCTCTTTTCTCTTTCCCACTTAGCTTCTGGAACACCAGTAGCCAGGCTTACATACCTGAACAGAAGACTGGATGGGGCAGAAGAAATTGACCTGTCTGAGGGAATAA
Organism: Callithrix jacchus; assembly: GCF_049354715.1. Classification (NCBI taxonomy): domain Eukaryota; kingdom Metazoa; phylum Chordata; class Mammalia; order Primates; family Cebidae; genus Callithrix; species Callithrix jacchus. Next base: position 19,879,786 of record NC_133507.1, on the reverse strand, counting down.
TAAACAGAAAAACCCACACATAAACTGAAGAAAGCACAGAGCAAACCCTAGAGATAGTGATATTTGGGGGACATGAAATGAAAAGCTGGGTCTCCAGTCATCCTACAGTGAGGCTTACCAGTGAAGACGCTCTGCACACAGAGCTCCCAGCCTGTCATTTAGAACGAACTCATATTCTTTATTACTTTTTCCTAATTTTAACAGTAATACATGCTTGTTTTAAAAAATGCAAATAATTGCCAGGCGCGGTGGCTCACGCCTGTAATCCTAGCACTTTGGGAGGCTGAGGCGGGCAGATCACCTGAGGTCAAGAGTTTGAGAGCAGCCTGACCAGAATGGAGAAACCCCGTCTCTACTAAAAATACAAAAAATTAGCCAGGCATGGTGGTGGGAACCTGTAATCCCAGCTACTCAGGAGACTGAGGCAGGAGAATCGCTTGAACCTGGGAGGTGGAGGTTGCAGTGAGCCGAGATCGCTTGCCATTTTACTCTGGCCTGGGCAACAAGAGCAAAAACCCCATCTCAAAAAAAAAAAAATGCAAATAATTTAGAAATGTATAAAATCAAAGATAAAAGTTGCCTAGGAGTCCCTACATTCCCAAAGGCAACTGTTGTTAGCCACATCTTGATACGTTTGTAACAATTTTTCTATTCAAATATAATAGGTCCTAGTTAAGTTCCTGTAACAAAGGCTAAAATAACAGGGTTTTAAACAAAATCCATCTTTCTGTCTTGGTCATGTAACAGGCCGGCCCAGAGCTAATATTGTGGTTCCCCTGTGCTGTGGATCCAGTCTCCTTTGCTACAATTGGGCTGTCATTCTCAACACAAGTTTTCATCTCATAGTCTAAGATAGCTGCTCTCTCTCTCAGTCTTTAGAGATGGGATCTTGCTCCTTCACCCAGGCTTCAATACAGTAGCACAATCACAGCTCAGCTCACTGCAGCCTCAAACTCCTAAGATCAGACCATCCTCATGGCTCAAACAGCAAAGCAATGCATTCAATGACCTAAATGAAAAGCATTTCCAGGCCGGGCACAGTGGCTCAAGCCTGTAATCCCAGCACTTTGGGAGGCCGAGGTGGGTGGGTCACGAGGTCAAGAAATCGAGACCATCCTGGTCAACATGGTGAAACCCTGTCTCTACTAAAAATATGGAAAATTAGCTGGGCATGGTGGTGTGTGCCTGTAATCCCAGCTACTCAGGAGGCTGAGGCAGGAGAATTGCCTGAACCCAGGAGGCGGAGGTTGCGGTGAGCCGAGATCACGCCATTGCACTCCAGCCTGGGTAACAAGAGCGAAACTCCGTCTCAAAAAAAAAAAAGAAAAAGGAAAAAAAGAAAAGCATTTCCAGGGAAACACTCTTCTTAGCCAAACTATCAAATAGGAGGGGAAAATAAAACGATCGTCACCAAAACCAGCCTCCTGAGTAGCTGGGACTACAGGTATGTGCCACCACCCCTAGCTAATTTTTATTTTGCAGAGATAGGGTCTCCCTTTGTTGCCCAGGCTGGTCCCGAACTCCTGGCTCAAGTGATCTTCCTGTCTCAGTCTCCCAAAGTGCTGGAATTACAGGCATGAGCCATTGTGCCCAGCTGCTGCTCCCAATCCTGTGACAACAACCACATGGCAGTCAGGGAGAAAGAAGAGAAAAAAGAAGGCCGTTTTTCTTTCATGTAAGGACAGAATCCCAGAGTTATCCATATTACATCTGCTCATACCCCTTTGGGCAGAACATAGTTGCATGACCATAGCTATTTGCAAGGAAATGTAGTCTTCGGCTGGCTTTAGCTGGGCCTAGATGTGCTCAGCTAAAGCTCAGGATTTCTTTTTAAAAAGGAAGAAGGGTCCAAGCGCAGTGGCGCACACCTGTAATCCCAGCACTTTGGGAGGCCGAAGCCGGTGGATAACCTGAGGTAAGGACTTTGAGACCAGCCTGGCCAGCATGGTGAAACGCCGCCTCTACTAAAAATGCAAAAAAAAAAAAAAATCAGGGTATGGTGGCAGGCACCTGTAATCCCAGCTACTTGGGACGCTGAGGCAGGAAAATCACTTGAACCTGGGAGGTGGAGGTTGCAGTGAGCTGAGATGGCATTATTGCACTCCAGCCTGGGTGACAAGAGTGAAATTCCATCTCAAAAAAAATGGTAGGAATAAAAGTTCAACAGAAGGATTGGAAAATGAAGTTGAGAAAATGTATCAGGAAATAGGAAAATAACAAAAGACAAAGAAATAGAAAAATAGGAGCAAAAGATAAGAAAATTAGAAGAGCAATCTAGGAGGTCCATTAACTAATGAAAGTTCCAGAAAGAGGCCAGGCACTATGGCTCACGCCTGTAAATTAGCACTTTTGGAGGCTGAGGAGAGTGAATTGCTTGAGCCCAGGAGTTCAAGACCAGCTTGGGTAAATGGCGAAACCTCGTCTCTACTACAAATACAAAAAATTAGCTGGGCTAATTAGTGGTGGTGTATGCCTGTAGTCCCAGCTACTCAGGAGGCTGAGGCATGAGAATTGCTTGAACCTGGGAGGTGGAGATGGCAGTGAGCCAAGAGGGCGCCACTGCTCTCAAACCTATTTTTTAGACAGAGAGAGACTCTGTCTAATAAATAAGTTTCAGAAAGAGCAAAGAAAATGAAGAGAAGACATTCACAGGCTCTTGCGAGGAAAAATAGAAGTTCTATTTTAAAAAAGAAATTAAGACAAAGCCGGGCGTGGTGGCACACTGCTGTAATCCAAGCACTTTGGAGACCAAGGCGGGTGGATCACTTGAGGTCGGGAGTTCAAGACCAGCCTGACCAATATGGAGAAACCCCGTCTTTAAAAAATAAATAAATAAATAAATAAAAGGGAAAAAAAGAGATTAAAAGAAAATGAAGAGAAGACAATTATCAAAAGGATGAGACGAGTTCCCCAGAACTGAAGGATATGAGTTTCCAGTTTCCACATCCATTGCCATTGTTCAACACAATGAACACCACCAAAAGACCCACACCAAGGCACATCTTTGGGAAATACCAAATCCCTAAGCCTTCAGAGAAGGGGAGGACAAAAATAAACAAAAGCCCTCAAAAACAAAAACAGGTCACTGGCTGGGTGCAGTGGCTCATGCCTGTAATCCCAGCACTTTGGGAGGCTGAGGCAAGCAGATCTTGAGGCCAGGAGTTCGAGACCCATCTGACCAACATGGTGAAACCCTGTCTCTACTAAAAATACAAAAAAATTAGCTGGGCGAGGTGGTGGGCACCTGTAATCCCAGGTACTCAGGAGGCTGAGGCAGGAGAATTGCTTCAACATGGGAGGCGGAGGTTGCACTCCAGCCACTGCACTCCAGCCTGGGTGACAGAGCAAGACTCTGTCTCGAAAACAAGACAAAACAAACAAACAAAAAACAGGTCACCTACAAAGGAAAAGGAAACCAAATGCGAGTGGCCTTCTCAGTAGCAACACTGAAAGTGAGAAACAGAAAAGCAGTGCATTCAAAGATCTAAATGAAAAGTGTTTCCAGCAAAGCCCCACTCTTAGCCAAACTAACAACCAAACAGGAGGGGAAAATAACACTATCTTCACACACACTCTCAGAGATTTTATCTTTTTTTTTTTTTTTTTTGAGACGGAGTTTCGCTCGTTACCCAGGCTGGAGTGCAATGGCGCCATCTCGGCTCACCGCAACCTCCGCCTCCTGGGTTCAGGCAATTCTCCTGCCTCAGCCTCCTGAGTAGCTGGGATTACAGGCACGTGCCACCGTGCCCAGCTAATTTTTTGTATTTTTAGTAGAGACGGGGTTTCACCATGTTGACCAGGATGGTCTCGATTTCTTGACCTCGTGATCCACCCGCCTCGGCTTCCCAAAGTGCTGGGATTACAGGCGTGAGCCATCGCGCCCGGCCAGAGATTTTATCTTTCACATACCCTTTTCCTTCCCAGGAAACTACTGGAGAAGGTACTCCACCAAAATGAAGGTGTATACATCAAGAAGGCAACCTGGGATTCGGGAAGCAGAGGTGAGAACACAGGAGACGGAAGGAAGCTTGGGATGATGGTGAGGGGGACTCCACCACAGCAGTGCTGAGGGCTGGGAACAGCCCAGGATGTGGTCGGAAGAAACTGCGCTCCAGAAAAGAAGTCTCCCGCAAACCAGTCATTCACAGATTCAGTCATATGTTTCACAGCTCTGTCGGAGTTTAGGAAAGGATGTATAATGGCTTGAGAGAAATCTAAGCAAATCAACAACAGAGGCAATTTTTAACTCCAACAAGAAATTTGTACCAAAATAGAACTATGCTACGCTATATAAACACTTAATATTGTCAAGCACAGTGGCTCGTACTTGTAATCCCAGCACTTTGGGAGACCAAGGCGGGAGGATCCCTTGAGCCCAAGGGTTCAAGACCAGCCTGGGCAACATAGCAAGACTTCATCTCTGTAAAAAATGAACAAAATTAGTCAAGCATGGTGGTGCACACCTATAGTCACAGCTACTTAGGAGGCTGAGGTGGGAGGATTGCTTGAGCCCAGAAGGTCAAGGCTGCAGTGAGCCAAGATTGTGCCTAAAAATTTCACTTTTTAAACAATTCACCTATATTTATTTGATTAGAAAATTGTCCCAGCTACTTAGGAAGCTGAGGCAGGAGGATGGCTTGAGCCCATGAGTTCAGGTCCAGCCTGGGCAACATAGTAAGACTCTGTCTCTAAAAAAAAAAACAAAACCCAAAATTAAATTTAACATGGTTAATCAAATAAGAACAGAAGTAGAATGAATACACTCCAAATCAGATAGCAGAAACAAGGAACCAGAGTGCAGATATGACAGATGCTGGTGAATTGGTGGACAGATATGGGAGATTTAGCTTAATACCCATCTCAGTATCTTTCCACAGTCCTTCTTACATTGCAGAAGCTGAAAGGTTGAACTTACATTCCCTTGTGGCAGGGATTTTGGACAGAATTTTGGTTTTTCCAATCATTTCCTCTCATGAGATGTATAAGGTGGAAGTGATGTGGAGTCTGTGTGTGCTATATATGCTGGGGAGTGCTGTGACGGAGGTGTTTGATATTTTTCTTTTTGTTGTCTCTTCGTCACCCAGGCTGGATAGAATGCAGTGGTGTGATCTTGGCTCACTGCAACCTCCGCCTCCCAGGTTCAAGCAATTCTCCTGCCTCAGCCTCCCAAATAGAGTAGCTGGGACTACAGGTGTGTGCCACCATGCTCAGCTAATTTTTATTTTATTTTTTGTATTTTTAGTAGAGATGGGGTTTCACTACATTGGTCAGGCTGGTCTAGAACTCCTGACCTCAGGTGATCCACCCACCTCAACCTCCCAAAGTGCTGGGATTATAGGCATGAGCCACTGCGCCCTACTTTTTTCCCTCTTTTGCCCAGGCTGGAGTGCAGTGGTGCAATCTTGACTCGCTGCAACCTCCCTGTCCAGGGTTCAAGCAATTCTCCTGTCTCAGCCTTCCTAGTAGCTGGGACCACAGATGCATGTCACCATGCTCGGCTAATATTTGTATTTTTAGTACAGACATGGTTCCACCATATTGGTCAGGCTGGTCTTGAACCCTGACCTCAGGTGATCTGCTGCCTTGGTCTCCCAAAGCGCTGTGATTACAGGTGTGAGCCACTGCACCTGGCTAGCGTTTGGTATTTCTGCAGTGGCTTCCCATCATGACATTATGGTTCAAGAGCTAGTAAGTGTAGAGACAGCTTTCCAATTTAGTAGATGGCTTCCTGATTTCAAAAGAGGCAATGTCCCCTTTGGTGGCTCATATTGCAGTATAGCTCTCAAAGTCATTCCTCAAAGTTCAACCTGGAGGCTGGTGCTTCACCCCTCCAAACAAGTCCAGAAGCCATTTTACACCCTGTAATAAATCCTTTTGTACTTAAACCATCTAGAATGGTTCTGTTCTCTGAAACTGTACCCAGACGATGTCACAGAAAAGCAGAAACAAAATGTAAAGAAAAAAGCCAGGTGCAGTGGCTCACACGTGTAATCCCAGCACTTTGGGAGGCTGAGGCAGGCAGATTACCTGAGAGCAGGAGTTTGAAACCAGCCTGACCAACATAGTGAAACCCAATCCCTATAAAAATACAAAAAATTAGCTGGGCTTGGTGGCGAGAGCCTCTAATCCCAGTTACCCGGGAGGCTGAGGCACAAGAATCACTTGAACCCAGGAGGCAGAGGTTGTAGTGAGCTGAAATCATGTCACTGCACTCCAGCCTGGGCAGTAAGAGCAAGACTCCATCTCAAAAAAAAAAAAAAAGCATGGTAAATAACACAAAATACAACAGAAAAAGTAATCCAATTTTAATAAAATAGCTAAATTCTAGCTAACAGAGATATATTTTCAGATTAAATGTTCTAAAAAAGTCCAGCTATATGCTATGTCTAAGAGACAGGTGAAAAACATAATAGAATATTATCTTATAAATGAATTGACACAAATATATCTTGGAAATATAATAGTGAGGGGAAAAAGTTGCAAAATGATGATTCAGTATGATGTCATTTTTGTAAACTTTAAAAACATTTATTCCATATAGCATTGCTGAATCTCTACATCATACGCAATAAAAGTATAAAAATACAAACTGGAATGATATGTACCAGTTTGATTACAGTGACTGTCTCTGGGAAGGAAGAAGACATGAGAGTGGGGCCGTTGCTATGTCTAATTTTGTATGTGTTTAATAAATCCCAAGTACATGCAGCAAAATGTATTACTGTTTCATCTCGATAGTAGGGGGCGTGGGTGGTATTAACATTATTTTCTGTACTCTTCTGAAGGCCTCTAATATTTCCCACTTTACAAAACACTGACACATTCTCAGGGCTCTCCTGGACATCTTTGTGCACATCAACATTCATGCTGAGAGTAGCTTTTGGACTAGCCGGGAGTCGTGGCCCACGCCTGTAATCTCAGCACTTTGGGAGGCCAACGCAAGCAGATCGCTTAAGCCCAGGAGTTCAAGACCAGCCTGGGCTAAATAGCGAGACGCCATTACTACAAAAACATTTTTAAACTAGCCGGGTATGGTGGCTTCCGCCTGTGGTCCCAGCTATTTGGGAGGCAGGGGTGGGAGGATCGCTTGGGTCTGGGAGGTCAAGGCCGCGTTGAGCCGAGATCGTGCCACTGCACTCCAGCCCGGGCGACAGAGCGAGACATCCCTCCACGCCCCCAAAAGAAGGGGAAACTCGCGGAGGCTGAGCGCTGGTTTTCCCAGGTGGGGTTGGCACCTGCTGAAGCTGACACAGGCGTGAAGAGGCCACAGGGAGACCTGGAAAGAACCTGGAAAGGGGCCCGGGGCTGTGGAGCGGAGGCGGCTGCAGGGCCGGATGCTGTCTGTGGTCTGTGCAGAACGCGAGGCCGTTTTTAAAGCTGAGGCACAGCTTTGGTTGACGGGGGCGGGTAGGGGTGGGGGTGAGAGGTCAGGAAAACAGGCGGGAGGCCCGGGGCCTGGAGCGGCAAGGCTGAGGGTAGACGTTTGGCCCCAGGCGGAATGAGCGCACCCCTGAGGGGCCCGAGGTGACCTGCTGGAGGTCCGGTCGCCCGGGTTCCACCCCGAGGAGAAAATCTTCGTAATTGGGCGGGGGGAGGGGGATGCGGGCACAGGCCGTGTTCTCCACGTCGCGCAGACGCAGGGGCCGGCCCCGGGTCACAGAGTCTCCGTGGAGCTGCACCGCAGCGGCCCCCTGACGCCGGGGCGCTGTGCCGGGCTGACGGGGGTCCTCCCGGGTGGCCGGAGGCGGGTCCCGAGCCAGGCCGGGGAGCGGGGCACAGCGAACAGCCCTCAGCCCCGTAGTGAGGGGCCCGGGAGAGCGCTGGGCCGAGGCGGGCGGGAGGCCGAGGCCGGGGCGAGGCGGGGCGGGGCGGGGAGGGGCCCGGCGCGGGGGGCGGATCTCGGCGCGCTCCCGGCCGCTCGCTAGGTCCCGGGCCGCGGCGGCTCCTCTGCCGGGTCGCGCCGGACGACGGGCTTCGGGCGGCGGCCGGGACGGCCTGCGGACAGACGGGAGGGCCGAGGCACAGGCCCCGCGGCCGCCGTCTCCCGCTTCTGCCAGTGCCGGGCCCGCGCCATGGCCGCCTCGCCGGGCTCAGGCAGCGCCAACCCGCGGAAGTTCAGTGAGAAGATCGCGCTGCACACGCAGCGACAGGCCGAGGAGACGCGGGCCTTCGAGCAGCTCATGACCGATCTCACCCTGTCGCGGGTGAGGGCCTGGGCCGGCGCGGGCGGGAGCGGCCCTGGTCGCGGGCGGTACCCGCGCGGCGGGTGAGAGGTCGCGGGGCCGAGGCGATGGCTGGGCCGGGCGGGGACCGCGCCCGGGAACCGGCGGCTGGGAGCGGAGCCGGAGCGGCCGCGGCCTCGTCGCTTCCCCTCCTGGCGACACCCGCTAGCGGTTCGCGATCCCGGGCAGAGGTGGGAGGGTCGTCGGGCCCCGGGTGCGGGGAGATGGGCCGGGGTGAAGCCCGCGGAGGCGGGCGGCCGGGCGGGGGCGGCCTGAGGAGGCGGGAGGAGGACGGGGAGCCCCGAGAGGAAATCGCGAGCTGCGCGGAGGTTGGCCGGGCGGTGCGGCGCAGCTTCTGGTCGCTCCAAACATCCCCAGCAGCGAGCCCTGCAGTGCTGCCGGCGTGGAAGGCCGCTGGCACCCCAGGGTCCCATGCGCCAGTTGGGGGAACTCTGAGCACAAGTCCGTCTGGGGCCGGCCCTGGGGTGGCTTAGGGTGTGGGAACCACGACGGGATTCGGTGTTGAGGGTGAGGCTCTGCTTCTTCTACTTCTTGGAGGTCCTTTATTGGGTCCAGTTGACTTGGTTGGGCCCCGGATATTTAGTGAGAACTGACAAACGTCGCTGGTGACTGGGGAGGGACCCGGAGGATTGAGTAAGGCGCGAGCCGGGACAAACACCTGGTGAGGTTAGGTCACTTCTGAGTGAGGCAGTGGAGGATGGAGAGCCAACCCGAGTGCCCGCGCAGGACTGCAGAGAAGGGAGGTCAGCAGCAGTAAGGCTGGCCTTGACGATGCTGAATACTGACCTTGGAGGACCATCGGAAGGATGGGGGAGGATCTGCAGATGCCAGGGGACTGAGGTGGAGGAGGCAGCTGGAAGGAGAGCTGAGAGCAGAGTTCCAAACCAGCTGAGTTGCAGACACGTTATTTTTTGGCCAGCGCAGTGTTTGGGAAAAATTCTTGAATCTGTTGCCAAAATTTTTAAATTGGAAGACTTCCACACCAAATCCAGATTTCCTCATTTATTTATATATATTAAAAATTGGAAGACTTCTGGTAACACTAATCCTGAATTCCTACCGACCCCCTGGAGCTGGGTGATGGTGGCCCTTTTAAAAGGAGCAAGAACTCTCGTTTGCCACCGTTTACACCACTCTCTGTCACAGTCCCCCAAGGGGAGGCTAGGTGACAATTGGCATTTATACTCATGACGGTGTTTTTCTTTCAGTGAAGATAAGGAAAAAGTGAAATATTTCCTATACTTATATTTCTGTTCACATTGAGAAAAAATAAATATATATAGAGAGAAAGAAGCTGAAGATTTCAAGAGAATGTTTTCTTATACCCTATCAGCTTCACTCATTTATTACCTGGCTGGCATCCGCTGGTATTTACATTTGTGACCTTGGTTAGATTCAGGGATGAACTCCGTAAGCTCAGAGCACATTGAAAAGAATGGGTGTGTGAAAGCTGAGGATTAGTGCTGGGGCCTGTATTGTTAAGTGTCGTTTAGATACATACTGTATATTGTTATGGACAAATGTACTGTATATGTCTGTATACCTATGGCACATCCAATCTTCCCCGCCCCCCATTCATGAATCTCCTTTAAAATATCCCTGACAGGTGAGGTCATGAGTCATGTACAGACTGTTTTAAAGGCAAATCATTTTTCATAGATTCTCACTGTTGACTTACTTTCAAGTAAAAAAAAAGTGTTTTCTTCCTTTCAAGAGACCATGCTATAGCTCAGGGTCTCTTGAATTTAGCAAGCCTAATCAACTGTGGCCCATATGATAATTCACTCACCACTTTATTCTAATTACTGCAAAATTATGGTGTCATTTTGGCCTTCACCTGGTACAGGGAATCATTTACATGTTAATTCTGTCCATGTTTTCTTCTTGGCAGGTTATAAGTAAAGTAATACTGCTTGGCTCCATCATGTTCATAAACACATCTGTAAATGATAACACTGAATTTGCCTGCTAATGTTCGCTTATTTTAAAATCTTATGGGTTGTTTTCATAAAGAAGTCATCAAATTAGAACACTTCTCATAGAGAACTCTTAGATTCCCAGTGTGTCTATGAAGGACATGTCTCTAAGGATCCGAAGATCCCAGTTGGAGAAGTATCCACCTAGTTCATAGTTGGTAACTGGATGACAGATATACTGACTTTCCATTCCTAGCCCATGACAGACATGCTATTTGATAGGGCAGACATTGCTGATCAATCTAGATGCTCTTTCCCCACTGAGCCTGTGTTGGGCTTCAAGTCCTTCTCTACGTAATCAAAGCAATCCTTCAGAGTTGGAGTTAAATCCTGCTCACCTGATGGGTGGGATAGACTAGATTGTGGAGAATTTTCTCTAGCTTTAGAAGTCCATGGCCGGGTGTGGTGGCTCACGCCTGTAATCCGAGCACTTTGGGAGGCTGAGATGGGTGGATCACTTGAGGTCAGTAGTTCAAGACCAGCTTGGCCAACATGGTGAATCCCCGTCTCTGCTAAAAACACACACAAAAAAAATAGCTGGGCGTGGTGGCAGTCACCTGTAATCCCAGCTACTCAGGAGGCTGAGGCAGGAGAATCGTTTGAACACAGGAGATTGAGGTTGCAGTGAGCCAAGATTTTGCCATTGCACACCAGTCTAGGCGACAAAGTGAGACTCCATCTAAAAAAAAGTAAAAGAAGTCCAGTGTTAACAGGAAGCAGTGGGTAATTTTGAGAAAGGAATCTAGGAGGAGTAGTTAAGTGGTGGCACCTGGAATGGTAAAGGGAGGGAAGAAAGTGGAGGCAGGTGTGCCTGGGAAGAGGCTGTTATGTTGTTGGTTTTTTAATGTATTCATTTACCAGTTTTTGAGTGCCCACTACATTGTTATGTGTGTGTGTATGAGGGAGGAGGGTGAAAACATGGAGCAGTCCTTCAAAGATGTTACTAATTTGTCCCATATATTTACTTACTGAGTGAGCCGTTAGTGTGTGCCAGGGGTTAGGGTGGACACTGGGTATATAGTAATGAGCAAGCGAAACACTGTCGTAATGGATTGTAGGATTTAATGAGGAAAACATTCATTTAATAAGACGCATTTTGATGAATATCACCAAAGCAGAAGTGGGTGGAGCTTTGGACACATATGGTAGGGAGTTCTCACCTCTTCCAGTGGCCTGAAGGCTCACTGGGAGTTAGGGAGGGAATATGTTGCAGGTACAGGGAATGGAGCTTCAGTAAGGGGATGAGGAGGGTGACGTGAGATGAGGCTGGAGGTGTCCACAGGAATCAGGTTGTAGAGACAAGATTTGGAACTTGATCCTAAGGACAATGGAGAGTCACTGAAGGGGTTGGACCATGGGAGATCTGCATTTTTAGAAGATTCCTCTAGCTCCAGCACAGTGAGTGGAGGAGAGGGTTTTAGTAGGAGATATGAGAGTGGCGTTTATTAAGATGGTGGCAGTTGGGAGACAGAGCAGTGAGCAGATTGATATTTAGGAGATAGAAAGGACTGGATTTGTGAATGGGTGAGGAAGGCAGGAAAGAGGGAGGGCTTGAACCATTTCAGGGTGTCCTTCATTAAGAGGAGGAGCATGTTTGGGCTGTGTGGAAATGCTGAGTTGGAGGTGCCTGTGAGGCAGGTGGGTAGAGATGGTCCGGCAGGCAGCTGTTTAGATGGCTTTGGAGCCTGAGAAGGAAGGCTGGGCTACTGAGAATGAGGGAATTTTTGGTATGGAGCCACAGAAGTAGATTTGGCTGCCTGGGAAGAATTGATGGAACAGATACTGTAAACTGGGGCCTGACTTCTGTATTTGGGCCTCTAACATGTTTTTGGTTTTGGCCCAAAATGTGGTTAGTTGGTTGGTTGGTTTAAAGGCTAACAATGAGTATTGTTACACCTGTAATCCCAGCACTTTGAGAGGCTGAGTGCACAGATCGCTTGAGCCCAGGAGTTCTAGACCAGCCTGGGTAACGTGGTGAAACCCCATCTCTAAAAAAAAAATGTATATGTATACACGAAAATTATCCGGGCATAGTGGCGCGTGCCTGTAGTCAGAAGTTGGAGGTTGCAATGAACTGTGATTGTGAGTCTGCACTCCAGCCTCCGCAACAGAGACCCTGTCTCCAAAAAAATAAATGTTGGGATTTTATAGTAAAATCTGGACTTTGACTTCTTTTGAAAAGTTAGATAATCTAAAGACACTAACCTGACATTTCTGGTTGGCAGCAATTGCCTGAAGCCGAATGGTGGCTGCCCCATAAGAAAGCCAATGGATGTGGTCTTCAGTTTGCTACAGGCCCCATCACCCTCAAAGGTATTCTTTGCAGTGATTCCAGGCAGGTTCACTTAGAGTCTCTGCTTGACAGCTGTAGGCAGTTGAGTTTATGACCTTTGGCAGAAAGTGAACCGTGAAGAGGGCCTAGAAGGAGCCCACAAGCTGTTTGAAAAGGAGGCGGAGGAAACAGCAAAGAAGGTTTGAAGAGCAACCAGAGGGCCAGGAGAAAGCCGGGAGGACTCCTGTGAAGAGCAGCACCTAGTGCTACTGACTTGGGCTGACACGAAAGATGTGTCCTTTGGTCTAGTGGTGGAGGTCATCGGAGGAGGTTATCAGTAACCTTGGTGAGAGATGCTGCATTCTCAGGGTGCTGGGTGAAAGGTTAATTGTTAAGTTGTTGAGGAATGGACGGGAGGGAATGGAGATAGGGTTGGAAATTTCCAGCAGTTTGGCTGTGAAGAGCAACTTGTGTTAAGGAAAGACAAGACTAACTCAGCTTATCAACCTGGAGTGTTGATTTGACTTGAATATTTGGGAAGACTCATTATTTTCATGTGAAAATAAACAATAGATAAGACAATAGATAGTCATAGATTAGTGAGGTCTCAGAATGGAGGAGAGAGAGAAGATGGAAATACTAGGTTTGGGCTAAATATTGAGGACTTTCCCTTTGCTGGGCAATGGAATCCCTTTCACATGTTGTTAGCTCCCATAGTCCTCAAAATGACCCTGTGGTGTGTATATCTGGAATTTTCCTCATTGTGTGGATGAGTAAACTGAGGCTTAGAGAGATACAGTGGCAGAGCTGGAGTTTGGATCTGGCTGTTGCAGTGAGTGTCTATATACTCAGCTGCTTTTAATTTCCCCCAGGAGGCTCTTCAGCTGCTTTTACTCCCCGCTGTAAGGTATCAGCATCACTTGTTGGAAAGACTTTTCTTTCCCCGTTGAATTGCTGTGGCAATTTTGTTGGAATCAGTTGGCCATATATGTGTTGGTTTATTTTGAGGCTCTCTTTTCTGTTCCAGTGATTTGTCTGTCTCTCTTTTTGCTAATAGCACACTGTCTGTATTACTATAGCTTTATAATATGCCTTAAAACCTGGTAACCTAAGTCCTCTAACTTCTCTCCTTTTAAAAAGTGCTCTGGCCAGGTGCCATGGCTCACGCCTATAATCCTAGCACTTTGGGAGGCTGGGGTGGGCAGATTGCTTGTGCCCAAGAGTTATAGATCAGCCTGGGTAACATGGTGAAACCCTGACTCTTTTAAAAAAAATAAAATAAGTAAATAAATAAATATACACACACTAGCTGGGCATGGTTGGCATGTGCCTGTAGTCAGGAGGTGAAGGCTGCAGTGAGCTGCGATTGTGACACTGTGCTCCAGCCTGGGCAATAGAGACCCTGTCTCAAAAAAAAAAAAAAAAAAAAAAAAATTGCTCTGACTACTCTAGGTCATTTGCACATCCATGAATTTTAGATTTATCTTGTCAGTGCCTCTAAAAGGTCCACTGGGATTTTGGATTGTAATCCTGTTGGCTATTGTGAGACTTTCTGGAAAAGGAATTAATGAGGCCTGGATCTCATTTTGTGTGGGCATTAAAGAAAATCCACTAAGGTGTGTGACTATAGGCCAAAGGTTGCTAACTCAGTAAGTGAGGCGCGTAAGGAAAATAAGTGGAGGAACCAGTAATGAGGTGATTGTGGCAGCTGATCCTGGGCCATCATGGAGGAGTAATAGGGTACAGTGAGGACCTGGCAAACCCTATCTAAGGGGGTGGCCTCTTGTCATCTTGTCAGCTTCATCCACTGATGCCTTACAAGAACACAGGTTCAGTGTTGTCCGAGCTTTCAGTCAGGAGAAGTTGGAAATCCAGATTTTTGTGCAGTGTCCTAATTTTTTCAATTGAAATTTAAAACATGAATGAGACCACATCTGGTGGGTAAACAGAACTCTAAGTAAAATGCAGTCCGTGGGCTGCCAGCCGGTGACCTAAGCCTTAGGCTAATCATTCTTTGGTTCACATGTTCATCGTCTGTAAACGTGAAGGTGTTGAAGACAGTCTCAGAATTCTTTTTCTAGCTCAATGCGTCTAAATTTCAAAAGAGGAAAATGTCAGAATGTCTCAGTTTTAAGAGGTAGTTGAGAAGATCGGCAATAATGATAGTACCTTGAGAAGTTGTCCTTAGTTGTACATTTGACATACTGCTGTTGTGTCTGCATCACTTAATCCTCACTGCATCTTGTGAAGGAGGCGTCAGAGTCCAGGTTACAAAGTAACGTCATCCGATTCAAAGTCCAGTGCTCTTTAACAGTCTTTGAAGGCTTTGGACATCCGTGCTTTGGGAGGGAGAGTGGTTGTGGGGGACTGTGAGATGGCCTTCTGCTCAATTGAAGGCAGATCCCTCTCTGGATTTAGAACTCAGTTTGGTTGAAGTGTCAAGGTCTTTGGGGAAGAGTTGAGCCTTTGTGAGAAGTCTCCGAAGGCAGAAATTTCAGCCCACTTTCATCTTAGCCGGTGCCTGGCATACTACCGGGCACATAGTTAAGTTCTTTGTATCAGTAAATCAGTGGATAAATTGATGCTTCAAAGAAGAAATCAAAGGCTTTAAATCAAGATGGCTGAGAATTTTGTCCAGAGAATTTCAAGAATAGTCAGATGTTTCTGGTAAGTACTTTTAGAATGTTAAGATTGAAAGCTGAGAGACTTCATTCCTGTAACTCCACCCCTAGATGGAAGAAGCTCACAGTGTTCTCTTTCTCATGTTTGGCTCTGAGATTTGGGTTTTGATAATAGGTTTTAACTGTCTCCCTGTGCAGTATGTTTGAGAAATCAAATACAGCAGGTAGAAGGGAAGTGAAAGCCACTAAAGGATTCTGTATGCCTTTAGAATTTCCAAACAGGTCTAAGTTCTTACCTTTTGGAGATACATACTGAAATATGGAGTGAAAGAATGTCTGAGATTTCTTTCAGTGGGACACTGTGGGTAGTGGAGAGGGTAAAGATGAAAGAAGATTGGATATAAGTTGGTAATTGTTAAAGCTAGAAGATGGATAGATGGGGTTTCATTATACTTGCCTTTATTTCACGTATACTATTTGAAATTTTTCATAATAAATGTAAAAATGAAACAGAGCTTCATAGGTTAAAAAGTGCTTTTGGTCAACCAAACTTCACATTTTTTTTTTGAGTTGGTAAATAGTGTGATCATCAAGGTAAAGATGGGACAAAGAAGAAGAGCATGGCAGAAACAGGCACATGGGCTTTGGTGGCTAAGCTTCCTGCCAGCCACGTGGCAAGTAACTGAACTTCTGAGTCTGGGTCTCCAGGTCTGTAATGGCAGGAGAATATAGTCTCATTTGCATCATTGTGGGGAGGATTAGGGATGAAGTGGGCACAGTGTTGGAGAACAGCACCTGGCCCATCCTAGGGGCTTAGATCTGGTCATGTTTTGTTGGTAGAGACAGAGTAATGAAGGGTGAAAATCTGCCCCAGGCCTCTCGTCTATAACCCTTTTCTTCTCTATATGAATTACAGTGCCAAGGGTTATGTAACCATGGAGCTAATTTATTATTTTAGAAGCAGAACTCTTAAAGACTAGATCAGACCACTTTGAGGTTTACAAGAACTGTAACTAATATATTGCTTTTTGAAAAATAAAGTAAGGAAGAACTTACAGAAGAAGGGCATATTAAAGTGGTGGGATGCCATTTTATACCTACTGAATTTGCCTCCTTCCTTACTTATCCCAATTAATGATAATATCCAATGTCAGTGAGTTTTTTTGGTGAAACTTTTCTCATATGTATATTATTAAACCCTTTGGGAAAGCGTTTTGGCAGTATATATTGAGAGCTACCAAAACACCCATATCTAGAGATTTAGTAATCATTCTTTGGAATGTGTTCTAAGGAAATAATTCAGAAGAACTGTTATATAGCCATTAAAAATTATTCTGTAGTAGCATAGAAAAGGCTTATGATGTGAGCATGCTAGCTTGTACCTATCTCATGATCACAGCTATGCAGTTATTACCATAAATGTAAATGGAGGCTGGGAAAGAGCATGAACAAGGGAACATAGTTCATGTGTTAGGGTCGTGGATAGTAGCTTAGTTTTTTTTTCAGAAATTCTTTTATTGTTGTCCAAGATAATGCAGGCGTGCCTAAACATACACACTCAAAGACCTTCCAAGAGTATGTTACTGTGATGGTACATGGGACATTTGGAACACGGGTAAGCTATTCCAAAAATAGAGTAATCAAAACCCAGAAAGCTCTGGAAACCTGAAAGTGTGATCATTTAAGTAGAGAAGAAATTGAAACCGAGACTTACATTCTTGAACTGTTTCCCTGCAAAATACTATATTCTGTTACTTCTTTTAAATTTTTGCTGTCACCTCTCAACGTTCTTGAAATTGCTTTGTTTCCAGGTTCAATTTCAGAAGCTCCAGCAACTGCGCCTTACCCAGTACCATGGAGGATCTTTACCGAATGTGAGCCAGCTGCGGAGCAGTGCGTCAGAGTTTCAGGTACCTCCAGATATATACTTTCTTGAAGCTGAATGGAGTGTAGAAAGATAGACAAAGATTATCCCTAAAAAGATGAGATCTTGAAGGATAAACTGGGCCTGGGTACAGCTCAGTCTTCTTTTGGAAAGTCCACTTATATTCTTTTTCATAGTTTCTACAGCATATGATGGTGTTATTTCACAAATGGCTGAAGGCAACACTGGCAGTAGAATTATATCACAAGTATACGTAATTTAAAATGTTCTAGTGGCCACAATAAAGACAAAGAAACTTGTGGGATTCTTGTGGCTCATGCCTGTAATCCCAGTGCTTTGGGAGGCCAAGGCCAGTGGATCACCTGAGGTCAGGAGTTTGAGACCAGGCTGGCCAACGTGGTGAAACCGCATCTCTACTAGCTAGGTGTGGTGGCACACAACTATAGTCCCAGCTCCTTGGGAAGCTGAGGCATGAGAATTGCTTGAACCTGGGAGGTTGCAGTGAGCAGAGATGGTGCTACTGCACTCCAGCCTGGGCCACAGAGTGAGCATGTCTCAAAAAAATAAAAATAAATAAATATTTAATCCAGTATATCTAAAATATAATTTTAACATGCAATCAGCATAAAAAATGTTGAGATATCTCATATACATTTTTTGTACTAAGTCTTTGAAATCTGTTGTGTATTTTATCCATAAAACATACTTTAATTTGGAATAACCACATTTCACTAGTTTCATGTGGCTAGTGGCCACCACATGGGACAGTGCTGGTGTAAGGCACAGATAAATGGTCTGTACTGCATTTAGATTACTGCAGTGTCCTAGGGTGCTTTCATCATTCATATCAGTGGAGAGCCTTGTTCAAAACAAGGTGGAATTGGTGTTTCAGACAGTGGTATACGGTGCTGTTGTTAAGATCTGAATTAGATCGGCTTCGATAGCCTAGTTTCTGAAAGATTACGAGCCTGTCATTCTCATTATGCAATTTAAGATTTGATGTTAAAGTTGAGATATAAACTTTAAGATGAAGCATAACTCGATTATTTGGATGCCTGACCATTTTAAAATCACTACCTTATTTATTTGTGATAGAAGCTGGGTTCACTTTTTTGATGATGTCAAATAAAGCCAAATGTGTTATTTAAACTGGGACTTCTATTCGAGAGTGCTAATGGGAACTCCAAATATAATGGTCATTAGAAAAAGTACAATATGAACATATTTGTACTCTATTACACTGGAATCTTGTCTTCGATATAATGATGGTGGATGCTTTACCATATTACTGCCCCTTTTAGAGATCTACTTTCGTATATCAAACTACCTTATATATTAACCCATTGGGTCATTTAGTATCCAAATAACATAGGACTCTGCTGTATGCTGGATTTAATACTTCAGAAAAGAGAGCATTGTGCAAGTTTGCTGTGTCTGAGATCCCATTTTTTTGCTATTTTATGGTCAACTTTAGAGGAATATAGAATTTACTATGATATTCCCCTCCCAGTGCATTGGGGAATGGGATAAAATGATAATCCTTGGCCTTTCCAGGATTCTTTTTTTTTTTTGAGACAGAATCTCGCTCTGTTGCCCAGGCTGGAGCACAGTGGCACAATCTCGGCTCACTGCAACCTTCATCCTCTGGTGTTCAAGCGATTCTCTTGCCTCAGCCTCCTGAATAGCTGGGATTACAGGTGCGTACCACCATGCCAGGCTAATTTTTGTATTTTTATTAAAGGCTGGGTTTCACCATGTTTGTCAATTTGGTCTTAAACTCCTGACCTCAAGTGATCCACCCACCTTGGCCTTCCAAAGTGCTGGGATTACAGGCGTGAGCCACTGCACTGACCCCCAGGATTCTTTTCATATGTTTTTTTTTTTTTGTTGGTTTTTTTTTTTTTTTTTGCAATAGTCACTTAAAGAATACTTGCAAGTATAGTCCACATAATTTTTTCTTTTTTTTGAGACCGAGTCTCTTTTTGTCACCCAGGCTGGAGTGTAATAGCTCGATCTTGGCTCACTGCAGCCACCAACTCCTGAGTTCAAGTGATTCTCCCACCTCAGCCTCCTGAGTAGCTGGGATCATAGGCATATGTCACCACACCTGGCTAATTTTTGTTTTGTATTTTTAGTAGAGACAGGGTCTCACCATGTTGGCCAGGCTAGTCTCAAACTCCTGACCTCAAATTATTTTCCCACCTCGTCCTCCCAAAGTGCTGAAATTACAGGCATGAGCCACTGTGCCTGGCTAACATAACTGTTTTTTCACTTGAGAATAAGTTGCTGACCTGATGTCCCGTCATCCCCAAATATTTCACTGTGTTGTCCCATCACCCCCAAATATTCACTCTTTTTCCTACAAGCAAAGACATTATTCTATATAACCAAAATACAGCCATCAAGGTAAGAAAATTAACAGTGATCCGTTATTACAACCTGACCTTCAGACCTCATTCACCAGCTGTCCCACTACTGTACTCTGTAGTAAAAGGATTCAGTTCAGAATCATGTGCAGTTACTGTCTACTGCCTCCTTTAGTCTGAAGCAGCTTTTCAGCCTTTTGTTTTTGACATGAATCAAGTACTCTTGACTTTTGTGATCTTGTTACTATTGAAGATTGCTGGCCAGTTTTTTTGTAGATATAACCCCTCAGTTGGGGTCTGCCTGACGTATCTTTGTAATTTGATTCAGACTATGCATCTTTGGTGGGAATAACACAGAAGTGACGCTGTTATGATACCATATTAGGAACATGACTTTGATGTGTCCTGTTAATGATGATGTTCTCTTTTGTCAGTTAAGGTGGTGTTCACCAGTCATGGTGGCTCATGCCTGTAATCCCAGCTACTCGGGAGGCTGAGGCTAGAGAATTGCTTGAACCTGGATAGCAGAGGTTGTAGTGAGCCGAGATTGTGCCATTGCACTCCAATCTGCGAAACAAAAAGTGAAACTCCATCTCAAAAAAAAAGAAAAAGAAAAAGTCCGGGCAAGGTGGCTTACACCTGTAATCCCAGCACTTTGGAAGGCTGAGGTGGGCAGATCACCTGAGGCCAGGAGTTCGAGACCAGCCTGGCCAACATGGAGAAACCCTGTCTCTACTAAAAAGTACAAAATTAGCCAGGCATGGTGGTACATCCCTGTAATCCCAGCTATTTGGAGGCTGAGGCAGCAGAATCGCTTGACCCTAGGAAGTGGTTGCAGTGAGCTGAGATTGTGCCATTGCACTCCAGCCTGGGCAAGAAGGGTAAAAGTCTGTCTCAAAAGAAAAAGACGAGATGTGGTACATGCCTGTCATCCCAGCTACTTGGGAAGCTGAGGTGGGAGGATTGCTTGAGCCTGAAGAGCAGAGGTTTCAGTGAGCGCAGATGGTGCCACGGCACTCCAGCCTGGGTGACACAGCCAGGCCCTGTTTAAAAAAAAAAAAAAAAACGGTGGTGTGTGTCAGGCTTCTCCATTCTAAAGTTACTCTTTCCCCCTTTGTAAAGAATAAATATTTTGTGAGGAGGTACTTTATACTGATCTTCATTAAACTTTCAATCTATATATTCATTTATTTATCTCTCGGTGTATGGCTTTATGATTTTCTATTATATTCTATTATAATCTATTATTTGATTTTATATTTTGATATAATCTATGATTTTCTATTTTATTCTATTATCTATTTTTACTTATTTATTTTTGAAGCGATGAAAGCACAGATTTATTGGAAAGAAAAAACATGCTACAGAGTAAGAGTGGGCTTGAGCAAGCTAATTTATTATTTTTATTTTGATCTTCACATTTTCCCCAATTAGGCTGGTAGGCACCCTCTTCTGAACAGAGAAAAATTTTTTAAAAACTGAGGAGAATACTGGAGCACAGATTTTTTTTTTTTTTTTTTTTTTTTTGAGACGGAGTGTCGCTCTTGTTACCCAGGCTGGAGTACAATGGCGCGATCTCGGCTCACCGCAACCTCCGCCTCCTGGGTTCAAGCAATTCTCCCGCCTCAGCCTCCTGAGTAGCTGGGATTACAGGCACACGTAACCATGCCCAGCTAATTTTTTGTATTTTTAGTAGAGACGGGGTTTCATCATGTTGACCGCGATGGTCTCGATCTCTTGACCTTGTGATCCACCTGCCTCGGCCTCCCAAAGTGCTGAGATTACAGGCTTGAGCCACCGCGCCTGGCCAGATTTTTTTTTTAAATAAACTTTTTTGATGTATAATTTACATACAATATAATTTATACCTTTTTTAGGTATATAGCTCTATGCCATATTATCACCACCACAATGAACATGCAGAATAGTTCCATTACCCCAAAAGGTTCCCTTGTGTCTCTTCGTAAGTATTCTCCACCCCCCACCTCCAGCCTCTGGAAACTCTGGAAATCTGTAGTTTTGACTCTTGCAGTGTCCTCTTAGTGGAATCACACATCAATAGTCTTTTGAGTTCTTCTCTAACTTAGTGTATTGCGTTTGAGATTCATCTGAGTTGTCACATGTATTAGTTTCCTAGGGCTGCTGTAACTGAGTACCACAAACTTGGTGCCTTAAAATAAAAGAAATTTATTTTCTCAAGTTCTGAGTCTGGAAGCTGGAAATCATGGTGTCAGCAGCACCATGACGGCTGTGGGGAAGAATCCCTCCTTGCCTCTTCCTAGCTTCTGTGGGCTGCTGGCAATTCTTAGCTTGTAGCTGCATCACTTGCTCTCTGCCTCTGTCATCACACAACTTTCTTCCTTGTTGTCTGTGTCTCTGTGTCTAAATCTTCCTCTCCCTTCTCTTGGAAAGAACTAGTCCTTGGATTTAGGCCCACCCTAATCCAGTATGATCTCACCTTTGCTTGATTACATCTGCAAAGATTCTGTTTTCAGGTAAGGTCACATTCACAGGTTCTAGGGGTTAGGACTTGAACATACCTTTTTTGGTGGCCATAATTTAACCCACTATATTGCATTGATCAGTGGTTCATTTCTTTTTGTTGCTGAGTAGAATTCCATTGTAGGAATGTAGATAATTTGTTTACCCATTCATCATTCAGTTGATGGGCATTTCGCTTGTTTCCACCTATTGGCAGTTATGAATAAATACTATATAAACATTCACAAGGGCTAGATGCAGTGGCTCACGCCTGTAATCCCAGCACTTTGGGAGGCTGAGGCGGTGGATCACGAGGTCAAGAGATTGAGACTATCCTGGTCAACATGGTGAAACCCCGTCTCTACTAAAAATACAAAAAATTAGCTGGGCATAGTGGCGCGTGCCTGTAATCCCAGCTACTCAGGAGGCTGAGGGAGGAGAATTGCCTGAACCCAGGAGGCGGAGGTTGCGGTGAGCCGAGATCGCGCTATTGCACTCCAGCCTGGGTAACAACAGCAAAAAAAAAAAAAAAAAAGAAACTCACATGCAGTTTTTGTGTAAGTACCTAGTGGTGGAATTGCCAGATCATATGGTAAGTATATATTAACTTTAGCTTCATAAGAAATTGCCAAGCTGTTCTCCAAAGTGACTCTCCTGTTTCACATTCTTACCAGCAGTACATGAGAGTTCCAATCCCTGTATCTTCACTAGCACTTGGTATTTCAGAGTTTCAAAAAAAAATTGTGGTTAAAAAAAAAATAACATAAAATTTACCATCTTAACCATTTTTTAAAAGTAGTTTCTTGGTATCTTCTAAAAACATTTTTAAATGTATACTTCAGTGTTATTACGTACATTCATGTTGTGCAACCCATCTCCAGAATTTTTTTCATCTGACAAAACTGAAATTCTGTGCCGTTTCAACAAGAATTCTCCATGTTCCCTTCCCACCTGCCTCTCGCAACCACTGTTCTGTCTCTATGACTTTGGCTATTGTAAGTCAAAGTCATATAAGGGAAATCATACACCATTTGTCTTTTTTTTGTGACTGGCTTGTACTCAGTAGAATGTCTTTGGGGTTCACCTGTGTTATAGTCTGTGACAGGATTTCCTTCCTTTTAAGTGCTGAGAAACATTGGCTGTGTATGCCACATTTTGTTCCGTTCATCCACTGATGGACCCTTGGTTGCCTCTACCTCTTAGCTGCTGTGAATAATGCTGCTGTGATCATGGATGTGTAAATATTATCTCTTCAAGGCTCTGCTTTAAATTTAAAAAGTACCTACTTTTGGGTACCTACAGAAGTAGGATTGCTGGATCATATGATAATTCTGGTTTTAGTTTTTTTTTTTTGAGATAGAATCTCACTCTGTCTCCTGGGCTGGAATACAGGGGCACGATCTCAGCTCCCTGCTATCTCTGCCTCCCAATTCAAGCAATTCTGCCTCAGCTTCCTGAGTAGCTAGGATTAGCTGGCCACCATGCCCAGCTAATTTTTGTGGTTTTAGTAGAGATGGAGTTTCGCCATGTTGGCCAGGCTAGTCTTGAACTCCTGACCTCATGATCTGCCCGCCTCGGCTTCCCAGAGTGCTAGGATTGCAGCTACTGCACCTGACCCTGGTTTTAATTTGAAGGGATGCCATACTGTTTTCTATAGCAGCGGCACCCTTTCCCATTCTCACCAACAGTAGGAAGGTTTGCATTCTCCCCGTACCCTCACCAACGCTTTCTGTTTTTGTTTGTCTGTTTTTTTTGTTAGGAGCCATCCTAGTGCGTGTGAAGTGGTAGTATTTCAATTTAAAAAATTTTAGGCTACTCTGCCTATGGAGTAGACATTGTCTTATTTCTTTAGTTTCTTAATAAAGTTGCTCTCACTTTACTCTAAAATTTTTTTTTTAATTTAGTCATTCTAGTACATGTGTAGTGGTATCTCACTGTGGTGTTTTAAATTTATTTTTTATATTTTAGACGGAGATTCACTCTGTCACCCAGGCTAGAGTGCGGTGGCATGATCTCAGCTCACTGCATTCTCCACTACTGGGTTCAAGTGATTCTCTTATCTCAGCCTCCTTAGTAGCTGGAACTACAGTTGCATGCCACCACACCCGGATAATTTTTTGTATTTTTAGTAGAGACGGAGTTTCACCATGTTGGCTTCAGGTGATTCACCTGCCTCAGCCTCCAAAAGTGCTGGAATTACAGGCATGAGCCACCCAGCCAGGCCTCATTGTGGCTTTAATTTGCATTTTTCTAATGATGACTAACGACGTTGAAAATTTTGTGTATACTTATTTGCCATCCTTGTATCTTCTTTGATGAAGTGTTTGTTCACATCTTTTGTCTAGTTTTTAAATTCAGTTGTTATTTTTCTTAATGAGTTGTGAGAGTTCTTTATATATTCTGGATACCAGTTCTTGATCAGATAGGTATTTTGCAAATATTTTCCCCCAAATCTGTGGCTTGTTTTTTCATTTTCTCAATAGTCTTGAAGCATAGAAGTTGTAAATTTTGAGGTCCAGTTTACGAATTTTGTTATTTTATGATTTGTGCTTTTATTGTCTTATTGATTAAGAAGAGGTCTTCGCCTAACTCAAGTTCCCAGAGGTTTTTTTTCCTGTGCTTTCTCTATTAGTTTTGTGGCTCTGTGTTTTATACTTAGGTAAATTATGAGTTAATTTTTTGAGTGTGGTACAGGGTATGGGATTGTGGCCTACTTGTTTTGGAGGTTAAATTGTTCTAGCACTATTTGATGAAGACTTTCTTTTCTTGTTGAAATGCCTTGGCACCTTTGTTGAAAATCAATTGACCATATACATGTGGGTCTATTTCTGGACTCTTCTGTGTCATTGGTTTCTTTGTCTATCGTTTTGCTAAAACCACACTGTCTTGATTACTGTACCTTTATAGGGAGGTTCAGAATTAAGTAATGAGAGTCCTCTTTGTTCTTTTTTTGAAGCTGTTTTGCTTATTTTAGTTCCTTTGCCTATCCATAACGTTTTAGAATGAACTTGTTAATGTCTACAATAACACCGGCTAGGATTTTAAATGGGGTTGTGTTGAATCTATAAATAGGTTGGGGATAATTGACATCTTTTACAGAGTCTTCCATGAATGTGGTACAGAAACATAGATTTTTATTTAAGTTCAGTTGCTTATAATTTATATGCAGTCCTCCTTTTTTCTTTATTATATTTATGTATTTTTAATTGACAAAATTGTATATATTTATGGTATATAATACGATGTTTTGACAAATGTGTACGTTGTGGAATGGCTAAATCAGACTAACATGCATCCTCTCACATCATGAACGTTTCTTTGGTGGTGAGAATCTACTCTCTTAGCAATTTGCAAGCATGTGATACATTGTTAATCACTTTAGCGATCATTATGTACTATAGATATCTTGGACTTGTTCTTCCTGTGTACTCCTTTTATGTTTGTAGATCATTTTGGAGGTTACAAAATGCTTTCATATCTGTTATTTTACTTGATCCTCTTACTACAACACTGGTTGGTAAGTGGAGCACTATTTTAATATGGTTAAAGAGAAATTTTCTATCCTAATGGAGGATCTCAAAGTGCATTTTTTTTCCTAACCCAATGGGCCCTTACACAAAGAACACAGACTTATCAGATGAGTAAACAAAAGACAACTTTTCAGGCTGCCTTCTGATAATCTTTAGCAAGGGGCAGATCATCAGTCAAGGGGTGGCTAGGGTTACAGCCCTCATGTCTCTAGACAGGGCCTGGCACACATACACTGTGGGCAGAGAGGAGGAAGTGGGCATGATCTTCTCTGAGTGCTAAGGCAAGGGTTGTCCCTTTTGCTTAGGGGAGGGATAGCATGTTCCAGCCTGTGTAACAGCTAGGGCACATGTTGACTGAGTAGCTGAATTGTCAGGCAGCTGTAGAGAGAGGGACAAAGGGCTTCTCTCTGTGTAAGGCTATGTAGGTATAGTTGTAGCTTTTAATATCCTTTTTTTTTTTTGAGACAAGGTCTCATTCTGTCACCCAGCTGGAGTGCAGTGGTGTGATCTCAGGTTAGTCTCAGAACCTAAGACTTCCTGGGCTCAAGGGATCTTCCTATCTCAGCCCTCCAGGTAGCTGGCAGTATAGGCAAGAGCCACCATGCCTGGCCAGTTTTTGTATTTTTGTAGAGATAGAGTTCCACTATGTTGCTCAGGCTGGCCTTGAATTTCTGAGCTCAAGCGATCCACCCACCTAGGCCTCCCAAAGTGCTAGGATTACAGGTGTGAGTCACCACGCCCAGCCTTATATTTTTTATATAACCTCCCCTAGTCCTTTCAGATTATATCACTAAAAACTATTTGCACTTTTTACATCTCTGATGACTACATTGTAACAAAATTGCATCATGTTGTTTGTAATTGAGGGCTTTTCAGTTCTAATTTAGGGAATGATCTGATGGTCAAGGGAAGAAGCCCTATTAGCAAGGCAGTTTGCAGAGGCCTGGAGGGCCAGGACCAGCACAGTGGATTTCCTGGGGTTCACTGCCAATAGGAGTAGTGTAATGAGGCCCAGGGTTTGCATAGCAAGTGTGTAAGAGAACCAGGACTTAAAAATTGAATCTTTGACTGCTAGTTCCTTTCCATGGTGTTCCTTTACTGCGTTTCCTTTCATATTTTCATGAGGTTCCTTAAAAAAAAAAAAAAAAAGATTGGCAAAAGAGATATTAGTTAAATTTAAACAAAAGAAAACCTAAGTAGCAATATTAATCTCAAAATACTACTACTAAGCACAGCTGACATTTATTGAGTACGTGCTATGTGCCAGACACTGTTAAGCTCTCTGTGTAGATGGTAATTATCATAGCATTATTGACTTTTGTGTGATGAAACAACATAGCAACAAATTGCAAAAAGAAAAAGCTGCAGTAGATGAGGAGCATTAGACAATAGCACAATTACAGATTTTTTTTTTTTTTTTTTTTTTTGAGATGGAGTCTGTTTCCCAGGCTGGAGTTGAGTGGCGCAATCTCTGTTTACCACAACCTCTGCCTCCCAGGTTCAAGTGATTGAACCTGCCTCAGCCTCCTGAGTAGCTGGGATTACAGGTGCATGCCACCATGCCCAGCTCATTTTTGTATTTTTAGTGGAGACAGGGTTTCACCATGCTGGTCAGGCTGGTCTGGAACTCCTGACCTCGTGATCCACCCACCTCGGCCTCCCCAAGTGCTGAGATTACAGGCACGACTGTGGCTTCCCTGTAATAAGGGAGCCACAATCTCCCTTATTGTTGGGCGTTTGGGTTGTTTTCACTCTTTGTTCATGGTGTGTGTGTGTGTGTGTGTGTGTGTGTGTGTGTGTGTGTAGTGTAAATTGATCACATACTAGGCCAAATAAATTCTCAGTAAATTTAGAAAGGAGAAATGGAATCTGAACATAATTAATAAAATTGTAATCAATAATTTAAATTAAAAAATCCAGCTATTTGAAAAAATTTTCTCAGTCTTTTTTTTTTTTTTTTTTTGAGATGGAGTCTCACTCTGTTGCCCAGGCTGGAGTGCAGTGGCATGATCTCGGCTCACTGCAACCTCTACCTCCTGGGTTCAGGCGATTCTCCCAACTCAGCCTTCCAAGTAGCTGGGACTACAGGCATGTGCCACCATACCGGCTAATTTTTGTATTTTTTGATAGAAATGGGGTTTCACCATTTGTTAGTGAAATTTTTGTATTTTTTAGTAGAAAT
This sequence comes from Callithrix jacchus, assembly GCF_049354715.1. Taxonomy (NCBI): domain Eukaryota; kingdom Metazoa; phylum Chordata; class Mammalia; order Primates; family Cebidae; genus Callithrix; species Callithrix jacchus. The sequence goes on along the minus strand of NC_133507.1, from coordinate 19,852,230 downwards.
GGGGTCTTGAACTCCTGACCTTGTGATCCGTCCGCCTCAGCCTCCCAAAGTGCTGGGATTACAAGTGTCAGCCACCGCACGTGGCCAGTCTTTTTGATAACTATTAGATATACTATCAGGCCGGTGTCATGGCTCACGACTGTAATCCCAACACTTTGGGAGGCCGAGATGGGCAGACTGCTTGAGCCCAGGAGCTGGAGAAAGATAATAAAGAGCTAGAAGAATGCCTTCACTTTGTAAACCTGAGGAATGCCTTGGATCCCTCCTCAGGAAAATACATATGTATGCATGCTTTCACTTAACTTTTTTCCTTTTTTTTTTTTTTTTTTTTTTTGAGACGATCTTGCCCTGTCGCCCAGGCTGGAGCGCATAAGTGTGAGACGATCTTGCCTCTGTCTCCTAGGTTTAAGTGATTCTCCTGCTTCAGCCTCCTGAGTAGCTGTGACTTCAGGCACCTACCACTACACCTGGCTGATTTTTTGTATTTTTTGCAGAGATGGGGTTTCACCATGTTGGTCATGCTGGTCTTGAACTCCCTACCTCACGTGATCGGTCCACCTCAGCCTCCCAAAGTGCTGGGATTACAAGTGTGAGCCACTGCACCCGGCCTCATTTACTTCCTTTTAAAAAACTTTTTATTAGGGAAAATTTCAAACCTATTACATTCATTTTTTGCATAAATTTTGATCCTGTGTCAAGAACTCTTGGTCTAGGATGACTTACATTTGTAAGTATTAAATATTTAAAATCATTTCCCTTATTTGCAAATATATATATATATATTATATATATCTGAATCTATAAAATGTATCTGAAGGAAAATTAGAAAATGTTTCAGTAACTTAGTGCAAGGTTAGACAGGCAGATGGCACTGTCAAGGAGTTATTTGAAATATCTATGCCTTTAAGCAGCCTTTGAAATCTCATTTATCCTCATGCAGGAAATCCAGTCCTGTGTGTGTATTATCAGATCAACACTTTTTTTTTTTTGGGAGGAAGGGAGGAAGGCAGGAAGGGAGGGAGGGAGGAAGGCAGGAAGGGAAGGAAGGAGGAAGGGAGGGAGGGAGGAAGGGATGAAGGAAGGAAGGAAAGGAGGAAGGGGGAGGGAGGGAGGGAGGGAGGGAAGGGAAGGGAAGGAAGGAAATCAAGCAATGAGAGAGACATTGCCGACCTGGATCTAGAGGTTTACAAGTTGATTTATTTTTTATTTTTTATTTATTTTTATTTTTTATTTTTTATTTTTTTTTTTGAGAGAAGGAAAGAAAAAAAATGAGTAAAGGAGAGGGAGAAAGAGGAAGAGAAAGAGGGAGGGTGAACGGAAATATTGCTTTATTCTGAAAAAAAAAAATGGGTATTAATAATGGCCAATCAATGTTTCATTTAAACCTATGAGTAGGTGTGATGTGGTATTGACAAGAATGTATATTTTGTGTATTTGAAGTGGAGAGCTCTATAAATATTTATTAAGTTTACTTGTTCCGGATCTGAGTTTGAGTCCTTGATATCCTTATTAATTTTCTGTCTCATTGAATCTAAGTCTCTATGTATCTGGGTGATAGGATCGTTAGCTCTTGTTGCATTGATCCTTTTACCACTATATCTTTGTTGCTTTAAAATCTATTTTATCCGATATGAAAATTGCAACTCCTGCTTTTTATTTATTTATTTATTTATTTTTGCTCTCCATTTGGTTGGTAAATCTTTCTCCATCCCTTTGTTTTGAGTCTTTGTGTATCCTTGCATGTGAAACAGGTCTGGATGTAACATGCCATTGGGTTTTGGCTGTGTCTTTTGATTGGGGGATTTAGTCGATTTATATTTAGGGTTACTGCCATTTGATGTTAACTGGCTGTTTGATCCATTCGTTGATGTAAGTTCTTCTTTATGTTGGTGCTCTTTACTTTTTGGTATATTTTTAGAAAGGCTAATACTGGTTGTTTCTTTCTGTGTGTAATGCTTCTTTCAGAAGCTCTTGTAAAGCAGGCCTGGTGGTAATAAAATCTCTGAGTACTTGCTTGTTCGTAAAAGATTTTATTTTTCCTTCAGTTGTGAAGCTTAGTTTGGCTGGATATGAAATTCTGGGCTGAAGGTTCTGTTCTTTGAGGATGTTGAATATTGGCCCCCACTCTCTTCTGGCTTGTAGAGTTTCTGCTGAGAGATCTGCTGTAAGTCTGCTAGGCTTGCCTTTGTGGGTAACCTGACCTTTCTCTCTGGCTGCCCTTAGTATTTTCTCCTTCGTTTCAACCCTGGTGAATCTAACGATTATGTGCCTTGGGGTTGCTCTTCTTGAGGAATATCTTTGTGTTGTTCTCTGTATTACCTGGGGTTGAATATTGACCTGCTTTGCTAGTTTAGGAAAATTTTCCTGAATAATATCCTGAAGGGTATTTTCCAGCTTGGATTCATTCTCTCCGTCGCATTCAGGTACACCTATCAAACGTAAATTTGGTCTTTCACATAGTCCCACATTTCTTGTAGACTTTGCTCATTCCTTTTTATCCTTTGTTCTCTAATCTTGTCTTCTTGTTTTATTTCATTAAGTTGGACTTTGACCTCTGATATCCCTTCTTCTGCTTGAACAATTCGAGTGTTTAAACCTGTGCATACTTCTCGGAGTTCCTGTATTGTATTCTTCAGTTCCATTAATTCACTTATATTCCTCTCTAAGTTGTCTATTCTCAATAGGATTTTCATCAAACCTTTTTTCAAAGTTCTTAGTTTCTTTACGTTGGGCTACAACATGTTCTTTTAACTCACAGAAGTTTCTTATTATCCATTCCTTGAAGAGTGATTCTGTTACTGGGATACGCTCGTTCTCCATCAAGCCTTGTTCCATTGTTGATGTGGAACTGTGATCTTCTTTAGAGGGAGAGGCGTTCTGATTTTGAGTATTCTCAGCCTTTTTACGCTGGTTTCTTCCCATCATTGTAAATTTATCCTCCTGTCGTTTTTGAAATTACCAACTTTCAGATTAGGTCTCTTGAGTGGACATCCAAGTTGTTAGTTCCCAGGGCCAGAACAGGGCGTTAAGACTGATGGTGCTTTTCTGCCCAGGATTCTCCTGTCTGGCTTCCTTCTTGTGTCCGAAATAGGCAACTCTGCCTTCCCGGGGCTCCAAACCTCGGTCAGAAGGGGAACCAGTCTCGTTTACTCTGCGCCGAGAGCTGCCGCGCCGAGGTGCCGTCACAGCCGCTGCGCCGGCCTCAGGAGTAGTGCTGGGGACCCGTGTGGGTCCTCCAAACCTCGGTCAGAAGGGGAGGCCAGCCCTGTTTGCTCTGCTCCGAGAGCTGCCGCGCCGAAACCGCTGCGCCGGCCACAAGAGTCGTGCTGGCGACCCGTGTGACTCCTCCACTTGGGATCTTCTGCTCCGTGAGTGACCTGAATTTGTCTGAAAGTGTGGCGTCCTCTAGTTCTCTGTGCTTTAACTGAGAGCTGCAATCCCGAGATGTTAGCAATCGGCCATCTTGGATCCTCCTAAGACCTTTTTTTTAAATTTCAAGGTAATATAAAATAGCATATAGGTACCACCATGCATAATCCAGAACCAGTAGAAGCCAGCCTCCCAGAGCTTCTGCCTGCCTCGCTGAGCAAGCCCGGGAAAGGGGAGCAGAAAGAGGCTTGAAGGGAAGGATGAGCTCTGCCTGTCCCGTTGGCCCAGGGAGCACTCCTAATGATGCCAAGGAGCTCAATTCCAAGCAGGTGAGAAGCTTATGGAGTGAAACAAGAGAGACTGATTCTCATTCAATATTTTCAGATTGTGGAGGGCAGAACAATGAGATGAACAAAGCACCCATCTGTTCTCTACTTCCTTTTTCTGAAAGGAAGAGGTGAGGTTTCTTCATGCCATCTGGACAGTGTTGGGGTTACGTGACTAGACTCCCCCCAGCGGAGTCTCCTTTGGTAAATCACAGAATTCTCTGAATCTTGTCTATAAGCAGTGATAAAGGCAATTACTTGGTAGAGTTGTTCATAAGGATCTAATGAATGCAGAATAGAGGCACATCTTTGGAAAACTAAAGTACTAAGCAGACGTCAGTAATGTGGCAACACAAACAGTGCTTACCAACAGTTGTGAAGCAGAAGTTTGTGTTTATCATTTCCTACCTCTTTCTCTGTGCTCGTCTTACTTTCTCCCCCTCATCTCTGCTGTCCAGTATGTTAGTTACTAGTCTTTGTGGCTGTTTTCATGTAAATTAAGATTAAATACAATTAAAAATTCAGTTCCTAGGTTGCAAAAGCCACATTTCAAGTGCTCAGGCGCCACATGTGGCTGGTGGCCACCAAACTGGACAGCACTGCCCCCTATTTTGAGAGGAGAGGGTTCTTGGAGGAGGTAGGCGTTCTCTTGCTGCGTTCCAGGTTCTGGTTTCAGCACCAGATTGAGTCCCTTCTTCTCCGGAGAGCCCAGGGCTGTAAGGTGGTCCTCCCTTCCTAGCTTGTCTCTATCAGCCAATCAGATTTCTGTGCCTTGGTTGAAGTGTGTTTGAGTGGTAAGCAGAGCACTCTGATTAAGTTCATATCAAAAGTTTGAACTTCCACTTAACTGCTCTGAGTACATGCCTTTCAAAAGAGGATGCCCACAAAATCAGATCTCCATTTGGTAGACTTTCTTACTGTAAAATGTGGCAGTTCCTCAGAAAGGCTGTGTGGTAGGCGTGCTTACGTTACACACACATTAGTCTTCGAAAGGAACAGACTGACCCTGCCTATCAAAAGAGGATGCCTGTGGAATCACATCTCCAGCTGGTAGAATTTCTCGTTGTAAATGTGGCAGTTCCTCGCAAAGGCTGTGTGGTAGGCATGCCCTCAACGCGAGCACGCACACACTCACACACACGTCTTCTAAAGGAACAGATTGATCCTGTATGGTAGGTGTGCCCTTACATTACACACACACACACACACACACACACACGTGTGCGTTCTAAAGGAACAGACTTACCCTGTGAGGGTGTTGTATTCTCCTGCTTCCTCCCTACTCCGAGTGTGGTGTTAACTGCTTTTCTTTTTCACTCTTTAATTGATTAATAAATAATAAATTTGGCAAACATTTCCTGAGCACCTGCTGTGACAGCAGGTTTGTATGAGACATAGGACGCATAGAAATGAAGAAGTTGGCCCCTCCACAGAAGTCGGCAGCCCATTTATTCCTCATCTAACACCGTCAATTCCGTGTCCAGCACTGCACATGAGCAGCCTCAGTCTGGCCACTGCCCCTCTGTGAAGAAGGGCTGCTCTGCTTTAAGCCACAAATGACCTTGGAATCTCAGAGACTGTTCCAAAATGGTTCTGTCTTGAGTCACAGATCAGAGAGTCTCCATGGAGACTTCAAAGTAGCTTCTTTTATCATCTAATGGTCTTCAGAAACTCTTTTTCTGCAGTCAGCTTCCAGCTGCTCATTGCTCCTGATTACCTCTCCTTTAGTTCTGTCTCCTGGAGTGTGGGCGATGTAAACTCTCCTTCCTTTGGTTCTCCTTAGGATAAGCTGTGGCGTGACGAAGATAAGCTGAGGCAGCAGGCAGGCCTGGGTTTGAGTCCTGCTTCTGCCACTCTTGATAGATGATGCGGGCATTTCCTCAACTATCTCAGCCTAGTTTTTTGTATGCAAAATGGGGATTATAATAATTATCCATAGGATAAACTGAGCTAATGGGAGGCATGAGGCCTTGACCAAGAGGTTTTGGAGCTCGAGTGTGTTAAGGGAACTGGGGTGTAAAGAAAATGGATTCCTTCCCAAGCATCTAACTAATTTCTAGTCATGTATGTTCATTCTTCATAGTTCATGGCATAGTTACCTGTTCAAAACTTAAAAGTGAGAAGGAATTTTGTTCCCAAGGTTATAATGTTATATTTTCTTCCCATAGCCAGGCCTGCTCTTGGTACAGCATGCTCTCTGCCAGCTCTGAGACAATCCGCTTTTATCCAAATACTATTAGATATAATGAGGCAGGGCAGTGACCTTGGGCTTCTGCATGAGATTTAGAATACCACATTTGTAAATTATTTTAGCATGAATTATTTCTGGGAAAGATTTTTCACTGATTACTAATGTCACCTATTATATGTTGTGTCTTATTTTATTTTCCAGAGATTGACATTTTTCTGACCTTGTCTCAAATCTTTTTAAGAGTTTGTGCCTCCCAAACTACATGCACTGCACAACTCTGATTTTTTTTTTTTTTTACTGCGTCTGTATGTGAGTGCTCACTGGTTTGCCTTTGATTTTGACTTCCAGAAGCATGTTCTTCTATTCTGCCTAAGGAAATAGTGAGAAGCACAGAGAGTTAGGGGGTTACTTAATAGTTTTGGAATGTGCATCTGTCCCAAAATAGGAGCTGCGACCAAGATTATGGTGGTTGTATTTTTTAATCCATATTTGAATCGTTCTTTTTTCCCTTCCTTTTTATCTAACCAACCATGTTGAATAGAAGACTTATAGGATGAGAGAGAAAAGTAGACAACTCATGAATCTTTAATCACCTGGAATAAAGCCTTTGTTTGAAGTTAAAGAAGGGGAGGGAAACATTGGTACCACACACTGAATTAGGAACATCTGTGCCCATGAGAACTTGAGCAAGAGAACTGGAATATTCTCATTTTCATTCTGCCTCCCACGTGCTCTCAATAGTTCATGCAATGGGGGGGTCAGAGATAGCATGGCTACTTAAGCTCTTTATAATACCCCTCCAGGTATTGCTTTAAAAGACTGAATTGGATTCCATTAATTGAAAACTTTTATGTCAGAAAAGTTGGAAGAGTTTGCTGAGAAGGCTATCCATGGAATAAAACAAGTGGTCTATTTGAAAAGAAACACCACAAGTACTAAAGCAGCAACATATACTTTGCCTTAAAATATTACGGCACAATCTTAAGGGCGGTACAGAGGCTGCATAGTGTGACAGGCAAAAGGTCACACTCTGAATCCAAATGCAGCCTCTGCCACTTTTTAGCTGTATGACCTTGGGCAAACCACTTAGCATCTCTTTGGCTTACTTTTCTCACCTGTAAAAATGGGCATAGTTATAATGCCAGTGTCAGAGTTTTGTTGAGAAGAACAAATGAGTTGTTATATGTAACACCCTTAGAACAGTGGTTGGTGTCAAGCAAGCACATTAGAGGTGTCTTCCTCCTCTTATAGTTGTCCTGACTGCTCCTGCTTCCACTGCTGTGATTACCTCTGCCACCACTGCCACCTCTACTGTCACTACTACAGCATGAGCTTGGCCATCAGCTTGGGTTTGAGTTCTAGCACAGCTGCTTACCTATTCAAATCCAAGCCCCTTTTCCATATTTGTGAAATAGGACTGTTAATATTAAGTACCTACTTCACAGGACCTGGTGAGGATGAAACTGGATAATGTGTATGAAGCACCCAGTAGATTAAATGCTTGTAGCTTTGTTGTTACTTCAGCGGCTCTCAACCAGGGATCTTCCCACACCAGAGCATTATACTCCACTGTGAGTTGCATTACAAGTTATGTTTCTTACTAATAAAATACCAGTGGTTGAGAATTATTTTAAAAAATAATTAGAGTTAAATCAAGGTTATCCCCATCCTGACATTACTGCTGTTCAGTTTTGAGAAGTGGGAGAGTACCTGGAAGAGAGGCCCTGCGCTTCCAGGACCTACACCTGTTGGGATGTGGGGGTGGGGGATGCATATGTGAAAGGTGAGTGCTGTGTGTGGGGGCAGAAAACAAATTGGAGAGTTGCTGGCCTTGGGGTGCTGTCTTTTCTGCCAGAGAAGGCACCACTCACACTCTTGCATGTGGCAACCCTTCTTTTAATTGATTGCCTAGACCAATGCGTCATTATCCCTCAAAACCCAACTGTTCTTACCTTGCCCAAACAGATATAGATTCAAGGAAATACTTGTTCTATTAAAATCACTTTTTATTATATTAAGCACTACTGTAACTTGTCCCAAATTTATTTATTAATAAGTATTTATTGAGTGCCTATATGAGTAAGATATTAGCGGGTTTATGAAGAAAATTCAGAGTATCAGTTTAAAAAGCTTATAATCAAGTTTAATAGACTAGGTGTATATACCATAACTATAGCACGAACACGTTGACTCTAGTGTTCTTTTTATTTTTATTTTTTATTTTCGAGTCGGAGTCTTGCTGTGTCACCCAGGTTGGAGTGCAGTGGCACGATCTTGGCTCACTGCAACCTCCACCTACCGGGTTCAAGTCATTCTACTGCCTCACCCTCCTGAGTTGCTGGGATTAGAGGCACACACAAGCACACCCAATTAATTTTTATATTTTTAGTAGAGATATGGTGTCACTATATTGGTCAGGCCTCAAGTGATCCAACTGCCTCGACCTCTCAAAGTGCTGGGATTTCAGGCATGAGCCACCATGCCTGGCCTTTTTTTCTTTTTTAGCTTCCATTTTTAAACATTTACATTCAGGAAAATACATTGAATTTGTTTATAGCTTGGTCCTTAATTCTTTGTTTTTCATTATAAAAGTAGTACATGTTCATTGTATGAATTTTGGAAAATATGTAAACATTAAAAAGCAACACAAAAAATTAAGCCATATTTCATCAACTAGAGATTACCATTTTAATGTTAAATTTATTTTTCATGTATCTTTATACAGGTTCACTCTTCATATTCTGTTTTTTTCTTTTTCAGCCATTATGTAATAATTATTTCCCTATGTCATTAAACTGTGTTGTAAATAATAGATAATTTTAATAGCTAAATAATATTTTATCATATATGACTTATAATTTATAAGCATTTCCCCAATGTTAGACATTTCAGTTGATTCTGATTTTTCTTTATGAATAATATTGTCAGAAACACTTTTATGTGTGAATCATCCATATTTCTGACCATAGATTTCCACAAGTAGAATTCTGAAGTCAAAGGGTAGAAATAACGCCAAGATTGCTACATATGGTTTCATTACTTTTTGTCAATGATATTTATCCTAACAAAACTCTTACACTGATAGAGTTGGATATTTATTACCTTAAGGACAGGAGATCCTTAGCTTTTCAGATCTGATGTTCCAAGTGTGTGTTGACTATTCAAGAATGACTCCAAAGTTCATGACATAAAGTAGTTTGCATATTTACTGAACAAAATTTAATCACATGGGCCTAGAGGCTGGTGAGTGACCAAGTCTGCCTAGCAAATGTTTCACTGGGGCTTCATGGGTCTGTGTAATACCTCTCATATATTGACTTAAAGACTTAATTTGTTTGAAAATGGACTTTTGTGAAAATCAAAAGGATCATTAATTTATGGTATACAAGTATGCACAGAAAATCTGCAGTTGTCAGAGAAATATTAAGAAAAAACCTAGAGTTGATACAGACTTTTTTTTTTTTTTGAGATGGAGTTTCGCTCTTGTTACCCACCTCCACCTCCTGGGTTCAAGCAATTCTCCTGCCTCAGCTTCCCGAGTAGCTGGGACTACAGGCACGTGCCACCATGCCCAGCTAATTTTTTTGTATTTTTAGTAGAGACGGAGTTTCACCATGTTGACCAGGTCTCGATCTCTTGACCTTGTGATCCTCCCACCTCGGCCACCCAAAGTGCTGGGATTATAGGCGTGAGCCACCGTGCCCGGCTGGATACAGACTCTTTTATATTAAAATAAAAGATTTGCTATGGTCTACTACTTTCCAGTGACTACTTTCTAATTGCTTAATAGTATGTATTGACCTGTCATTTCTAGAAAATAATTTCAGTTTTAGTGCCAACCATCAGAATTATTCTTTTTATAATAAATCACCAAATGCTTATATATGCATATATATCTTTGTAATAAAATATGAAAAATACATTAACCAAATTATCAGATTGAACTTCTACAGATGTTTGCCCCTTACTTGTTTTAATTTTAAAAGTTCTCTTTGGCAAAAATGTCTTATACTCTAGCCAGGGAAGAAAATGTGTAGAAAACACTTTAATCAGTGTCTGGGAGTCTGAGAACAAACTTAGCAAATGTAGCTTAGAACAATCATAAGCTTAGCTTAGCATCTTTCCTTAACCTTGTACTTCTAAGTAGGATGGCCCACCTCGCCAGCACCCGCTCACAGTCTGGAAGCAGCTTCTCCCTCCCCCATGTTTTGAGCTGTTCCCCTTGAGGGTTGCTTTCTCTCCCATTGCTGACAGGGAGGTGGTGGTAGCTGCATTTGTCTCCCATCTGTGCCCCAGAACGTTTCTTGCTTTTGTTTTACAGTCCTATGACAGACTAGCATGCCCCCTTCCTATCTCAGGGCCTAGCTCCCCCGCCCCCCAACCAAGGTCTCAGACACGTACAAACATTGCCTCTCTTTGAGGAGCTCGTACAGCTGCATGTCTGGACCTTTTACATAGTGATCTGTTAAAGGCATAGAATCAGCCTGTAATATGCTGAGATCACCCTGGTAATATTGCAGACGGAGCTGGGTCTGTCTGGTTTGTGGCCTCTGTAGCCTTTTCCCCTGGGTCTCCTGGGGCCGCTTGAACCTGACTAGCCAGCCTCTCAACTGGCTCTAGGACCCAGCCTGAACTGAAGCAGAGGGACTGAGGCTGCCTCAGGCTCTGTAATTTGGCCTCAAGTCACCATTGCTGGCCTTGTGCCTCAGCTCTGATAACTGGACTCTTGTCTGGCTCCTGTGTGCCAGAATCCCATGGTAACCTGCCTCATTTCCCTGTGCCTTGTTTTTATCAGCCTGCCTCCCAGGGATTGAAACCCTGCCCTGAAACACAGTGACCAATGCACTTTCCCAGTGTCACCCAGCCCTCTTGCCTTTCTGATTGGATTCCAGAGGACCTTACATTTCTCCTTGTTCTGCAGCCTGTAATCAGGAAACCTCTATTTTGGACACTTTTCTCTGTAAATGGCCACTTAGTTCTCTTAGTTACTTGAGCCAAAACCTTGGAGTCACCCATAACTCCTTGCATTGTCTCACATCCCACAGCTGAGCCCTCAGCAAATTCTTGGTTCTGCTTTAAAAATATATCCAGAATCTGACTACCCTGGTCGGACCCACTATCATTTTGTCCCTGGATTCTTGCAAGAGCCTCCTTCCCGACTGGGCCTCCGGTAGAGAATCCTATCTTCTTTCAGTGTATTCTCAACACTGCCACCTGAGTGATCCTTTTAAAATAGGAGCCAGGACCAGGTGCAATGGTTCATGCCTGTAATCCCAGTACTTTGGGAGGGCAAGGTGGGCAGATCACCTGAGGTCAGGAGTTCAAGACCAGCCTGACCAACATGGTAAAACCCTGTCTCTACTAAAAATACAAAAATTAGCCAGGTTTGCGGGTGGGCACCTGTAGTCCCAACTACTCGGGAGGCTGAGGCAGGAGAATCGCTTGAACCTCTCGGGAGGTGGAGGTTGTAGTGAGCCAAGATTGCACCATTTTACTCCAGTCTGGGCAACGTAGTGAGATTCCATCTCAAAAAATAAGATACGAGCCAAATAATCTTACTCCTTACAGTCCTCCAGTGGCTCCTGTTTCTCTCAGGGTAAAGGCAGAGTGCAGAGTGCCGGCAGTCACCATAGGCTCTCATCATCTCTGCCCTTAGCTGCTTACCAACATCTCTCCAACTCCCTGCTCACTCACTCCACACCAGCCACACTGGCCTTTTCCTCTGTTCCTTGAACCTTTCTTAGGCTTTCTCTGCCAGGAATGCTTTCTTTCCAGATATGTGATTGGCTTACGTCCTCACTTCCCTTGGCCCTTCATTCAAATATCACCTGCCAGAAAGGCCTTGCCTCTCTAACATTGCAACTCCCTCCACTGTCTTTCCTGCCTTAGTTTTCTCCTCAGCACTGAGCACGATCTAATATAACACACACACACACACACACACACACACACACTCTATATGTATATATTATATATACATATTATATACATATGTACTTCTTTTTCTTTTCAGTCAACATGTGATATATACTTTTTTTTTTTTTGAGATGGAGTTTCGCTCTTGTTACCCAGGCTGGAGTGCAATGGCGCGATCTCGGCTCACCGCAACCTCCGCCTCCTGGGTTCAGGCAATTCTCCTGCCTCAGCCTCCTGAGTAGCTGGGATTACAGGCACGTGCCACAATGCCCAGCTAATTTTTTGTATTTTTAGTAGAGATGGGGTTTCACCATGTTGACCAGGATGGTCTCAATCTCTTGACCTTGTGATCCACCTGCCTTGGCCTCCCGAAGTGCTGGGATTACAGGCATGAGCCACTGCGCCCAGCCCTGATATATACATATTTTTATATGTATATGTATATGTGTGTATGTGTGTGTATATATATATATGTATGTATGTATGTATATGTGTGTGTGTGTGTGTGTGTATATATATATATACTTTTTTTTTTTTTTTGAAACTGAATCTTGCTGTGTCGCCTGGGCTGGAGTGCAGTGGTGTGATCTCGGCTCACTGCAACCTCCACCTCCCTAGTTCAAGCAATTCTTCTGCCTCAACTTCCCTAGTAGCTGGGACTACAGATGCATGCCACCATGCCAGCTGCTTTTTGTGTTTTTAGTAGAGATGGGGTTTCGCCATGTTGGCCAGGCTGGTCTCTAACTCCTGACCTTAGGTGATCTGACTGCCTTGACATCCCAAAGTGCTGGGATTACAGGTGTGAGCCACCATGCCTGGCCTACTGTGTATTTTTATTTATTTATTTAATATTCTTTCTCCTCAAGCCCCTGAGGGCAAGGGTGCTTTGGTTCACTGCTGTATTTCTAAAGTCTAGATCAGTACCTGGCCAGGGTATGAGTTCCAAAAATGTTTCTTGAATGAATGAATCAGATAGTTGAATACCTGAGTATTAGCACTATTCTGTATGTTTTATATGTATTATCTCATTGAATTCTCACATTAAGCTTGTGTGATGGCACTTTTATGACTCCTATTTTACAGATGAGAAAACTGAGTCTTAAGAGGTTAAGCGACTTGCCAAAAAGGACCTGAGCCACCACACAAATATTTGACTAGAGCAGCAAGTCAGAATAAACATAGGCTTTGTTACTATCCAGATTTATGTTCAAGTCACAGCTCTATCAATTACTGGTTGAATTAAAACATCTCTAAACTTTAATATTCTTAGTTATAAAATAATGATTCTGTCTCCCAGGTTTCTTGGAAGAATTACACAAGATCATGGGTACATTATTTTCATATGTATTTTCCTGATTGCTGGTAAAGTTGAAATTTTTTCATATATATATTTTTTGTTGTTAAGTTTTTTGAGGTAAGGTCTCACTCTGTCACTCAGGCTGGAGTGCAATAGTGTGATCTTGGCTCACTGCAAACTCTGCCTCCCAGGCACAAGTGATCCTCCCACCTCAGCCCCCCTAGTAGCTGGAACCACAGATGCATGCCACCACACCCGGCTAAATTTTGTTACCCAGCTAATTTTTGTGTTTTTGTTCGATACTGGGTTTTGCCTTGTTGGCCAGGCTGGTCTCCAACTCCTGGGCTTAAGTGATCCGCCCACCTTGGCCTCCCAAAGTTCTGGGATTATAGGCATGAGCCACCCACGCCTGGCCTTTTTCATGTATTTACTAGCCATTCTGGTTTCATCTTCTGGGAATTTCCTGTTCATAATCTTTTCTCAGTTTGCAGGTTTTTCTTAACAAATTGTAGGAGTTCTTTGAATGTTGGAGATACATGTTGTCTTATATGTTACAAATAGCTTTCCTCACACTATCATTTGCTTTTTGAACATGATTTTGGAACCTTCTTTTATTGATCTACTTAGCAGTCTGGGGTTGGTAGTTGATCAAATACTTGAGAATAGGGATTTATTCATTCAGCTAGCCTTTGTTGAGGGCTGGAACTTTGTGGATGTCCATTCAGTGAGGACAGCTGTAAATCTTGACTTCCAGTTTACGTCACTGATGATGGCTCTCAGCTTTGGTTCTACCAGATTCTTGAAAGAGAGTGTGTTTTCTCAGAGCCAAGTAGACCCAAACATTTCCCAGACTTTGGCCACATAATCAGAAATTTCAAAAGAGTTCTGGAATTTGTGGGCTTAGCTCCAGTTACCAGGCATACGTTGTCTTCCCTGTGGGCAGAGATTGCCTTCAGCTTACTCCACCCTCCTCAGCTACGAAGCATGATCAGGGCAGATGATGAATGCTTCAGATATCCCCTGTGGGGTGAACTCCAGAGGCAGCCTCAGAAACTAGATGTGTAATTCATATGGTCAAAACCTGTCAGGCTCTTCTGAAATCGTGTGACTTCCTATCAGGCACCAGCTCTGCAGATCCTCAAAGGTCTGGCTTTCAGAACACTGGGGAAGAGTGCAGCGCCCAGATACTGCCTGTTGGAGCTGCAGGTCCTGTTTGAATTTGATCAGTAAAAGGCCCCAGAATGAATGAGCAGTGCTCTTGATTGCACCTGCAGGTTCGGGTTTACTTTGTGGAGACGTCTCACACAAGAACTGTCTGTCTTGGGGGTTCAACCAAATTGGCCAAGAAAATTTAATACCACACAAGCCCTTTTCTTGTGTGGTATTTCTTGTGTGATAAAGCAATTTAATAAGTCTCTATCATAAGTCTGTACGACCTGCCATCCAGCACGTCAAAATAGACAAAATGTTCATGCTAATGGTCACAAGTGCAGTCCCTAGAGTGGGGATCCGGTGACCAGTTTCACCACTAACCAGCACTGGATTGTACACCAGATCCTTAGTCTCTCTGCATGTCAGCTCACTCAACTGCAAGATGTGGCTACTAATAGTACCTAGGAAAAAGCTGTTGGGAGGATTAACTTAGGTCATGCATCCAAATCCTTAGAAAAATGCCCAGCGCAGTTGTTGTTCAATACATATTGCAAAGTTCCTGGTATAAACTCCCTGTTGCAGCCTTCTAATTTGACTTCAATAGATTGTTGGTACCATTTCCCTCTTTCTTGACAGGTATTCTATCTAGGCCTAGAGAACTAAGATTTTGCTGTTTATTAATGAAGTTTCTTAAATCCCATACAGGCTAGTTGCATCCTACTAATTCTTCACAGACTAGATAAAAACACATTTGCTGAAGTCTTAATCTGCCTGTCCTGAAGTCAGCCAGGCTGTTTGTTAGTACTTTGACTCAGTGCAGCTCCCAAGAGAGGCAGAGAGAATACCCACAGCAAAGACACATGAGGGGGTGGCAGCGGTGGCAGTGTAGAACCAGGAAAGAAGCTAGATCTCTCTATTCCCTTGCATTTTGAATCTGTGTTATAGTCAGTCATATTAATATGAAGCAATCCTCTTACTTCTCTCCCTAATCTAGCCCCTGACTGTCAGGTCATAAAAGAGGGGAGAAGAGGCACTACATTTAAAGTAGTGATTATCTCTAACTACAATTTTAAGTCCCTACATGTTTGGCTGTAGAACTAGCCAAAGTTTTGTTCCAATTCTCCACCAAGTTTCACAATAGTCAGGAGTTAGAATTGGTCTGTATGTTATGAAACAGCTAGTTTTTATACTTCAAACTTAAAAGGAAGCTTTAGTTGTTTATAATTACTGTGGCTATTTTCCAAGAGACAGAATGACATCTGTGGAAGATTCTACAAAGGTCTTGATGCCAGACATTGTGGTTACTTCCCTGCTCAAAGCCAATGGTATGTGCTTCAAGGAACTCCCTGGCTATAAGCAGTTGGCTGCCTCGACAACAAATAGCTAATGTCTTAGCTCTTTTCTGTCTCTGCTGCCAGCCCCTTGGGGATGTGACTTGAGAAAGCACTCCCCTCCCCATTTTCTTCTGTAACCTCTTTGGAGGAAGTCGCCAGAGTAACCAACCACTTTCTTTTATGCTAGTTTTTTTTTTTTTTTGAGAGAGCGCCTCGCTCTGTCGCCCAGGCTGGAGTGCAGTGGTACAGTCTTGGCTCAGTGCAACCTCTCACTCGTGGGGTTTACGTGATTCTCCTGCTTCAGCCTCCAGAGTAGCTGGGATTACAAGTACGTGCCACCATGCCCAGCTAGTTTTTTGTATTTTTAGTAGAGACAGGTTTGGCCAGGCTGGTCTCGAACTCCTGACCTTGTGATCCGCCTGCCTGGGCCTCCCACAGTGCTGGGATTACAGGCGTGAGCCACTGCACCCAGCCCTATGCTAGTTTTGTTGAATGCAGGGGAAAACACTTCCCCACAGACACAGGACAGACGTTGAAGAGTGGGGAGGAGGAGAATACACACAGTCACTGAGCACCTGAGCCATGCTGTGTACCTGGTGTCACTGAGTTCCCTCATCAGCCTTCTGACACAGGCATTATTATCCCCATTTCACTGATAGAGATGGATGGTTCTCATATGGAACAGACATCTTTCCATATTGTACTCCTTGCCCTGGCAGATGACCACAATGGACTCTACAACCCAAGGTCACACAACTGGCAAGTGACAGGCAGGAGGACTCAACCCCAGGTTTATCTTTCTCAGGCCTTTGCTCTTAGTTTGTAAATTAAGCAAGTATAGACACACAAAAGCAATCTGCTTCTATGTAGGAAAAGTGTTGCACTCTTTCTTTTTCTCAGTATGGGGAGATGCCTTTCTCTAGTCCCCCGCAACTATTATATACTCAGTTTAGTTTCATTTTTATCTGGTTCCTCGTCTTAGAATATATTCTCTGTATTCACTTCCCTGGCCACCTGAGAAACCCTTTTACTAATTTAATACTGCTTTCAGTCCAAACCAAACTCCTTTTCTTGACTACCTAGAAAATCTCTCGTTAATGAGTCTTAACTCCCCTGAACCGAGAGTCTCACCCTGGAACATGCTTAAGAAAGGCCAGAACTGGGAGGCAACAGCCTGAATGGAAGACGGGGGTCAATTACCATCAGAGGGGGCAAGCCAGACCAGCCCAGCAAGCAGGAGCCGAAAGGTCAGAAAGCCAGTGAGCATAGGGTGGGCGGCAGGAGCAGACCAGGTCACATAGGCCATGTTGCCCCCTTGTGGTGGCTGCTGGGCACTGGCCATGCCTGTGCTTGTCTCTGCCATCTTGTCATTCATGAAATTGCTCAAGAAAATGCCTTCTACCATTCTGTGCCTGCTCAGTCTCTAAGAAGTTTTGGGGGATCATTTAGAATTAGTTAATTTAGAACTAGCATTTAAAAGTTAAACGGGCTGGGCATGATGGCTTATACCTGTAATCCCAACACTTTGGGAGGCTGAGGTGAGCAGATCACTTGAGGCCAAGAGTTCGAGACCAGCCTGCCAAACATGGAGAAACCCCATCTCTGCTAAAAATACAAAAATTAGCTGAGTTTGGTGGCGGGTGCCCGTAGTCCCAGCTGCTACTCGGGAGGCTGAGGGAGGAGAATCACTTGAACCCAGGAGGCAGAGGTTGCAGTGAGCAGAGATCATTGCACTCCACTCCCACTTGAGTGACAGAGTGAAATTCTGTTTCAATATAAATAAAAATAAATTTTTAAAACAGCTTATAAGTTAAAATATAACTGAAATGAAGCAGAGAGAAGATTATTAAAAGAGAAATGTTTAATGAGGGGCAAAGCACAGCCTTGACTCAGCTTCTGCTAAGAATGGATGGCTCTCATTTGGCACAGATGTCTTTCCATAGTGCACTCCTTGCCCTGGCAGATGAATCAGAACTGTTAGAACCACACTGGACTCTACAGCCCGTTTTCTGGCAGCACTCCCCCTTTACGGTTAGATAACTGAAAACAAGAAAAGATAGGTAAGAAGCTCAACATTACTCAGCTAGTAAGTGGTTGGTACTGGAATCAGGTTCTGCTTACTTAGTCTGAAATTTTTCAGCCACTTCATACCATTTGATCAGCGTATTTGCCCTTTGTTTCTGAATGAAATGGAAAAACTAATTCCTTCTTTCCAACAAAATTACTGCCATTCATATTAGTGTTACTACCACTGCTGGTGAAAATATACTGAACTTGTGCCATGCGTCAGGCCTAATGGCTAAGGCTTTGCATCATTTACTCTTTCCGGTAACCCCAGAGTAGGTACTATTACTGTCTGATTACAGAAGACAATGGAGGCCAAGAAGGATTAAACAGTTTCCTTGCATCACACAGCCAAAAATGGTAAAGCCAGATTCGAAGTCTAGGCTCTTTGATTCTGGAGTTCATGCTGGTAACTACCGGCTATCCATCTGGCAGTGTTTTGTTCTTTTGTTGAATTACTAAAACAGAACTATTTTCTCTGAATGCAGAAGTTGAAACCTGTTGAGGAAATTCAACCAGAGTATTTCTTGAAGAAAAAAGAGACCATTTCCTGATTTATTTGTTTAACCCCATGACATCATTAGCGTTGGTAGTATCTGCTCCTTTGCCTTCACTCACAAGAATAAAGTGCAGATAGTGTTTTAGCAACTACTGAAGCTGTTCAGAGGGCCAGAAGCTGGACCCTCCTCTGTTATTTTCTCTGCCCTTTTTAATTTGTGGAACTTACCATCCCCGCCATCCAGTAAAGGCTGCAAAGGCCCTAGACTAGTCCCTGCAGTTAGTATCGATGTTTTTTTCTTGCTTGCTACCTACTTTTACTACAAACTCTGTCTTGCCCATGGTCAAACTGTTATCTCTAAAACTCCAACTTCAGGCTACCTCTGACCCTTTGAATTTGCCATAGTTAGAAAAATCAGGAAAATAGGAAACCTAACCAGCAAAGAAACATCTGGGAGTGTGTTTGTTGTCACTGTAAGCAATGACACATAGATTAAAACAATAATGAGATACCACAGGCAGGAATGGATAGAGCATGGACTCAAACTTTGAGTTCAAAGCCTGTCTCTATCCTTTATAAGCTTTGCATTCAATTTAAGCTTTCTAAGCCTCAGTTTCTTTATCTGTAAGGTGGGGATAATAACGGTAGCACTTCACAATCTTGTGAGGATTAAACAAGATGAGATATATGAAGCATCTAACACTGTGCCTAGAACAGTGTAAAGGCTAATTATCAAAGTCATAATGTAGCCTTTTTACCCATTCAATTAGGAAGACATTTTGAGCGATATTCAGTGTTGGTGAGCTGGTAATGCAATTTGTTCTTGTATACAGGCACACCCAGTTTTATTGTGCTTTGCTTTTTCTGCCTTGCATATCCTGTGTTTGTTACAAGTTTAAGGTTTGTAGCAAACCTGTGTGGAGCAAGTCTTTTGGTGCGGTTTTTTCCAACAGAACGTGTTCACTTTATGTCTCTATGTTGCATTTCAGGAATCCTTGCAGTGTTTCACACTTTTTCGTTATTATGCCTGTTATGGTGATCTATGTGATCTTTGGTGTTACTGTTGTAATTGTTTTGGGGTGCCATGAATAGCACCCACATAAGATGGTAAGCTTAAGAGAAATACTGTGTGTCTTCTGACTGCTCCATTGATTAGCCATTCCTGTTTCTCTCCCTATCCTTGGGCCTCCATCTTCCCAGAGATAACAGTATGAAATTAGACCTCTAAGTGTTCAAGTGAAAGGAAGAGTCACAGTCTCTCACTTTAAATAAAAAGCTACAAATGATTGAGCTTAGTGAGGAAAGCATGTTGAAAGCCAAGGTAGGACACATGCTTGAAGGAAATTAAGTGCTATTCTGGTGAACACACAAATGATAAGAAAGTGAAACAGGGCCGGGTGCGGTGGCTCAAACCTGTAATCCCAGCACTTTGGGAGGCCGAGGCGGGTGGATCACCAGGTCAGGAGATCGAGACCATCCTGGTCAACATGGTTGAAACCCCGTCTCTACTAAAAATACAAAAAAAATTAGCAGGACATGGTGGCGCGTGCCTGTAGTCCCAGCTACTCAGGAGGCTAAGGCGGGAGAATTGCTTGAACCCAGGAGGCAGAGGTTGTGGTGAGCGGAGATCGCGCCATTGCACTCCAGCCTGGGTAACAAGAGCGAAACTCCGTCTCAAAACAAACAAACAAACAAAAAAAGTGAAGCAGCCTTATTGCTCATATGGTGAAAATTTAAGGGGTCTGGATAGAAGATAAAAACAGCCACATTCCCTTAAGCCAGAGCCTAATCCAGAGCAAAGCCCAACTCTCTTCAGTTCTGTGACGAATGAGAGAGCTGAGGAAGCTACAGAAGAAAAGTTTGAAGCTAGCAGACGTTGATTCATGAGGTTTAAGGAAAAAAACCGTCTTAGCCAGGTGCAGTGGCTCATGCCTGTAATCCCAGCGCTTTGGAGGCTGAGGTGGGCGGATCACTTGAGGTCAGGAGTTTGAGACCAGCCTGGCCAACATGATGAAACCCTATCTCTATTAAAAATACAAAAATTATCTGGGTGTGGTGGCTTGTGCCTGTAGTCCTAGGTACTTGGGAGGCTGAGGCAGGAGAATCACTTGAACCTGGGAGGCGGAGGTTGCAGTGAGCTGAGATTGTGCCACTGCACTGCAGCCTGGGTGACAGAGCAAGATTCTGTTAAAAAAAAAAAAAAAGGCAGCCGCTGCCATCTCTATAACATAAAAGTACAAGGTGAAGCAACAGTTGCTGCTGTAGAAGCTGCAGCAATTTATCCAGAAGATCTAGCTGAGGTCATTGCTGACTGTGGCTGCACTCAACAGATTTTCTTCCTTGCTTTTTTTTTTTCTCTTTTTGAGACAGAGTCTTGCTCTGTTGCCCAGGCTGGAGTGTGATGGTGCAATCTCAGCTCACTGCAACCTCTGCCTTCCGGGTTCAAGCAATTCTCCTGCCTTAGCCTCCTGAGTAGCTGGAATTACAGGTGCCCGCCACCACACCCAGCTAATTTTTGTATTTTTAGTAGAGACAGGGTTTCACCATGTTGGTCAGGCTGGTCTGGAACTCCTGACTTCAGGTGATCCAACCGCCTCGGCCTCCCAAAGTGCTGGGATTATAGTTGTGAGCCACCGCGCCCAGCCCAGATTTTTAACATGGATGAAACAGCCTTCTTTTGGAAGCAGATGCCATCTAGGACTTTAATGCCTGGCTTCAAGGCTCCAAAGGACACATTGATTCTTTTGTTAGAGACTAATGCAGCCGATAACTTTAAGTCGTTTCAAAATAAATGCTTATGCTTGTTACCATTCCTAAAATCCTAGGGCCCTTAAGAATTACTCTAAATATACTCTGCCTTTGCCGTCTGAATGTAATAACAAGGCCAGGATGACAGTACATATGTTTACAGCATGGTTTACTGTACATTTTAAGCCCACTGTTGAGACCTACTTCTCAGAAAAAAAGATTCCTTTCAAAATATTGCTGCTCAATTCAGTGCTGCTTCTTGGTTGGTAAAAAACAACTAGAATACTACTCCTGGCTGGGTGTGGTGGCTCGCACCTGTCATTCCAGCACTTTGGGAGGCTGAGGTAGGCAGATCACCTGAAGTCAGGAGTTCGAGACCAGCCTCACCAACATGACAAAACCCTGTCTGTACTAAAAGTACAAAAATTAGCGGGGAACGTGGTGGCTCGATCTTGTAATCCTAGCTACTTGGGAGGCTGAGGCAGGAGAGTTGCTTGAACCTAGAAGGCAGAGGTTGCAGTGAGCCAAGATCACACCATAGCAACTCCAGCGTGGGCAACAAGAGAAAAACTCCATCTCAAAAAAGTGAATAAATAAAATAAAATATTACTCCTCATTGACAATGCACCTAATCATCCAAGAGCTCTGATAGAAATGTACAAGATTAATGTTTTCATGTCTACTAACACAGCATCCATTCTACAGCCCATGGATCAAGAAGGAATTTCAACTTCCAAGTCTTATTATGTAAGAAATACATTTCATAAGGCTATATATAGCTGTCATAGATGATGATTCCTCTGAGGGATCTTGGCAGAGTGCACTGAAAACCTTCTGGAAAGGATTCACTCTTCTTTTTTTTTTTTTTTTGAGACGGAGTTTCGCTCGTTACCCAGGCTGGAGTGCAATGGCGTGATCTCGGCTCACCGCAACCTCCACCTACTGGGTTCAGGCAATTCTCCTGCCTCAGCTTCCTGAGTAGCTGGGATTACAGGCACATGCCCACATGCCCAGCTAATTTTTTGTATTTTTAGTAGAGACGGGGTTTCACCATGTTGACCAAGATTATTTCGATTTCCTGACCTCATGATCCACCCACCTCGGCCTCCCAAAGTGCTGGGATTACAGGCTTGAGCCACCGCGCCTGGCCTGGATTCACTCTTTTAAATGCCATTAAGAATATTCATGTTCATGGGAAGAGATCACAACCTTATCAATGTTAACAAGAATTTGCTTGAAGTTGATTGCAACTCTTTTGGATGACTTTGAGGGGTTTAAGACTTCAGTGGAAGAAGTTAACTGCAGATGTGATTGAAATAGCCAGAGATCTAGAATTACAAGTGAAGCCTGAAGATGTGACTGATCTGCTGTGGTCTCATAAAACTTGAACGGATGAGGAATTGCTTCTTGTGGATGAGCAAAGAAAGCAGTTTCTAGAGATGGAATCTACTCCTGGTAAAGATGTTGTGACCATTGTTAAAATGACAGAGGATTTAAAAATACCACATAAATTCATTAAATCAGAAGCAGGGTTTCAGAGGATTAACTCCAACTTTTTTTTGCGACAGAGTCTCACTCTGTCACCCAGGCTAGAGTGCAGTGGCACAAACTCAGCTCACTGCAACCTCCCCCTCGTGGATTCAAGTGATTCTCCTGCCTAAGCCTCTTAAGTAGCTTGGATTACAGGCATGTGCCACCATGCCAGGCTAATTTTTGTATTTTTAGTAGAGATGGCCAGGCTGGTCTTAAACTTCTAGCCTCAAGTGTTCCACCTGCCTTAGCCTCTTAAAGTGCTCGGATTACAGTGTGAGCCACCACACCTGGCCTATTGACTCCAGTTTTGAAAGAAATTCTACTGTGGGAGCATCACATAATATAGAGAACTTTTTTGTGAAAGGAAGCGTCAATTGATGTAGCCAATTTCATTGTTATTGTTTGTTTTTTGAGACAGAATCTCTGTCACCTAGGCTGGAGTGCGTGGCACCATCTTGGGTCACTGCAACCTCCACCTCCACCTCAAGTGATTCTTCTGCCTCAGCCTCCTGAGTAGCTGGGATTACAGGTATGTGCCACCACACCTGACTAATTCTGTATTTTTAGTAGAGATGAGGTTTCTCCATGTTGGTCAGGCTGGTCTCGAATTCCCAACCTCAGATGATCTGCCTGCCTTGACTTCCCAAAGTGCTGGGATTACAGGCATGAGCCACCACACCTGGCCAAACTTAACTTTTATATGCACTGGAAAACCAAAAAATTAATGTGACTTATTGAGATACTCACTCTATTGCAGTGGTCTGGAACTGAACCTGCAAAATCTCCAAAGTATACTGGAATATTGTTACAGACACTGTAAATTGGTATACATCTTTTTTGCTTTTTGTTTTAGAAACGGTCTTGCTCTGTTACCCAGGCTGGAGTGCATAGGTGTGATCATAGCTCACTGCAGTCTTAAATTTCAGGATTCAAGTGATCCTTCCACCTTAGCCTCTGAAGTAGCTGGGGCTATAAGTTCATACTACCATGCCTTGCTAATTTTTTGTTTTTTGTAGAGACAGGGTCTCACTGTGTTGCCCAGGCTGACATACTTTCAAAAACAGTTTTGGCATATATATAAAGGATATTAAGATAGTAATAATATTTGATGGATTCTACTTTGGGGACACTATCCTAAGAATGTAATTTAATATCTGAAAAGAAAGCCTGATAATGTAATATTATTTATTATGGTGAGTAATCGATTTCAGTAAAATATGATCTTTCGGCTTGGTGCAGTTTAACATTATTAATGTAGAAACTTCAGCTACATGGAAAAATACTTATGACTGCCAAGACCACGTCCACCCCGCGAGCACAGAGCCTTGCCCTTGCCGTTCCGTTGCCCATCCACACCCACCACCAGCCACCATGGATGATGATATTGCTGCACTTGTTGTCGACAACAGCTCCGGCATGTGCAAGGCCGGCTTCGCGGGCGACGATGCTCCCCGGGCCATCTTCCCCTCCATCATGGGGCACCGCAGGCACCAGGGCGTGATGGTGGGCATGGGTCAGAAGGACTCCTACGTGGGTGATGAGGCCCAGAGCAAGAGAGGCATCCTGACCCTGAAGTACCCCATCGAGCACAGCATTGTCACCAACTAGGACGACGTGGAGAAGATCTGGCACCACACTTTCTACAACGAGCTGCGTGTGGCTCCTGAGGAGCACCCCGTGCTGCTTACTGAGGCCACCCGAACCCCAAGGCCAACCATGAGAAGATGACCCAGATCATGTTTGAGACCTTCAACACCCCAGCCATGTATGTGGCCATCCAGGCTGTGCTTTCCTTGTACGCCTCTGGCCGTACCACTGGCATCGTGATGGACTCTGGTGACGGGGTCACCCACACTGTGCCCATCTATGAGGGGTATGCCCTCCCCCACGCCATCCTGCGTCTGGACCTGGCTGGCCGGGACCTGACTGACTACCTCATGAAGATCCTTACCACTACAGCTTCACCACCACAGCTGAGCGGAAAATCATGCGTGACATCAAGGAGAAGCTGTGCTATGTCGCCCTGGACTTCGAGCAGGAGATGGCCACGGCAGCCTCCAGCTCCTCCCTGGAGAAGAGCTATGAGCTGCCCGATGGTCAGGTTATCACCATCGGCAATGAGCGGTTCTGCTGCCCTGAGGCGCTCTTCCGGCCTTCTTTTCTGAGCATGGAATCTTGTGGCATCCCCGAAACTACCTTTAACTTCATCATGAAATGTGACGTGGACATCCGCAAAGACCTGTATGCCAACGCAGTGCTGTCTGGTGGTACCACCATGTACCCTGGCATCGCTGACAGGATGCAGAAGGAGATCACCACTCTGGCACCCAGCACGATGAAGATCAAGATCATTGCTCCTCCTGAGCGCAAGTACTCCATGTGGATCGGTGACTCCATCCTGGCCTCACTGTCCACCTTCCAGCAGATGGGGATCAGCAAGCAGGAGTACGAAGAGTCCGGCCCCTCCATCGTCCACCGCAAATGCTTCTAGGTGGACTCTGACTTAGTTGCGTTACACCCTTTCTTGACAAAACCTAACTTGCGCAGAAAACAAGATGAGATTGGCATGGCTTTGTTTGTTTTTTGTTTTGTTTTGGTTTTTTTTTTTTTTTTTGGCTTGACTCAGGATTTAAAAACTGGAACGGTGAAGGTGACAGCAGTCGGTTGGTGCGAGCATCCCCCAAAGCTCTACAATGTGGCCAAGGACTTGATTGTGTATATTGCTTTTTTTTTAAGTCATTCCAAATATCGTGAGATGCATTGTTACAGGAAGTCCCTTGCACTCCCAAAAGCCACCCTACTTCTCTCTAAGGAGAATGGCCCAGTCCTCTCCCGAGTCCACACAGGGGAGATAACAGCGTTGCTTTTGTTGTAAATTATGTAATGAAAAAATTTTTAAATTTCGCCTTAATACTTTTATTTTGTTTTATTTTGAAAGATTTTAGCCTCTGGCTACCCCTTTTTTTGTCCCTCAACTTGAGATGTATGAAGGCTTTTGGTCTCCCTGGGAGTGGGTGGAGGCAGCCAGGGCTTACCTGTACACTGACTTGAGACCAGTTGAATAAAGTGCACACCTTAAAAAAAAATACTTATATTACTATGTTGAACAAAACACTAAAAAAGGAATACAAAATTACATGGACTTATGGTTATAGGAGTATATGAAGTTTTCACACAGTTGCTAGGATATAACTCGTTTGTCTTTAGTGTCTTTTTGACATTGTCAAAAAAAATCTGACACTACTTTTTAAAAAAAAATGTAGTTTAAAGGCCTGGCGCAGTAGCTCACACCTATAATCCCAGTACTTTGGGAGGCCAAGGCAGATAGATTATGAGATCAGGCGTTCGAGACCAGCCTGGCCGATATAGTGAAACCCCGTCTTCACTAAAAATACAAAAATTAGCCAGGCACAGTGGCAGCCGCCTGTAATCCCAGCTACTCTGGAGGCTGAGACAGAGAATTGCTTGAACCTGGGAGGCGGATGTTGCAGTGAGCTGAGATTGAGCTACCACACTCCAGCCTGGGCAACAGTGCAAGACACTGTCTCAAAAAAAAATGTGGTTTAAAAAACTGTCAAGTA
Organism: Callithrix jacchus; assembly: GCF_049354715.1. Classification (NCBI taxonomy): domain Eukaryota; kingdom Metazoa; phylum Chordata; class Mammalia; order Primates; family Cebidae; genus Callithrix; species Callithrix jacchus. The sequence goes on along the minus strand of NC_133507.1, from coordinate 19,826,220 downwards.
GGCCAGGCGAGGTAGCTTGTGCCTGTAATCCCAGCACTTTGGAAGGCCGAGGCAAGTGGATCACAAGGTTAGGAGTACAAGACCAGCCTGGCCAAGATGGTGAAACCCCGTCTCTACTAAAAATATAAAAATTAGCCAGGCATGGTGGCAGGCGCCTGTAATCCCAACTACTTGGGAAGCTGAGGCAGAGAATTGCTTGAACCTGGGAGGTGGAGGTTGCAGTGAGCTGAGATCATGCCACTGCACTCTAGCCTGGGCAACCGAGCGAGACTCCATCTCAAAAATATATATATCAAGTAATGAGCAAAACAGAGAATCTATTTCTGTGCCTGATTCTCATTGCCAGTTGCCACCCTCTGATTTCAGGGTGGGTGTGAGGGAGGGAGGGGCAGTGAGGGATGAGGCAGGGCTCGGAGATGGTCTCAAGAGTCATTTGTATCTCCTGTGGGTTTCTTCTCTCAAATTCGTGAGCTTCTCTTTATAGGCCTTCAGTAGGGAAGTGGGGAGGGTTATGTGGGAATTAGTATGAGCTCTTACTCTTGATTCTAGCACTGTTAGGGACATCCTCAATGAAATCCCTGACAATTTCTTCAGTAATACATACGTTACATTAACGTTCTAATAACATTCCTTTATAATGATTATTTTGGGGAAAGAATAATAATTCTTTAGATGCTATAACCCAGCAGGCTATAAACAAATCATTGCTCTTTAAAAAATATAATAGTAATGCATGCTCATGTCCCCAGAAATGAGAGATGGGTTTGTGATGAGAGAGGATCCGGGGTATCTGTGGTCTGTTACATATATTACTTGATAATAAAAACAGAGATCTTAGGCCGGGTGCCGTGGCTTGTGCCTGTAATCCCTGAGGTCTGGGATTACAGCCTAACTAACATGGAGAAACCCTGCATCTACTAAAAAAAAATACAAATAGCCATGCATGCTGGTGCATGCCCTGTAATCCTGTAATCCCAGCTACTCAGGAGGCTGAGGCAGGAGAATCACTTGAACCCAGGAGGTGGAGGTTGCAGTGAGCCAAGATCGTACCATTGTACTCCAGCCAGGGCAACAGGAGCAAAACTCCGTGTCTTAAAAAAAACAAAACAAAAACAGTCATCTTTACTTTGGCTTACAAAAGGCTCATGCTTTGACAGTGCAGTTAAATGTTCTGACCAAAATGACTGTGTCAGAAGGGTCCAGCCTGGGAATACAGCTATGAAAAAACATGCACAAGGAGTAGAAATGTTGGGTGAAAATAGTGGTTGTATTTGGAAGGTAGAATTATAATCCTCCCCTTTTCTATGTTCCTAAATTGCCCATATGTGGTTCACTTTTTTTTTTAATAATGAAAGTCCAATATAACAAATACTTACTGGACACTGCGTGCCAGACACTGTGCTTGATGCTGGAGATACAATGACCCACACAGGCACAGTCACTGCCTGGCAGAACTTCAGTCCAGTGGGAGAGGCAGATAATTTTGCCAGTCATTGTGACACCGTGTGACAAACTCACACTAGAGGAGTTCAGAGGGCGGCTGGTTGTGTTGGAGTGGTGCCTAACCCAAAAGAGTTGGGAGGAGGTACCAGGAAAGGCTTCCTGGAGGAAGAGGTTTCTAAGCTGGGACCTGAGGCCTATATAAAGACTAGAGTAGGGAGTGTTCTAAGCAAAAGAAGCTACATTTGGCAAAGCTTGGGGGAACTGAAAGTTTGGTGACACTGGAGCATAGATTGAGCATGAGAAGGGAGTGGGGAGAGATGAGGCTGGAGTGTGAAGCAGGAAGCAGATCACAAAGAATTTTACTTTCTTATTAAGGAATTTGGATTTTGTCCTAAGGCGGTATAAGGCTGTTGGAAGGATATTCATTTATTTGCTTGCCTGCTTGCTCACTTATTCTTCCAAATTTATTGTAGAAACTCAAATAATATGGAAGCAAGAAACATGAAAAGTGAAAGTCTCCCATTCCCTACTTCACTCCTTACCCCAGTTTGAATCCCCATGGTACCTATCACTGAGTGTTTCATTTGCACCCTTCCTGGAGTTTTCTGGGGAGTATATGCAAGCGTGTGTGTGTATATATACATATTTTCTTTCTACACAAATGGAATCATGCTGTACCAAATAACTCCCATCTTAAAAGCAAAATGGCGCAGTGGCTCACACCTGTAATCCCAGCACTTGGGGAGACTAAGGCAGGTGGATTACCTGAGGTCAGGATTTCAAGACCAGCCGAACCAACGCAGTGAAACCCTGTCTCTACTATACAAAAATTAGCCGGGCATGGTGGCGCGTGCCTGTAGTCCCAGCTACTCAGGAAGCTGAGGCAGGAGAATTGCTTGTGCCCGGGAGGCGGAGGTTGCGGTGAGCCGAGATCGCGCCATTGCACTCCAGTCTGTGTGACAGAGCAAGACTCCTTCTCAAAAAAAAAAAAAAAAAGGGAATATATATCTTTATGTACTGATATGGAAAGATATCTAAGATGTATCAAATTTTGCTTTTTTTTTTTTTTTGAGAAGGAGTCTTGCTCTGTCACACAGATGAGTGCAATGGCGCGATCTCGGCTCACCGCAACCTCCGCCTCCCGGGCACAAGCAATTCTCCTGCCTCAGCTTCCTGAGTAGCTGGGACTACAGGCACGCGCCACCATGCCCGGCTAATTTTTTGTATTTTTAGTAGAGATGGGGTTTTTCCATGCTGACCAGGATGGTCTCGATCTCTTATATAGTGTCGGATATTTACATAAGGATATTTGTGGGACGTGTTCTTAGAGGTAAAATAGCCGGGTAAGAAGGTTTGTACATTTAAAATTAAGGTAGATATTACCATATTATTCCCTATAAAGGTATTGTCAGTTTCTACTTCCACCAACATATGAGTGTCCCTTTTTTTTTTTTTTTTTGAGAAGGAGTCTTGCTCTTGTCACCCAGGCTAGAGTGTGATAGAGCAATCTTGACTCACTGTAGCCTCCGCCCCCCAAGTTCAAGCAGTTCTCCTGCTTCAGCCTCCTGAATAGCTGGCATTACAGCCTCCTGAATAGCTGGGATTACAGGTGCCTGCCAACACAGTCCGCTAATTCTTGTACTTTTAGTGGAGACAGGGTTTTGCCATGTTGGCCAGGCTAGTCTCAAACTCCTGGCCTTCCAGGTGATCGGTCTGCCTTGGTCTTCCAAAGTGCTGGGATTAGAGGTGTGAGCCACTGCACCTGGCCACGTGTCTGTTCTTTCATATACCCTTCCCCATTGGAAATAACCTTTTATTTATTTATTATTATTTTTTAGATGGAGTCTTACTCCGCCTAAGTGCAGTGGTGCAATCTTGGCTTACTGTAACTTCCATCTCCCAGGTTCAAGCAGTTCTCCTGCCGAAGCCTCCTGAGTAGCTGGGATTACAGGTGTGTGCTACCACGCCCAGCTAATTTTTGTATTTTTAGTAGAGACGGGATTTCACATGTTGGCCAGGCTGGTCTCAAACTCCTGACCTCAGATGATCCACCCACCTTGGCCTCCTAAAGTGCTGGGATTACAGGTGTGAGCCACCACACCTGGCCAGTATATCCATTAAAAAAAAAAAAACCTGTGGTTAAAAACCACACAACTTACAATTTACCATATTCATTGTTTTTAAGTTTACAGTTCAGTAGTGTTAAGTATATTCACATTGTTGGGTAAAAGAGAACTTTTTCATCTTGCAAAGCAGAAACTCTGTACCTATTAAACAACTCCCCATAGCCCCTCCCACTAGCTCCTGATAATCATCATTCTACTTTCTCTTTTGATGAATTTAACTATTCTAGGTGCCTCATATTAGTGAAATTATACACTATTTGTCTGTGACCAGCTTATTTCACTTAGCATAATGGTTAGAAACAAGTCGCTGGTCTTGCCCATACTCAACGGCAGGAATTCCACAAAGGCCTGCTGGGATTACAGGCATGAGCCACTGAGCCCAGCCTCGTTCTGTTTTTTACTTTTTTACTGTTTTGTTTCATTGATATGGCTGTCTATTCCTCTGTCCATTCCCACATCAGTATATTATTTTGGCTTTATAATATGCACTTTGATTTTACTTTCAGTTTTGTGTTTTTAGACAGATATATGAACATAGATTCATATAGTGTAAGATTAAAAGTAAGCAAAACAGTGCAGTGAAAATTATCCCCTCCACCTCTGTCCTAGCCACCCAGTTCACTCCCCACAGGCACAACCACTGTTGTCATGTTTGTTTATTCCTTTGGGAAATTTTTATTTATGTGTCGACAAATGTGACCCTATAGTCCACCTCATGCCATACTTTTCTCTGAAGGTAGCTAATGATACACATATGTGTACCTTGCTTGAATAAAATTAAAGTTATGAAGTTAAGTGAATAACTTAATAAATCTTGGAGATCTTTCCATATCAGTTTACAAAGTGCACCTTTATCTTTTTTTTTTTTTTTTGAGACAGTCTCGCTCTGTCGCCAGGCTGGAGTGCAGTGGTGCAATCTTGGCTTACTGCAATCTTTGCCTCCCAGGTTCAAGCGATTCTCCTACCTCAGCCTCCCAATAGCTGGGACTACAGGTGTGTACCACCATGCCCATCTAATTTTTGTGTTTTTAGTAAAGGTGGGGTTTCACCGTGTTGGCCAGGATGGTCTTGATCTCCTGACCTTGTTATCTACCCGTCTTGACCTTCCAAAGTGCTGGGATTACAGGCGTGAGCCACCATGCAGGGCCTATAAAAGAGTACACAGTATTCTTTTATATGAATTTGTCATAATTTATTCAACTAGTTCCCTACTGATGAACTTTTAAGTAATTTACATATTTTTTAAAAAATAAAAACTATACTGGAATGAACATTAAACATATACAGTTTTATATATGTACAGGTATAGCTGCAAGAAAAATGACTAGAAGTGAAATTGCTGGGGCGAAAGCATATGCATGTGTAGTTTGGGTAGATACTGTCAGTTCACCTCCCTAGAAGTCCCTCCCTGCTGTATGCAAAGGTGCCTGTTTGCCCACATCTTCCCTGATACAGTGTTCTGTCAAACTTTTTAATCTTTGTTAATCTTATAGCTGAAAACTCACATTTGTTTAATTTAATTTGTGCATTTTTATGAGTAAGGTATGCTTTTTCCTATTTATGGATCATTTGTATTATCTTTACTGCGAACAGTCTGTTCTTTTCTTTTTCTTTTGTATGGTTAATCTTTTCTTACTGATTTTTAGGAGCTTTTTACATATTAGAATCCAGCCATTTATCTGTGATATGAGATGTAAATATTTTCCAAGTTTGCCACTTGTCATTTGACTTTCTTTATAATGGGATTTTTTTTTCTAACAGACATTGAAATTTTTTTATGTATCAAAAGTTCGTGTTGGCCGGGTGCAGCGGGTCACACCTGTAATCCCAGCACTTTGGGAGGCTGACGTGGGTGGATCATCTGAAGTTAGCAGTTTGAAACCAGCCTGGTCAACTTAGTGAAACCTCGCCTCTACTGAAAATACAAAAATTAGCTGGGCATTTTGGCAGATGCCTGTTATTCCTGCGACTCAAGAGGTTGAGGCAGGAAAATCACTTGCACCCAGGAGGCAGAGGTTGCAGTGAGCTGAGATCGTGCCATTGCACTTCAGCCTGGGTAACAAGAGCAAAACTCTGTCTCAAAAAAAAAAAGACAAAAAAACGTTCCTGTCTTTTCTGTTACTCCCAGGTTTTTTGTTGTAGTTAGTAAGTTACCTTCTTTGGTTTCTGCTAACACTTTATACCTTTATTTTTAAATATAAAATCTTTGATCCATCAGGAGCTTAGGCCAGTATAAGGTATGTAGTGTGAATCTGGCTTATTTTTTTTCTACTTTGCTAGCTAGTTGTCTCAGCACTGTTTGTTGAATAATCATCTTTTCTCCAATTGTTTAAATGCTATCTCTATGATATACTGAATTCTCATATGTTTGATTGTATTTTGAGACTTTCTGTTCTCTTTTATTAATCTGTGTCCATTCATACACCAGAATCACACTGTTTTAATTAATTATTATATCTCTATATTATATTTTAGAAAGCTGGTAAGATTAATTCACTTTCATGCGGCTTTTTAGTGATTTTTCTAGGCTATTCTTGTATGTTTATTTTTCCAGCCGAAATTTATTTATTTATTTATTTAACACCAGTGTTACTTGCCAACCAAATGAACTTTAAAATTGGCTTGTTAGGGTCTTTTTAAAAAATCCTTTCATTAATGGGTTTTATGCAGCTGAGTGATATGATCAGATTTGTGTTTTAGGAAGATTATTCAGCCTGCAGGGTGGAACTAGGTTGGAGGAAACAAGATTAGAGACCAAAAGACCAATTACAAGATTGTTGAAGTCATCCGGGGAGAATGGATAGATGAGGAGTTGAGGTAGTGTTGGGTTCTAGAGGTGTTTCCAAAGTCACAGTGGCCAGGTTCATTGGTCTGCACCTGAAGTCCCAGCTACGCAGGAGGCTGAGGTGGGAGGACCACTTGAGCACAGGAATTTGAGGCCAGCCTGGGCAACACAGTGAGACTCTATCTCTAAAATAAATAAATGATACAATAAATAAATAGAAAGTCAAAATGAGCAGACTTGCAAATGGCTGAGATGATCAGGGTAAGGGAGGAGGCACCCAAGGATGACCCCAAACTTGCTGGGTTGGGCCGTTCAGTGGCGCCATTCTCAGCAATTTGAAACACATGAGCTATAGGGTGTGGCTTAGGAGGAAGATGGCAAATTCACTTCTAAATATGTTGAGTTTAAAGTGCCTGCAGGTAGTCCTAGAAAAGCATGGTCCAGTGGGCTGTTGAATGTACAAGTTCAGAGCTCTGGAGAGAGATCCAGGCTAGAGAGATGGAGTTATATGACAGAGCCCTGAGGAGCCCCATAAGGGTTGGTCAGGAAGTTCAGGAGTGTGCAAAGATGACTGGAAAGAAACACTCAGAGAGGTAGGAGAAAAATGGGAGCGCACAGAGCCCCAGGAGTCAGGAGAAGAATGTTTTCAGTAGAGCAAACTCTCAGTAATTTCCAGTGCTTCCAAGAGGTCAGGAGCTGAAAATACCCATTTGGATTTAGTAGTAAGGAAAGTCTGTGGTTATCTTGGGAAATTTCAGTAGAGCAAAGGGGTGGGGGCTGAGGTCTGTGTGGGAGGTGAGGAAGTGGATCGAGGCACCTCCTTCATCACACAGCTTGGCTGTGAAGAGGAGAGACTCAGGCAAGGAGGAGGAATAGGATGATGCATCAAGTTAGCAACTTGTGTATCTCCTCCCTCCCCAGCTTTCAGTGGGAGAGGCTGGGCCATGTGTTTTGTTTTGTTTTGTTTTTTGAGATAGAGTATTGCCCTCCTGCTCAGGCTGCAGTGCAGTGGCTCACACTGGCTCTTCTCTTCCCGGGTGTGGCACATCCCAGTGACAGTTAATCTCACCACTTTCAGCCTCCCCATTATCATTAAGTGCTAGGATTACAGGCGTGAGCTACCAGGACCGTGTTTAAATGCACATGGAAAGAGCTAATAGAGGAGAGGAGGAAGCAGTTTGTGATCCTGTTCTTTGAGGACCAGGTAATACTGCGAAGGATATAAGGGGTTGGAGAAATTGGCCAAATTGGTTTGGAAGAGAGTAAATCAGTTATAATGTTGGGATATTCCTGCCAATTTTGACTTTTTATTTTGTTGAGTTTTCTAATATTTTTGCTTGGCACTTTTGAGAAGGAGCCTCTAAGAAATTGGAATCAGGTTTAGAAATTTAGTTGAAGATTAAGTTTGAAAAGTAAGGTACAGATACTGTATTAGCATGCTACCATTTGTGTAAAAAGGGAGGAGATATCCACACTCCCATGTGTATTATAGCACTATAGTATTTACAACAGCCAAAATATGGAATCAACCTGAGTGCCCATCAACAGATGAATGGATAAAGAAAATGGGTCATGTATACACAATTAAATGTCATCCAGCTGTAAAAAAGAATAAAATCCTTTCATTTACAGCAACACGGATGGAGCTGGAGGCCATTTATGTTAAGTGAAATAAGCCAGGAACAGAAAGGCAAATATTGCATGTTCTCACTCATATGTGGGAGCTAAGAAAGGTGATCTCACAATGACACACAGTTAGATTGGTGACTACCAGAGGCCAGGAAAGGGAAAGGTGGAATGGAGGAGAAAAAGGGATATAAATGTATGTGTTTATTTAATTTTATTATATCTATGTTTTTTAAAATTTTATTATTTTTGTGACTGAGTCTTGCATTGTTGCCCAGGCTAGATAGAGTGCAATGGTATGATCTCGACTCACTGCAGCCTCTGCCTCCCAGTTTCAAGCGATTCTCCCACTTCAGCCTCCCAAGTAGCTGGGATACAGGCACCTGCCACCACGCCTGGCTAATTTTTTGTATTTTTAGTAGAGACGGGGTTTCACCATGTTAGCCAGGCTAGTCTCAAACCCCTGACCTTGTGTTCCGCCCACCTTGGCCTCCCAAAGGACTGGGATTACAGGTATGAGCCACCTCTCCCTGCCAAATGTATTTATTACCACTGAACTGTATACTTAAAAACGGTAAAGATGGGCCAGGCACAGTGGTTCACCCCTCTAATCCCAGCACTTTGGGAGGCCAAGGTGAGCAGATCACTTGAGGTCAGGAGTTTGAGATGAGCCTGGCCAACATGGTAAAGCCCCATCTCTACTAGAAATACAAAAACTAGCAAGGCATAATGACATACACCTGCAATCCCAACTACTAGCTACTTGAGATGCTGAGACAGGAGAATTGATTGAACCCAGGAGGCAGAGGGTGTAGAGAGCTGAGATCTCACCATTGCACTCCAGCCTGGGCAACAGAGCAAGACTCCATGTCAAAAAATAAAAATAAAAAATGGTAAAGATAGTAAATTATACATGCCTGTGTAGTTATTACATTATACATCTATGTATAATAAGGAGCACAAGTAATATGTATTCATATTTGCTGTACATACATAATCACTATTTCAAAGGACTCAGAAGAAGCAAAAAATCTGGTTATCCATTGGGAGGTGGGAACTGAGTCGAAGGCGAACAAGTATCGAGGTTGCCTTGGCACTCTCCACTGTTGTGTTGTATATTTGTTGAGAATATCAGTATATTACTTATTTAAATAATGTGATCCTAGCTGGTTAGTTGTCTTTAAAAGCAGTGATTACTGCAGGGCCTGAAGTTTCTTATTTATAATGATTCTAAGTCTGCAGTCTGTTCTGTGTCTAAGAAGCTAATCTTGCTGTGTGCGTGTGAGGTATGGATCTTTGCCTGTACAGTTGGCCCTGTATATCTGAGGGTTTTGCATATGTGGATTCAACCAATTGCAGATCAAAAACATTTGAAAAAAAATTGCATCCTTACTAAACATGTTTTTTCTTTGTCATTATCTCCTAAACAATACAGTATGACAACTATTTACATAGCATTTGCTTTGTATTAGGTATTATAAATAATTTAGAGGTGATTTATAGTATATTGATAGGATGTGTGTAGGTTACATGCATATACTATGCCCTTTTATATCAGGGATTTGAGTATGTACAGATTTTGGTGTCTGCAGGAGGCCCTGGAACCAATCCCCCTGCTGTGCTGTACTGCTGCGCTCCACTCTTCCTCACTGGAGACCAGCAGCCTTGGGGAAGTGGACAGTCCTGGATCTTGGTTCAGGAAGAGGACCATGGCCTAGAACATCTTGGCCCTGTTCACTGTGGCTTGACCGAGTGGGCTCTAAGCCTGGCTTACATGGAAGAGGAAATGGGGGAGTCATTATTGTGTCATAGGCAAAAGCCTCACACTGGCTCTCACCTTCCTGTGGCTGTGGCAAATCCCAGTGACAGCTAATCTTGCTACTGTCAGTCTCCCCGATTACCATGCTAACGAAGAAAATTCTTTATCCTTTCTCTGTAAGTTCTATTGTGATTTTAGAGCAGAGGTCTGAATGATTGCATGGATTAAACATATTTTACTTTTTTTTTTTTTTTCTTTGAGACAGAGCCCTTGCTCTGTTGCCCAGGCTGGAGTACAATGGTGTGATCTTGACTCACTGCAGCCTCCACCTCCTGGGTTCAAGCGATTCTCCTGCCTCAGCCTCCCAAGTAGCTAGGATTATAGGTGCCCACCACCACACCCAGCTAATTTTTGTATTTTTAGTAGAGACAGGGTTTCACCATGTTGGCCAGGCTGGTCTCGAACTGTGGACCTCAGGTGATCCACCCACCTCAGCCTCCCAAAGTGCTGGGATTACAGACATGAGCCACCTGCCTGGACACATCTGTTACTTTTAATCTCTAGTTTTATATTACATTTGATTGCACACCCCTGCTGAAAAACACCACTTTTTGAAGTGACAGAAAGTCACTTGAAAACTTTGAACTCCCGCAAAACTAATCACATTCACTGATGAATATTTCTCCTTATTCATTTTTTAGGGTACCAGGTAAAGAGAATCTCCAGTTTATTTAGGACTGTGCCCAGTCTGAGTTCCCATTTTGCTGATTAAAATCCTCAAATGGCTGTACATGTTATTCTTCTGAAAACAGAGAAAGCTGGTTAATCACTGTTCACTTGTCTAGGTTCTCACAGGTTCAGAGCTGAAGCCAGGAGCCAGGAGAGGATCGCATTATGAGATTTATTCCTCAGTAACTCCTAAGCCTCACAGAGTGGTTAGTTTTTCTCCCCTGTCTATAGGCAAGAGTGGGGACTTGCAGATAGGAAGAAAAGGTTTCCCTAGTGTCAGTCCTGCTAGTCTTTCTTTCTTTCTTTCTTTCTTTCTTTCTTTCTTTCTTTCTTTCTTTCTTTCTTTCTTCCTTCCTTCCTTCCTTCCTTCCTTCCTTCCTTCCTTCCTTTCCTTTTCCTTTTCCTTTTCCCCTTCCTTCCTTCCTTCCTTCCTTCCTTCCTTCCTTCCTTCCTTCCTTCCTTCCTTCCTTCCTTCCTTCCTTTCTTCTTTTTCTTTTTCTTTTTCTTTCTTTCGAGATAGGTCTCGCTCTGTCAACCAGGCTGGAGTGCCATGGCACGATCTCATCTCACTGCACCTCTGCCTCCTGATTTCAAGCGATTCTCCTGCCTTAGCCTCCCATGTAGCTGGGATTATAGGCCGTGCACAACCACACCCAGCTAATTTACATATTTTTAGTATAGACGGGGGTTTTGCCATTTGGCCATGCTGGTGTTGAACTCCTGATCTCAGGTGGTCCACCCGCCTCTGCCTCCCAAGGTGCTGGGATTATAGGCATGAGCCACTGCACCTGGCCTGCTGGTTTTTCTATTTGTTTGACCAAAGGAATGCCAGGCCAATTCGGTCTCCAAGCAAGCAACCAGATCTAGTTATGACTTTGCCTGAAATTAAATGGAGAATTTGGTTTCATGGACCAGTTCTTCCATTTTTGGTAGCGTGGTTCATCATGGAGACTGCAGTTCTTACCATGATGAATTTTAAAAAAGAAATTTTTATTTTTGTGTTTTCTGCTGTTTAAATCATGATGAATTTTTAGCAACCTCTCATCTGTGCAGATTCTCCCAAGAGATAGTGAATGCTTTAGGAACACTTTATTCAGCTCAGCCTAAGGGAGAACATGCCAGAAGCATGGCTGGATGAGAAAGGAGTGGCCTGCCTGGGAAAGTACTCCGTTCCCATCTTCAGAAGGGACTGGTGGCGGCTGGGTGGCCTTTGGTGAGGATGCTGCCTGCTTGAATTGGCTGACCCGGAAGGTCATCAAACTCTTGTGGCTTATGAGTCCAGACAGAACAGGACACTGTGTGTCTTTTCATGAGCAAGTGGCCAGATGAGGAAAAGTACCCTATGCTCTTTAAAATCAAAAACAGGATGTACTTTTAAAAAAAACTCAGTATGCTTTATTAGAATTACCATGTGCCATATCTAACTGAATATTCCAGAGCATTTTATTCTTTCCAGACATATTTTCTCATACTTTCCTAGTTCCTTTGTGACATCATACGCTTATTTTGTCCTTTAAAGTTATCAATAATGTGAAAAAAAGTTGTTTTGTTTTCTTGGCTGGCTAGACGGTAGAAAACTTGGTCTTCCTCTCTTTTTTTGGGCATATGTGTAGAAGTTACTGAGTTAAAACTGAAAAGTCACCTTTAATTTATGGCAATATCATAATTGTAATTAAAAATTAAACTTTTTATTTGGAAATTGAAAATCTACCCCAAAGTAGAATAAAGAACCCCCATATACTCATCACCAGATTCAGTATTTTCACCATTTTGCCACTCTTGTTTCCTCTGTTCCCCTCCCTTTGTTTTTTCTTTTTAAATTCCAAATTGGAGATCTTTCTAAAACTCAGTGAAGTGTCCTACCAGGTTGAATCACAGTGGTGGATCTGGTGTGATTCTGAATGTGGCAGGGCTAAAAGGAGGGAGTAGGCAGGCTGGCAGGGGCTGGTCGCTGACATAAGTTTCCTTCGGCAGAACGAGGCTGGTGTTGGGGTGAACGGAGGCTCAGGCACTTTGACTCCTCTCCTACTTGGCCTGCAGTACCTGCCTGACCCTTCTGGCCTCCAAGGATGCCTTTGGCCAGTGACCTCACCAGTCGCTCAGCCAGCCTCCTGCTCTGCCCTGTCACTGCTCAAGTCATAGTCGATCAAAAGCCAGTTCTTTCCTTCTGCAGTTCCTTTCTATTACCATAAGAAGCAAGCCAGCTTCCTCTGGAGGAGATAAATGAGCAGACCTGATTTGCCCAGAACATATGTCTCTCGTCATTGTCCTATTAGAATTCAAGTTAAAAGGAGAACTGCACTCAACAGAAGGCCTCCCTCACCACCAAAGATACCACACCAGGTAGGGAGGCGGGGATGGGAACAGGCAGTTTAAAACTTCTGCTTCTGTGCAGGCTTGGGCAGTGCTCCCTGGGACAGAAAATGCCTTCAGAAGTTTGGGTCTGCATTCACCCTGCCATGCCATCCCTGAGGACTTGAAGTTAAAATTCTGCATTTTATCATGGAAATTTGTAGTGGTGGAGAAAAGTAGAAAGAGTAGAATAAGAAGCTCCCATGTAGACCTCACCAATTGTTAATAATTATCAACATTTTGCAGTTAAACTTTTTGATTATGTAGCCTAGTAGTAAGAAGAGCTTTATAGCCCCAATTTGGGCATGTTCTTTTTTAAATTACATACATATAACACGGTATTGTTGTATTAAATACACACACAAAAAATAGAAAACTAAGTGGAAACAGAACTCCTAATGTTTACCCCATACCCTGTGTTCATCCTGTAAGCCCCCGGGGGTGCACATTCCTCCCTGGAGCCAGATCGTTTAGAAACATTATGTAATTCACCAAGCATGTGTCAGAGCCCACTCTGTGGCTGACACTTCGAATGCTGGAGGGAAGATGCTGGGGTGGGATCAGAGGTCTCCCTGTTTACAGCCTGCTCCATCAGGGTCAGGGAATGAACACCATCCACCTTCTTCAGGTGAGAAGCCCTGATGGAGACACAGACCACCTTCTCCCCCTTTCCTTGAGCAGCAGCCTGCAGCATGAACCCAAGACCCTGCACTCTGGGCATGTTTTATGCATTGTTGTTATTTCTTCTTCTTCTTCTTTTTTTTAAAGAGATGGGGTCTCACTTTGTTGGCCAGGCTAGTCTTGTACTCCTGAGCTCAAGCGATCCTCTCACATCAGCCTCCCAAAGTGCTGGGATTACAGGTGTGAGCCACCACCATGCCAGCCATTATTTCTTAACTTTGAGAGATTATTTGCCTGGCCCTCTTTGATCGTTTTGATTGGTCTGATTTTGAATTTACCTGATTTTGAACTCAAGACAACCCCAAAACTGTTTTATGTCTGTCATTTTCCAGAGTCACCTTTTAGCTTAGTTTATCTGTTAACTTTACTTCCCTTTTATCTTTGATTTTAAAATGCAGGCTAGGCAGGGGCAAAACAAGGGCTATAGATATGGTGACAGGCCAGGTCCTAAATCAGAAGGTTGGGTGCCAGCACCTTCTCTGGTCTGCTCTGCTCTTCAGACTTGTTTGGTCCTTTGGAGAAGTTTGGATCCCAAAATCAGCTGGTCAAAAAAGGCATCGCCTCCATATGAAAAACAAACAAAAAACCGATCCAGGTGGTTCTAGGGTGCTGAGGGTCTAATCACTTCTGCAAGACTGGACTAGATCAGCCCCAAAGATAGTGTAGTGCTGGTAGGCTGTGGGGGAAAAGCCTTCCGGAACCCAGAACAGCTAGGAGCCTCACAGGAGCTTTGTGAACTGAAGCCCCTGCTTGCTGGCATACATAAGCACTGCAGAGGGCAAAGGAAGAGTGTGGGGGCTGCTGTCTGAGAGGCTGGCTGGGTGCTGGCATGTCTGATGCTGGAGATTTGTACATTTTGACCTTCTCTTTATGTTTCTCTAATAGGGTATTTAACCAAGTATGAAATCCTTTTTTATTCTTACTTTGTAAGGTAGACTTAACTGATCCATTTAACCCCAAGGCAGTGTGAATTAATAGCAGCCCTTTTGTCATGGGCAGGCCTTCACTACTCCCCCAACTTGCCCTGAGAGTCAAAGGAGGTGCTGCCAGGGCCTAGAATAGTCTCCAGCTGGGTTCCCAGGAGAGGCACAGTTGTTCCTTTGTATTTAGACTTGTCCTTTTTAAAAGAAGGAGGCTATAACATCTTCCATTAGCTTCAGTCTGCATATAAATAAAGAGCGGGCAAGCTCCAGGAACCTGCCTTACTTCCTGAATTTGTTAAATCTCCACTCTTCCCCAGAGGATTTTTTTTTTCTTTTTGGAGTTTTGCTCCTGTTGCCCAGGTTGGAGTGCAATGATGCGATCTCAGCCCACCGCAACCTCCGCCTCCCAGGTTCAAGCGATTCTCCTGCCCCAGCCTCCTGAGTAGCTGGAATTACAGACATGTACCACCATGCCTGGCTAATTTTATATTTTTAGTGGAAATTTTGTATTATGTTTCACCATGTTGATCAGGCTGATCTCAAACTCCTGACCTCAGGTGGTTCGCCCACCTCGGCCTCCCAAAGTGCTAGGATTACAAGCGTTAGCCATTGGGCCTGGCCCCCAATGGAATTTTTAAAAAAGAGTTGTGGTCTCATTATGTTGCCCAGGCTGGACACCAACAGAAATTTATTGAGTACTGGCGGCCAGTCTTTGACGCACTTGCCAAGAACTAAAGAAGTTAACTAAAGAAGAACCAAGCAGCATCATGGGCAAGGTCCCTGTAGAGCTTAATGATGTGTTTAAGGATGCCCTTAGGGCCAAGCGTTAACCACCCTATCTATTCTCTCTCCTATTGGCTACTTTTCCAGCCAGTCTCCTGTCAGCTCTGTTGGAAACAGATATAAACCCAAGTATACAGAGAAATGAAGAAGGGTTGAGGTAGCATTTTAATTGTATCAGAGGAAGCATTGTTTATAGTCAGTGAAAAGCTTCGTGACTTTTAACTAGCCGTTTACATAATACTAAGTTAGATACCTACTCTGTAGGAGACTGCAGGAGCCAACGTCAATTTGTAGCTGTGTGGTTTTTATTACATCATAGTCAGATATCTTAGCAGGACTATTATGCTGTAATTGAATCTTAGATCTTCAGTAGATTTACAAGAACATAATAAAATTTATCTGGAAAATTTTTTATTTTTCTTTTGTTTTAATTTAATTTTTTTTTGGTGCCTTAACCGGGAAACTAATTTTTTTTTTTTTTTTTTTTAAGCAACAAGGTCTCCCTCTGTCCCCCAGGCTGGAATGCAGTGGCATGATCATAGCTCAGTGCAGCCTCTACTTCCTGTGCTCAAGGGATCTTCCTGCCTCAGCCTTCCAAGTAGCTGGGACTACAGGTGCATGCCACTGTGCTTAGCTAGTCTTAAAAATCTTAGCAGAGACAAGGTCTGGCTATGCTGCCCAGGCTGGTCTCAAACCAAGTGTTAACCACCCTATCTATTTTCTCTCCTACGGCTAACTGAGCTCATTCCTCCCCCTGTGACCACCCAAAGTGCTGGGATTACAGGCATGAGCCACGATGCCCAGTCTGGAAAATTTATATATATATATTTTTTTTACTTTCTTCTGCATATATCAGTAAAAATCTCTCTAAAATCTCAAAGAATTGATTTGACGTAGGCTATTTAGCGAAGGAGGCAAAGCAATGAGGTGAAGAGAATACTGGAATACTGGATGAGGCTCGGAATCCTGAGTTAAGTTTAGGCTGCTACAAACTAGCCTGTGACCGTGAGAAGACTCACTTCAGCTCTCTGGATCTTGGTTTCCCATCTGTAGAAGGAAAGAACATAATTCCACTCCCTCTTGCTTTTACTTGTATAGCTTTCTCTGCTAAGCCAGCAACTCCAGTTCCTTCCCTTTGCCTAGCCCCACCTTATTTTCACCTGCTGCAGTCTGGAAAATGAGATGCCTGCATTTGTTAGACCTGGGTAGGGTGTAATGGAGGACTGGGAAGTTTCCTTCTAACTGCTGTCCTCTAGGGCTCTTACCCATTCTTGTTATTTAGAGGCTTTCTTTGTCTTCTGGTTCACTGCTGAGATGGTTAAAGTTGCCACATAAATGACGCTGGCTCAAGCTAGCACATTGTCCTCGCAGAATAAAATAATGGTGACATCACATTCCAGTGAAGCTTCTATAATATTGAAGCTTCAGGCCAGTACACATTCCCAGTGTTGACAGCAGTGTTCCAGGAAAATAACTGTTGCTCTTGCAGGAGTTTCATCACTTTTTTTCTTGATCACGAGTCATCGTGAGGTCTGTCACTGAAGCTACTGAGAGTTGTCTTATGTAGAATTGCTTCCGTTTGAGAATATCGATTAGGCATCCCTTTGTAAAGATGCTGAGGTTGTAGGATTCTGGATCAATACTTTTTCAAAGTATTAACCATTTATATGCATAATCCTGGTTTTCTGCATGTTTTTAGTATATTTTTTAAAATTTGGTAGAACTTCTTTTTTTTTTTTTTTGAGATGGAATCTTGCTTTGTCGCCCAAGCTGGAGTGCAATGGTATGATCTCGGTTCACTGCAGCCTCTGCCTCCTGGGTTCAAGTGATTCTCCTGCCTCAGCCTCTCCAGTAGCTGGGACTATAGGCGCATGCCACCATGCCCAGCTAATTTTTGTATTTTTAGTAGAGAGAGAGTTTTACCATGTTGGCCAGGCTGGTCTCAAACTCCTGACCCCAAATGATCCACACACCTCGGCCTCCCAAAGTGCTGGGATTATAGGTGTGAACCACCGTACCTGGCCCTGTAGAACTTCTTACATGGAAGAATGTATTTGGTCATACCTTTAGCATTTAGAAACCCATATTTCACTTCAAGGTATTTGCAAATTACATTTCTCCTGTTTTTAATAACTTTGTATAGAAATACAACTATAAGCTAGAATTTTTCTGTTTAGATGCAGAAGAAAAAAGTATGCCTTGACTGTTCACACATAAAGAATATACTGTACCATATACACTTTTTTTTTTTTTTTTTTTGAGGCGGAGTTTCACTCTTGTTACCCAAGCTGGAGTGCAATGGTGCGATCTCGGCTCACCGCAACCTCTGCCTCTTGGGTTCAGGCAATTCTCCTGCCTCAGCCTCCTGAGTAGCTGGGATTACAGGCACGCACCACCGTGCCCAGCTCATTTTTTGTATTTTTAGTAGAGACGGGGTTTCACCATGTTGACCAGGATGGTCTCGATCTCTTGACCTCGTGATCCACCTGCCTCGGCCTCCCAAAGTGCTGGGATTACAGGCGTGAGCCACCACGCCCGGCTCATATACACTTTTAATAACGTTACTCTGCCTGAGTCGATAATAAACAACAACTCTCCAATTCTTGGTCTTCAGCTTATTTCCTAACTAAGCATGGGTTTATGTAGGAATCTGCTTATGGTTTACCAGTGAAGTAAGTAAGATGTGGGTTTTCTAATTAACCACAAATGCAATGATATGCCAACAGTATGATACATCTACCCAGAGAGTTAATGCCATTGTAGGTCATGTTTATAGATCAATAATGTCTAAATTAGAGGAAGTGGTTATCCCCCTCGGTAAGGAAATCCAGTTACAACTTTTCAGCCATTCATCATTGGGTGCAGCTTTCAGATGCTATGTGATATGTAGATGTGCACCTACACGTAATTGAGATCTCATCTAACTGAGCTCTAGGTCCCTTGGGGGAGAACTCCAGGAGTATGGTACTGTCTGCCATTAGCTCTAACTTCTACCTGGAAATCCGATTCACATGTCCTGTTTCGTTTCAGAAAGAGTTCTGCCGTCAGCTCTAGCCATGTCACTCCCTCTCTGGTCCATCTAGCACTGGATCCCAGACATTAATGTGGAAAAGCATTTAGACATTTGGAGGCACAGAATCCCACTCTTCCTCAATTTGGTGTCTAGGTCCCATGTTCTGAAACAGGAGAGTGCTTTTCAGAGCATGGCGTGATCTCAGCTCACTATAATCTCTACCTCCCGGGTTCCAGCAATTCTCCTGCCTCAGCCTCATGAGTAGCTGGGATTATAGGCGTGTGCAACCACGCCTGGCTAATTTTTTTTTCTTTTGTGTTTTTGTATTTTTAGTAGAGATGGAGTTTCGCCATGTTGGCCATGGTGGTCTTGATCTCCTGGCCTCAAGCGCTTGCCTCGGCCTCCCAAAATGCTGGGATTACAGGTGTGAGCCACTGTTCCTAGCCCCATTTTTCTTGAAGAACAAGGGAGAGGTAAGTCAGGAGAACCTGCAAACGGGAGCTGGGCACAGTGGCTCACACCTGTAATCTCAGCACTTTGGGAGGCCAATGTAGGTGGATCATTTGAGCTCAGAAGTTTGAGACCAGCCTGGGCAACATGGTGAAGTCCTGTCTTTACAAAAAAATGCAAAACTTTGTCAGGTATGATGGCTCACACTTGTATCCCAGGTACTTGGGAGCCTGAAGCAGGAAGATCACTTTTGAGCCTAGGACGAAGAGGTTGCAGTGAGCTGAGATCCTGCCACTGCATTGCAGGCTGAGCAAGAGAGGGGAGACCCTGTCAGAAAGAGAGATAGCGGAGGGAGGGAGCAGAGGAGAGTGAGAGAGGGGAGGGAGGGAGAAAGGGAGAGAAGGGTGAGGCAGGGAGAGGGGCAGGGGAGGGAGGGAGGGAGGGACCGTAAATGGGAACCTGCATGTTTAAAATACTGACTGGGCATGGTTGCTCATGCCTGTAATCCCAGTACTTTGGCCGAGGCAAGTGGATCACTTGAGGTCAGAAGTTCAAGACCAGTGTGGCCAACACGGCAAAACCCTGTGTCTACTAAAAATACAAAAATTAGCTGGGCATGGTGGTGCGTGCCTGTAATCCCAGGTACTCAGGAGGCTGAGGCAGGAGTCTTGATTGAACCCAGGAGGCGGGAGTTGCAATGAGCCAAGATTGTGCCACTGCACTCCATCCTGGGTGACGGAGAGAGACTCCATCTCAAAAAATAAAATAAATACTGTATGTACTCTGCAGATACAACTGTGTAAGAACTTACATGGTTAAAACGCGAAAAGGAGTAGAAAAAGTGAAGTTTGGAGTGGCACGTTAGTATTTCTTTGTCACCCAGGCTGGTGTGCAGTGGCACGATCTTGGCTCACCACAGCCTCTGCCTCCTGGGTTCAAGTGATTCTAGTGCCACCATTCCTGGCTAATTTTTGTATTTTTTTTTGTTTTTGGGAGGGAGGGAGAGAAGGGAAGGAAGGAAATCAGGCACTGAGAGAGACATTGCCGACCTGGATCTAGAGGTCTACAAGTTGATTTCTTTTTTTTTTGAGAGAAGGAAAGAAAAAAAAATGAGTAAAGGAGAGGAAGAAAGAGGAAGAGAAAGAGGGAGGGTGAACGGAAATATTGCTTTATTCTGAAAAAAAAAATGGGTATTAATAATGGCCAGTCAATGTTTCATTTAAACCTATGAGTAGGTGTGATGTGGTATTGACAAGAATGTATATATTGTGTATTTGAAGTGGAGAGCTCTATAAATATTTATTAAGTTTACTTGTTCCGAATATGAGTTTGAGTCCTTGATATCCTTATTAATTTTCTGTCTCATTGAATCTAAGTCTCTATGTATCTGGGTGATAGGATCGTTAGCTCTTGTTGTTGCATTGATCCTTTTACCACTATATCTTTGTTGCTTTAAATTTGTTCTCTGTATTACCTGGGGTTGAATATTGACCTGCTTTGCTAGTTTAGGAAAATTTTCCTGAATAATATCCTGAAGGGTATTTTCCAGCTGGGATTCATTCTCTCCGTCGCATTCAGGTACACCTATCAAACGTAAATTTGGTCTTTCATATAGTCCCACATTTCTTGTAGACTTTGCTCATTCCTTTTTATCCTTTGTTCTCTAATCTTGTCTTCTTGTTTTATTTCATTAAGTTGGACTTTGACCTCTGATATCCTTTCTTCTGCTTGAACAATTCGAGTGTTTAAACCTGTGCATACCTCTCGGAGTTCCTATATTGTATTCTTCAGTTCCACTAATTCACTTATATTCCTCTCTAAGTTGTCTATTCTCAATAGGATTTCATCAAACCTTTTTTCAAAGTTCTTAGTTTCTTTACGTTGGGCTACAACATGTTCTTTTAACTCACAGAAGTTTCTTATTATCCATTCCCTGAAGCGTGATTCTGTTACTGGGATGCGCTCGTTCTCCATCAAGCCTTGTTCCATTGTTGATGTGGAACTGTGATCATCTTTAGAGGGAGAGGCGTTCTGATTTTGAGTATTCTCAGCCTTTTTACGCTGGTTTCTTCCCCTCATTGTAAATTTATCCTCCTGTCGTTTTTGAAATTACCAACTTTCAGATTAGGTCTCTTAAGTGAACGTCCAAGTTGTTAGTTCCCAGGGCCAGAACAGTGACATTAAGACTGATGGTGCTTTTCTGCCCAGAATTTTCTTGTCTGGCTTCCTTCTTGTGTCCGTAATAGGCGACTCTGCCTTCCCGGGGCTCCAAACCTCGGTCAGAAGGGGAACCAGTCTCATTTACTCTGCACCGAGAGCTGCCGTGCCGAGGTGCCGTCACAGCCGCTGCGCTGGCCTCAGGAGTAGTGCTGGGGACCCGTGTGGGTCCTCCAAACCTCGGTCAGAAGGGGAGGCCAGCCCTGTTTGCTCTGCTCTGAAAGCTGCCGCGAGGTGCTGGTGAAATCGCCACGCCGGCCACAAGAGTCGTGCTGCCGACCCGTGTGACTCCTCTACTGGGGATCTTCTGCTCCGTGAGCGACCAGAATTTGTCTGAAAGTGTGGCGTCTTCTGGTTGTCTGCGCTTTCACTGTGAGCTGAAATTCCGAGATGTTAGCGATTGGCCATCTTGGATCGTTCTCCTAATTTTTGTATTTTCAGTAGAGGTGGGGTTTCACTATGTTGGCCAGGCTGGTCTCAAACTCCTCCTGATCTCAAACTATCTGCCTACCTCAGCCTTCCAAAGTGTTGGGTTACAGGCATGAGCCACCATGCCTGGCCCCAACTTCATTCTTAAACTGCCTTTAGTTTCCGGCTTCCCTGACTGAACAGCTACTCTAATTCATTTGATAAGCAAGACAGGTCTTTGAGAAGTAATTGAGAAGGCTAAAGCCAAATATAGTTTGAAGAAAGATCAGATACTGCAGGGGCAGAGAGCTGAGATTGGGCCACAGTGAGGAAGAGAAGAAAATATCAAAAGCAGAGATCACCCACCCCACAACTGAATACCAGCAGTAATACAGGATTTGGGCCAGCAGCGGTTAATGCAAAAAGGCCAGCTGTTAAATTAAAAATAAAAGCTTTTGCCGGGCGCGGTGGCTCATGCCTGTAATCCTAGCACTTTGGGAGGCCGAGGCAGGTGGATCACGAGGTCAAGAGATCGAGACCATCCTGGTCAACATGGTGAAATCCCATCTCTACTAAAAATACAAAAAAATATTAGCTGGGCATGGTGGCGCGTGCCTGTAATCCCAGCTACTCAGGAGGCTGAGGCAGGAGAATTGCCTGAACCTCAGAGGCGGAGGTTGCGGTGAGCCGAGATCGTGCCATTGCACTCCAGCCTGGGTAACAAGAGTGAAACTCTGTCTCAAAAAAAAAAAAAAAAAGAAAAGCGTTTGTTTTGTTTTGTTTATTTTAGAGACAGGATCTTGCTCCGTTGCCCAGGCTGGAATGCAGTGTTGTGATCATAGCGCACTCTAGCCTCAAACACCTGGGTTCAAGTAATCTTTCCGCCTCAGCCTCCCTAGTAGCTAGGACTATAGGTGGGCACCACCACACCCTACTAATTTTTATTTTTTTTTGTAGAAATGAGGGCTTGCAATGTTGCCCAGACTGGTCTTGAATTCCTGGCCTCAAGTGATCTTCCACCTCATGCTCCCAAAGTGCTGAGACTGCAGGCATGCACCACCATGCCTAGCTAATTTGTTTGTTTGTTTGTAGAGCTAATTTTTATATTTTTTTGTAGAGACAGGGTCTTACTATGTTTCCCAGGCTGGTCTCAAACTCCTGGCCTCAAGCAGTTCTCCCACCTCTGCCTCCCGAAGTGCTGGGACTATAGACAGGAGCCATTCCACCCAGCCAGAAAATATAACCTTAACAGTCTAAAAGACATTTCAGGAACTCTCTGCTTTTTAGAACCCCTTCTAAAGATCCTTCTCCCGACCCTGTGGACTGGCCTCCAGGACCCCAGTTTGGCCATAATTGTGCAGAGGTTTAGGCCTGTATCCCAGCAGTTTGGGAGGCTGACATGGGTGGATCAGTTGAGGTCAGGAGTTTGAGACCCGCCTGGCCAACATGGTGAGAAAAAAAAAAATTATCCAGGCATGTTGGCATGCGCCTGTAGTCTCAGCTACTCAGGAGGTTGAGTCTGGGAAGTGGAGGTTGCAGTCAGTAATGATTGTGCCACTGCACGCCAGCCTGGGTGACAGAATAAGACCCTATCCTGTGTCCTTCTCATTGCATCTTGCCAAGAAGCACCTGATGTCAGTTTGTCCCATTATTTTGTAGGTATCTCAATGTATTAGTCTCTGGAATAGAGTGTTCCATTGTGTAAGATCAAATCCAGCTTACCTATCTCCTACTGGCTATTTTTCTTTCAGCCCAGAAGTTGTTCTTTGCTAAGATAACTTTATTTTGTGCGTTTATAGATTTGGATTATATAAATAGACTGGAACTGTTAGGCCAAATTAGTCCAGACTTTTTATGAGTCCACTTGGGAGAAATGGGAGTAATTCTGAAATCTAAAATGAGAAAATCCATATTTAACAAAGAAAACATAGTTTTTAGCTGAAGGAAGTCCCCTGTAAAAACATACTTACGTGTGTCATAGGATTCCTTTCACAGTAAGCTACCTATTTTACATGTGATTCAGTTGACATTAAAGTAACTGTTTTAAATGATTAGTATGTGAGATGACGGATATGTTAATTAACTTCATTTCATCATTTTGCTGTGGATACATGTATCAAAACGTCATGTTGTACAGTGTAAATATATACAATTTTTATTTGTCAGTTATCTTAATGCTGGAGGGCATGGGAGAAGAAAATCTGTTTGCTGTATTTCACAAGCACATCTATTGCATAATGTATACACATTGCCCTATTATGTGAGATTTATGGACCCAGCCTAGGATTTGGCTTTTGACAGTCAAAAAGATTGCCCTTTGTGATGCCAGTCTCAAATGTTAAGCACATATCCCAAGCATCTCCGTAAAAAGGATTTTGGATTTATTGACCATGAATTTATCTTGAATCTGTTTCTACTTTCATTTGTATCATTTAGGGACTGATGATTTGTATGTTTGTTTTCCACTTGTATTTAGATAGCATTCCTTTTTTCTCTTTAACTCAGGGGTTACACACTCTGAATGTCTCAAATGATGAGTCAGTGAAATGGTTTGCCTGTTAGGTTTAAAAATAAGAGAGTGGGTGTCCCATCTACACGGAGCAGCCATGCTCAACTTCAGCCTGAGATGAGTGTGGTTCGGTGTGGCCAAAATATTTTGACTTATGGCTGGACGCAGTGGCTCATGCCTGTAATCCCAGCACTTTGGGAGGCCAAGGTGGGTGGATCACTTGAGGTCAGGAGTTCGAGACCAGCCTGGCCAACATGGTGAAACCCTGTCTCTACTAAAAATACAAAAATGAGCTGGGCATGCTGGTACACATCTGTAATCCCAGCTACTTGGGAGGCTGAGGCAAGAGAATCGCTTGAACCCAGGAGGCAGAGGTTGCAGTGAGCCGAGATTGCACCACTGCACTCCAGCCTGGGCAACAGAGCAAGACTCTGTCTCAAAAAAAAAAAAAAAAAGAAAATTCTGATTTTCCCTTCAAATCCTGAAGTCTAAATTTTTGAACATTGTGAAATCACTCAAAAATTTGAAAAGACACAGTGTAGAATAAATAGCTGCCATGGTTTGCCGGTTTCTTTCTTAAATACACCTCTTTTAACATTTCAAAGTGTCCTTTCTAGTTTCTGGGATTTGGTATATGAATTCACAGTCTTCTGATTCCTCTTCCCCAATTGCATGACAACTTTTATTATGTCATTCTTTTAGCTTTCCTCTTAACACATTACAGACAATTTTTCAGTATTTTATAGTTATTATATAAAAACAGTTCCATATACTTCTTTATTTTATTTACCTTGACCCAAGGCCCTCTAATGCGTAATAAGTAAAACTGTACAATCAGTCCTTTCACCTGCCATTGTTATCAGTTGTTCTTGAGCGTGAGTGATGATTTCACGGTTGGAGGCCAACTCTTCTTCCCTTCTCTCTGCAGCCGTCGTTTCACCAAGCTGATAATGTTCGGGGAACCCGCCACCACGGGCTGGTGGAGAGGCCATGCAGGAACCGCTTCCACCCCCTCCACCGAAGGTCTGGGGACAAGCCAGGGCGACAAATATCCTTTTTTTACTCTTCAGGGGGAGTGTGTGTTCTGAAATGTTTGAAAAGTTGTCAGGATTTATCTTCCCTGCAATTCTCCTTTGGCCTCAAAATCTTTCTCTGATGAAGGGAGGCAATACAAATAAATGAGTTGGAAACTAGAAACATCTTTGCAGTCAAAATTTGGAAACATTGTAGGTGTTTATGAAAGCATCAGTAAAGTTCAGGTTCATGAAATAACAACAAAAACCATGTGTAATTCAGCCAAGTTAGAGTTAAACCTGACTTTGAATCAGGTTACAGAGACTTAGTCTATCTAGCAAAAATGGACATACAGGTATGTGATTTATTTGTATTTCTTTTGATCTGCTGACCTGCTTTTGGAACTTAAGAAATTTCACATAATTTTCTATTTGTGATCCCTCAAACTCAGTAAGTGATAACTAAAGTAAACCTAGAATATAGGAAAATCTCATGCAGCAATGTACAGTCACACTAAACTCTATGTGGTTAAGTAGAAATCAAGGAAAGGAGATGGTGAATTCACCTGACAGTATTTTATTTCATTGGTGCTGCTTACAGGCGGCAGTGGCGGGGGCTGCTATGTGGGGAACAGACTGAGCTGGGTCTTTCAGGAGAGGACACAGAAGTGTGCCAGGAGGGCCGGTACTCTCACTTCATCCTTCTCAGAACTAGGGTTCAGGGGTAGAAGAAGGCGAAGAAAGGCGGGGTGGGCCCCACTGTGGAGAGCTGAATTCCTGGCAGTGATGGTAGAGTTGGCTTTACAAGCCCAGAAACCAGGAAGTGGGGGCAGGGCGCTCATGTTTACTGAGCACCTGCCCATGCCAGGCACTGTGCTGGGCAATTTATGTGCCATTTAGACCTCGGAAAGTCACAGGGTCATGTATTTTTCTAACCCTCATTTTCTGATGAGGAAACTGAGCATGTGGTGAACTAACCTGCCCAGGATGCAGGGATGCAGATTAGGCCCAGCCGATGGCTCAGCATGTGCTCCACCCTCCCCATGCCATCTGTGTCCACTAGCAGAAAAGAGGACCTTGTGCAAGGGAGCCAAGAGTTGTGAGGCACCCTAGGGAAACCCCGGCTTCTCTTGCCTTCAAGCTTCCTGTAGGTTTTTTTGTTTGGGTTTTGTTTTTGTTTTTGAGACAGTCTCGTTCTGTTACTCAGGCTAGAGTGCAGTGGTGTGATCTCGGCTCATTGCAACCTCTACCTCCTGGGTTCAAGCAGTTCTCCTGCCTCAGCCTCCCCAGTAGCTGGGACTATAGGCTCATGCCACCATGCCCAGCTAATTTTTTTTTGTTTGTATTTTTAGTAGAGACAGGGTTTCACTGTGTTAGCCAGGATGGTCTCGATCTCCTGACCTCATGATCTGTCCACCTCAGCCTCCCAAAGCGCTGGGATTACAGGCGTGAGCCAGGTGCCCAGCCACAGTTTCTAATCTATTTGGAGGCAAAGATAATGTCCTCAGGGAATGTTTGTCTCTCCCCTTCCTCCCGCCCCCAGGGACACACCACATTTGGTCCACAGAAGGACTGACTTCTGATTTTGTATATTATGTGGCTGTTATCAAGGAAAGTAAAGATGGTAAATAATCTTGAGAATTCTATTCTGGAATGTGTGATAACTTTGACACTGAATGAAAAAGGCAAAAGGAAATGGAGGCAGTTCATCAGCAAATTTGCACATGTCAGGATGGAGTAGTACATCAAACCTGGTCCAAACTGCCTAGAATGTTCAAGCAGAAGACTGAGTGCTTCTCTACTTGATTTAACAATGTATGTTTTTTCAGTTCTCAGTTCCCTCTTTCTCCTGATTGTGCTCTCATTTCTGTAGAGTATATTAAACATTATGCCATGTATATGTATGTATGCGGATGTATATGTGGCCATCTCAGATACTTTTGAAGCAAGTACAGTCTAAATGTATAAGCATACACATAGCTTTATTAACCAAAGGAACAGAAGAGGAGGGAACTGAGGAAAGAGAAAGAAAGAGAATGTTTATTTACTTATAAAAACTATTTGTTAAGTATGTGCAAGTGGTCAGACATTATTTTAGACATTTAGTTCACTGTCACAGTAAACATAGCATGGTCCCTGCCTTCAGGTTGCCCAGAGTTTAGTGGGAGAGGCTGCTCAGCAAACAAGCAGCCACGGCAAGTCTGGTGACTGCAGGGAGGCAGCTCTGGGGCTGTGGGAGCAGGTCAGAGGTGCAGGTTGAACCAGTCTGGGGAAATGAAGTCATCCTGGGAGAAATCTAAGGCTCGAGGGATAAGAAGCAAGAGGAGAAAGTGTTCATTCATTAGATATTTACAGAGCCCCTTCTCTGTGCCAGGCCCTGTTGTAAGCCCAGTGATGAATAGGGAGACATAGTTCCTGCTTTCTTGAGTTTACAATCCTGTGGGAGATGATGGCAAACAGGCAAAAAATAATAAAGGAAAATGGCTTTAAATGGTGATGAGTGAGATTTAAGAGAGTAAAGTGGTTGGGAGGGTATGTTTCAAGCAGAGGGAAGAGAATGTGGTGCAAAGTCCCAGAAAGAGAGGCGACTTCCTTTGTTCGGGGACCCTGTCTCTTAACAACAGTATAATCTGGCACTATAGGGATCAACTGGAAAGTATTAGCAAAGCTAGTCAACTCCTAAAGGAAGGAGAAGCAAAAACCAAGTTAATATGCAGAGAAATTAAAGTCATTAGACAGTATGAGTCAGAGTCACTGATCATGAGCCATGTCTTTGTGGTCTCCTAAGCCCCTAAACTGGGGTGCTGGGATTGGACATCTGTGATGCAAAGAAAGTTCTTTCACCATGTCTTGAGGAATCAAGGATCCATGAAAAGGGAAACCTTGGAGGTGTATGGCATCTGCAGGGAGGCAGCTCAGGGGCTTGGAGGGCCTCATGGGCTGTGATTCCATCTTTGCTTTCATGGCCTCCATTCTGTTGGTTGTGAAATAATTTGCTTAAAATTTTGACCTTGCACATTTATCTATTATTTTTTAATGAAGTTTCATCATTTGGAAGTATAAAAAACTAGTTTGAATCTTTGTTAGAACAAAAGGAAAAAAATGTAATCAGAATTCTCTTCTTAAACAGCTGCTTCTTGGCTTGGGTGTTATTTAAGGAGGGCACACTGGCTTAGACAAGGGCTCTGAGAGTTCCCTCCTACAGTTGGGTGATCTCGAAGAAAATGAACATTGTTTAATGAATATTCTGGCTTCCTCTCAGAGTGGGCAGGCACAGTGTGCAGAGCTCTGGACAGGAGATTCCTTCTGAAGTGGGCTTTGCCCTTGGCACGGGCAGCCACAGAAGACCAAGGCACAACTGCAGCTGGGCCCTGCCCTAGACCCATGCAGGCAGAGGAGAGGCACTGTCAGGGCTTGCTCCTGGCTGGGGGCCTGGGCTCGAGCACTTGGAATAGACGCTCTTCTGCCCTTCTGCAGCTATGCAGTCTGTAGCAGCCCTCTCACTCCCACTCCTCAAGGGTGGCAGACATGCCGGGTCCTAAACACCATCGCTGAACTTCTGAACTAGTCACATAACATTTATAGCAAATAAAATATTTTCTCAGACTTGTGGGTAACACACTGAGAAAGAAGGAGACATACTGAAGAAGTGTAGAAAATGCCTTCCTTTAAAGGAAGTAGAGGGCTCACTAGCCTGAAGGCTCATGAAGAGAGGCCTAAGAACTGCAGCGTTAGGAATGATTCTCCTCTCTGGACCTGGCCTTGCCTTGGTTCTTTTCATCATAATGAGCTGAAAATGTTACGACGTTGGTTTCTAGGACGCTGTAGCCTGACCGTTTATATTGGGACTCTGAAAAGTCCTGCAGTTAAGAAACAACTTCTCTTTACCCCAGGGTTTCCGAAATTTATGTGATCACAAAATCCCACTTTTACCTAACATCCATCTCCTCTTGAAGGACAAGGAAACATTGGTCTCTAGAATGTTAAGGGGGAAATATTCTGACTTCACAATACCACATGCAACATATTTGCCTCTCCTGTGCTGAGGGAAATAGGATGTTTTGATAAATGCAAGGACTCAGAAAGATGCCACTCATATGCGACCCTTACAGTTTGACTTTAAGATGTATTCTAGTGGGACATAGTTGGAGGTAAAGGAACAAAAGGAAGTAGAATGACAGTAAGCACATAGCTGAGAAATCAGGATGGAGCCAAATTGTGGCCAGTTTTCTGTATTAAATCTGACCCTGAAACTTGTCTTGGTAGGTGGGTTCTATTAAGCAGACCCCCAAGTCCACCTACCCCACCAGCTGCATGGAGGGTTGCAGGCTCGCCCCACAAACTGTGTCCCTGGCAGAACACAGAGTTTTAGAGCAGCAGAGAAAATGGCTGGCTTCCAGGCTGCTGCCAGAAGGCAGTTCCTGAGCCCTGCCCAGGTACACTGACCGGCATAGAGATAGGAAGCCAAGAGAAGGGAACCCTGCGCCTGCTCACCCAGCTGCAGGTCAGGCTGCACAAAGAAAGAGGCAGGGCGGGTCTTATTTTCAGCTTCTGTAGCTCGGTATCCCCACCCACTGGTAAACGGGCCAGCTGATGTCCTCTCTTATCAGCAGAAGAAGAGCTACTCCCCTTCCTTTGGGGAAGAGTGAGTAAGAACCGTTCCCTCCCCAGGCTGAGAGGAGCAGGAGTCCCTGTGTTGATTGATTGAGGCAGTAACTCGAACAGGAAGATTTTCCTACACAGAACTGCGGAGGCTTGGGCAGAGAGAAAGACTGGGATGATTCTGAGATCCTAACCTGAGTGTCTTGGTGGATGGTGCCCTCACTAAATAAGATGGACTGTAAGAAGAACAGCAGATGAAAGGGACAGTAATTGGTTGGATTTCAGTAGAATTTGAGCTGTCTTGGGTACTTTTGGCAGAGGACCTGAGTAGCCAGTTGAAAATATGCCCGTGGAGTTCCCAAGAACTGTTGGCAACTGCAGGTGTGGATTTAAGAGTTACTGGACTGTGGGTGACAGCTGGGGCCAGGGAAGGATGGGATTAGCCAAGGCAAACATGGAGGACAGGGGCTCTCCACCAGGACGACAGGCACTGGCTCTGAAGCCCTTAGGAAGCGCCTCCCAAAGTGCCTGTGCCCAGAGGCTCCAGCCACCCCCTCCATCTGCTCCCACTCTTCCTGGTGCCCAGTGCAAGGCGTGGCCTGAGAGGCCACAGGACCCCAGGGGACACTGGGCCAGAAGGCAGCAGGGTGGAGAGGAGAGCACAGAGGGGTAAGAAAAGATCCATGCAAGCGTGGGTTTTTTTTTAAACGTTAATTTTTGTTTCCATCCGTTGCAGCCACCTCTTCTTTGTTTATCTTTTTCGTTATCCCACCTCCCTGCCTTCCTTTTTTAATGTGGAAATCTTCTGTGAGCGGAAGGCTCACTAAGCTTAACTAAGGAAGCAGTGGAGGAGGAGCTAGTGAGGTTGTTAAAAACCCTGTCGCCTGTGCGTCCCTTCTGCTGGCACATCGGCACCTGGCAGGCATGCCAGCAATGTTTCTTGAATAAATGGTAAATTCAAGTTTATAAATAAGAGTGTTTTCTCTGTCTTGAGGTTTTTATTTAGGGCATGTCAATGTTGCACAGTATTTAAAGCCACCTGAATGAAGTTTTCTGAAGTTTTTCAAAGAACTAATAAACTTTGTCTAGGTTTTCCTTGCATTGAATTTAACTATAAGCTTATAACATCAGTGGTTCCCTCAGTTTTCAAATATCACTAAATTAAATGAGACAGTAAAAATTAAAAGAGCTCAGAGGGCACATCTTTTAACTTTTGATGCCTCAGCCTAATTAAATTAAAACTTTCTAGGAATTTACTCTCTTTTCGTGTTGTTAATAACAGGAAGGTTAAAATGCTTACACTCAACATTGAAATCACAAACATTTGATCATTCCATAACTAATACACCACTGCATTCTAATTTGTATCATCAATACTATGAAATCGGACATATTGACTTTAAAGATGGCAGTGTACTGAGAAAAAGGGTAAACTTCTACTTCCTGAAATTAAGCATTTCTGTACAGATATTAATCAAATCTGCAGAAAAGAGAAAGGCAGATAACCGTAGGTCTCAAGTCTCGGTGTTTCCTCCCGAATGGCTTTGCCAACAGAAATACTGATAGTCTGTCTCTCACAGGCCTTCCTCTTTATCACCTTTTCCTCTCCTGCCTCCTACTGTGGTCTCGTCTCATCTGTATTTCATGTATTACATTAAGCCTAATAGTGAACATTGAAGAAACATCTCCTTGGGAAATTACCTGTTTTATTTTATTGATTCAGGATCAAATTAAGAAATAAGATAATGAGACATGTCAAAGAAAACTGATAAATAGAAGATGAAACTTGCAATTCTAATGCTTCTCCTGGCAAATAAGACATTTCCCACTAAATCATTAAGAACTCATGAGAGCCTCCATTTTCCTAATTCCAGATTGTGTATTTACTTGAGCTGCCCAGCCCAGGCCTGCAGGATAGGGCCCCACTCCATCAAGGCTCCTGTTTCCTCCTGAGCCCGAGCAGATGATACCTTCTCTTATACCCTCCTCCATCCTTCTTGCCAGAACACTCCAGGTACTATTTTCTATTTTCTGGGGCACGTGGTACAGTTCACTGTTTCCTGAGAGGCCGCATAGCTTAGCGGAGAGCTCTCACGCTTTGGCATCAGTGAGTTGTGGGTCTGACCCCTCATCCACCAGGCCAGCTACTGGTCTTGGATTTCTCAGCTCTTCTAGAACTGAGCCTCAGTCTCTTCAGCTGTAAAATGGGGAAAATATCTGCCTGTCAGGATTGTTAAGATTAAATGAAAGTGTGAACTCAGTACAGGCCTGGCACACAGTTGGTTGCTTAGATATCTGTTTTCAAATTTCTGTCTTGATGTGATGTATAGCTTGTATCTTCTTTAATATTTCCACCTTAAGAAATAAAGGTTTGGGGTGAAAAGTGTTATTGGTAACTGCCAAATGTATATTTCATCCAGTCAGTGATCCAGGAGACAAAAGGAATGGGTTTGGTTTGGGGGAGTGATAAGGAGGCAGCATTCCACATAGGAGGAGAGAAAGGGAAAGTTGTGTTCCTGCAAAGGCAGAGGGGCAGGAAAATCCAGGCTGTGTTTGTGGAACCCAGACAGCTGCAGGGAGGACAAGAGCAGAAGAGGCCATTGGCCCCAAATTGTGGAGCACCACAATAAGTTTTGCCTTTTAGGCTGAACAAAATGAAGATTTCTTAGCAGAATAAAGCGATTAACATGTCTTCAGAAGGCCGTGTGTGGGAACAGTTACCTGAATGAATGAAAACAGTGCCTCTCTACTCAGTGTGTATGCCACACCCCTATTGTGTCTCCAGGTGCCCAGAATATGCTCCAAGGAGTGCCGGACCCAGTGAACAACACATGATTGATAAGACAGTGACCACACATCTAATGTGCCTCTTTTTTGGCTGTAAATACCAAGAACCCACCTTAACTTAAAAAGAGAAAATGTACGGGCTTATGTCACTAGAAGCCCAAGGGCTAGATCCAAGGGGTCATACAATATCATCGAAACCTCTGTGATGCCACCTCTGGGATGACTTCACACGTAATAGACAGGCTTTCTCCGTGGTGAAACCCCCAGATTCAGACACCCCTGGGCTCACACCACCTCTACTGGGGCACTCCTCTTTTTCCCTCAAAAGCACTCTCCTTGGTTCTGTTTGTGCCTATCCCTGAGCCAAACACTGTTCCCAGAGGGTGAAGTACCTGGGCTAGAATCCTGGGCCTGGGTCCCTCCCATGTGGCCCAGAGGGAATAGCAACCTTAGCAGGTTTGAAGTGAGAGTGGCAATAGTTCCTGAAAACAAAAGGTGCCAGGCAGGCAAAAAATAACAAACACCCCACAAAAAACCATGCAAAGAAAGCACTGGTTAGAAGACAGCAGAATAGACTGTCCTTGAGGAGGGTGATGAGAGAAAGCATTAAGGAAGAGCTGTCAGGTACAGGAATAAAGATAAGAGCCAAAAACTCAGTAAATTAGCTCTCTGAGTTCACCTTGTTCATTCTGCTTCAACTTTCCATTAATTTTTACTTTTCCTTTATTAAAAATTCTACTTTGATGGTAGTGCTTTTGGAGCCAATTATTCTTCACAGCCTCTGGATGAGAGTTGGCCAAGGTAAGCAAGACACACTTTAAAAGTTATGATGGATGTGTGTTGTTTGTAGATAATTTTGCTTAACTTTATCCACTTTGAATGTTGTTTTAGAAATTTCTAATATAAAGCATAGAATCCTGTTTTCTCTTATAAAATTTAATTTCAGCAGGAGGATCACTGGAGACCAGGAGTTTTGAGGTTGTAGTGTGCTATGATGGAGCTGTGACTAGCTACTGCACTCCAGCCTGAGCAACATAGCAAGATGCCATCTCTTAAAAAAAAAAAAACAAAAAAACATTGGCTCAGTGGCTCACGCCTGTAATCCCAGCACTTTGGGAGGCTGAGGTGGGTGGATCACAAGGTCAGGAGATCAAGACCATCCTGGCTAACATGGTGAAACCCCCGTCTCTACTAAAAATGCAAAAAGTAGCTGGGCGTAGTGGTGCATGTCTGTAATCCCAGCTACTCAGGAGGCTGAGGCAGGAGAATCACTTGAGCCACTGAGTCAGAGGTTGCAGTGAGCTGAGATCATCCCACTGTACTCCAACCTGGTGACAGAGTGAGACTCCATCTCAGAAAAACAAAGAAAACAAAAAAACACCTAAGCGTTTCCAGTGATAGGCTTATATGAAAGTCTAAAATGAAAAGTTAAGGAAGTCTAGATCTTCATATTTAAAACCAAATAGAAACACATTTGGAATATATTTATCGACAGAATATTCTGATATGGCACTCTTACGTTTGAGACAGAAAAATCAACATCTTTTCTCAGAGTGTCTTAGTAAGCTGCTGAAAAGGATGAAAGACTCTTAAAATGGTAATTTGCACAGTGTATTTGCTTTAAGGTCTCTGAGTATTTTTGTATCCAACAGAGGGTAACAGAACATAGAATTAATGGAGAAAAAGCCGCTGCACCTGTTGTGTGCGTTGTGTAATTTTTCACATCACCAAATCAGATTCAGGAGGCATTTAAAATATGTGTATCAAAAATATTTAGCTCTCTGGATTGAAGTCTGCTCTCCCTCCATTCTCTGGGCAGATACTGACTGATCACTTACTGTGTGTGATGTGTCTGGACCTGGGAAAGGAAATAAAGATGGATGACAGTGGGCCCCATCTCAAGTAGATTTTCAGCTGTCCCCAAGAATCTTGGGATCCAGGGTTGTAAAATAAATACAGTATTTTATTATATCAGTAAAAGGCATCTCCAAACTGATATTTTTCTTTTGTGTATCCAAGAAATGTCTTCTGATTTTCAGAGCACCAGGATTGGTTAAACTAATATTTTCATACCCTGGGTAACTATAACAGTTACATTCCTTTTCATGGCCATTGGCACGGGAATGCAAAATTTTTGCATCCAAGATTGCCAAGGTGCCCCCTACGTGTACACTGAACTCATCTGCCCAACTAGCTACTCTGATTCCTTATGGGTTTTTAGTACTTCTTATACTGGAAATTGGAGGTTACAGTACTGGAGGGATCATTCAGTCTTACCTCATTTTAACAATGATGGGCAAAATGAGTGAGGCATGGGTTATTTTTAAGTGACTCTCAGGTTGCAGAGCGAGGTGAGTAGAAGAGCCAGTTCTGAGATGCAGGGCTGAGGACCTCCTTTGCTCTCTGTGGATTGACTTCTTTTCCTTTTACGATGTTCTCGTTTTTAAAGGCAGCAGCCTCCTTGGAAAGAAGAAAAGCATCCTGGGTTCAGGCTGACATCTGCACTTAACAGGTACATGGGTTGTTTTCTGCTAGAAGTAGATTTTAAAGCAGTGTAACCGTCCTGATATTTTTTACGTAGCATCCAGTTGCCAGAGTGTGTTTATATAAGCTGTGTTGATATGATGTGTTAAAAATAAAACCCACCATGTACTAAGTGTCTGCAGGGGACAGTACAGAGCACACGAGGTCTGGGGTGGGACCACTAGGGGTTACGTCTTACTGTGTGACCTTGAGCAGATTATTTAACTTCTGATTGCCTCAGTTTACTCATTTGAAAAATAGAGATCATGGGCCCTAGATCATGCGTTGAATAAGATAACTCTGGGAAACATACGTTCTGAATAAACATCAGCTGTTGTTGTAATCACTTTGGGCCAAACTCCTCAGTCATTTTTTTCAATCCTGACAACACCCTACAAGAATGAGTATTATTTTCCATTCTAAAAGGCGAAGTGACTTGTTTAAGGGCCTTAGCTAATAGGTGGACTAGTATTTATTTAAAAAAAAAATCTGGGCACAGTGGCTCACGCCTGTAGCCCCAACACTTTGGGAGGCTGAGGCCAGAGGATCACGTGAGCCCAGGAGTTTGAGGCCAACCTGGGCAAGACGGTGAGACCCTGTCTCTATGGGTGAAAAAAAAGGTATGCCTGTGGTTCCAGCTACTCAGGAGGCTGAGGCGGGGGAATCACCTGAGCCCAGAAGGTTAAGGCTGTAGTGAGCTATGTTTGCACCATTGCACTCCAGCCTGGGCAACAGAAAGAAGCTGTCCCAAAAACAAAAAGAAACCTGATTAATGGTGCACAATTTTAAATACACGCAAACAAAAGTGTTATAAGAGGCCTTGGTGCCCATCCTCAGCTTCACTTGTTATCAGCATTCTGCCAGTCTCTCTAAACCTACCTCCCACCCTAGTCCCCTGACTGACTAGATACAATATTTTACCTGGATATATCTCCAGCAGTGTAAGGCCGATGAGAACCTTTTTTAAAAAACAACCACAATGCTGTTATTATACTTAACAACATTTAAAATAACTCCTTAATGTGATTTAATGTCCAGTCTATATTTAGATTTTCCCAGTTGGCTCCACATTTGATTGATGTTCTCTTGAGTCTGTTTGAATCTGTAAAGAGGCTGGAATCTGAATCCAGCTCTCTGATCCCAGCGGCCATGCTCTTTCTGTTGCACTATGGGTTCTGCCCTTGTCTGCCTCTTCCTCCTCTGAAGCCACCTGAGGCTGTCACTGGAGTGGACCACCAAGCACTGTAGGCTAATGAAGTTGCTTACCAGTCCTCCTTATGGCTGACAGTTTGACCTCATGATGAGATAAATAAATAATCGTGTCTTGCATCCAAGGCTTCGTAGACACTGAAGCTAGCTGGGAGAATTTCAGAAATTTGCTATACATTAGTGGCTCCCAAAGTTTTCTCTTAGGTCCACTTTACAGTCTTAAAAAACACTGAGGCTGGGTGCGGTGGCTCATGCCTGTAATCCCAGCACTTTGGGAGACCCAGGCAGTTGAATCACCTGAGGTCAGGAGTTAGAGACCAGCCTGGCCAACATATTGAAACCCCATCTCTACTAAAAATACAAAAATAGCCGAAACCCCATCTCTACTAAAAATATTAAAGTAGCCAGGCGTGGTGGCACACATCTGTAGTCCCAGCTACTCAGGAGGCTGAGGCAGGAGAATTGCTTGAACCCAGGAGGTGGAGGTTGCAGTGAGCCGAGATCATGACACTGTACTCCAGCCTGGGTGACAGAGCAAGATCCCATCTCAAAAAAAATAAAGTAAAAAACACTGAGGCCCGGCATGATGGCTCATGTCTGTAATCCCAGCACTTTGGGAGGCCGAGGTGGGCAGGTCACCTGAGGTCAGATGTTCAAGACCAGCCTGGCCAACATGGTGACCCCATCTCTACTAAAAATATGAAAATTAGCCAGCACATGTCTGTAATCCCAGCTACTTGAGAGGCTGAGACAGGAAAATCACTTGAACCCAGGAAGTAGAGGTTGCAGTGAGCACCACTGCACTTCAGCCTGGGGGACAAGAGCAAAACTCCATCTCAAAAAAAAAAAATTAAATAAAAAACATTGAGGCCCTCAAATAGTATTTGTTTATGTGAGTATAACTATTGATATTAGAAACTAAATTGAGAGATTTTTAAAAAGATACTAGTGAATTTAAAAAATAATAAGCCCATTACATGTTAACATAAATTAGATCTTTTTTAAAAGAAACACAAAAAAACGTATTGAGAATAGTGGTAATGCTCAGCTTTTACAGATGTCTCCAGGGCAGCTGGGTTCTCTGCTCCTGCACTCAGCAGTGGGATATCACATCTCACATGGCCGCTGTGCAGCCCACCGTGCTAGGGAGAGAACAAGAGTGAAAAGGCAGAGGAGCCTTTACTGTCATTCTGAGATTAGTCTTGACCTTGCCTTCTCCCTGGAAGGGTATTGCAAACCACTGCTCTAAGTGATCCTTTACTTAGAAACAGTTACTCTCTGGTGGAGAAAACCTAGTGTAGCCACAGGCTAAACTGGCCACAGCCAGCTTCTGAGCTGGGGAGAATAGGAAGATCTTGGAAGGAAGCTGTGAATCCGAGGCCCGCCTTGTTGAACTAGTCACCAAGCCATCAGCGTCAGTGTATAAGGCTACACGAATATAATTAAAATATTCGGGAGTGTGGGCTGTCCTCAGAGGCTGTTTCTGATGTAAAGAACTTCAGGTAGGTCCTAACCCCTTATTTGATGATTATAAGTCAGTTATTCTTGCCTTCTTTCCCATTGTTATTATTCAACAAAGACTGTTGCATTTTCACTAAGGAAAACAGATTTTCAGCTAGACTCTCTCCTCCCCTCCTTAGGACCAATTCTGATTCTGCTCTTCACACGAGTGCTCTGAGCACCAAGCCCCAGGACCCCTATGGAGGAGCGGGCCAGTCGGCCTGGCCTGCCCCATACATGGGTAAGACACACAGGCCACTGCTGACAGCAGCTGTGCTTGTCATTCTGTCCTCGGGTCCGAGGGAGACAGAGGCTGAAATAGTGTCTGCGCTTGCCCGGTTCAGAGGTCTTTGAGAAGCAGCTTGTGGCAGGGGAAGCGTGTGTCCGGGATGCAGTCAGGATGGATGGAGCTCCTGGGGTCCCGTCGTGCCTCTGCCCTGCTTCCTCCAAGGCATGCTCTCCTTGTTGGTGTTTCTTGGCCCTCTTCTGGGCATCCATCATCTTCTAATAACTTCTAACTTGTCTCCTGATTTCCAGTCTCACATCCCTTCGATCCAATTTTATGTTAGGTTCCCGAGAGTCTTCTTTTCCCACCCAGGATCTGAACAAAGTGAAAGGTAAAGCCAGAAGTGACAGACAGAGCTAGAGTACCTTTATTACTGAGGAGACTACTTTATTACTGAGGAGGAAGCAGCTGTCTCTGTGGGTCAGTGGGCCTGTTGTGACTGAACCCCATCGTGAGGCTGACTCCTGCTGAGTGGCCGGCAGCACTGGCCAGCGTGGTCCCCGGGAGGAGGGGATCAGGTAAGCCTGGGGAGGCAAGGACAGAGCAGAGGCCTGCTGCCTGAGGGAAGGCACGCCCTTGAGAAGGAGATGAGGAGGCTGGACTGGAACTGCGCATCCCCTGTTCGGTTGGCCCTCTGCCAGTGTAAGGGCATGGAGAGAACCCAGAAGTAACCCACACATGCCATCTCACAGCATCTGCTTTCAGAGAGAACCCAAACCCGATCATCTTGCTCTCCTGCTTAAAATCCTCACTGCCACCTCTCACCTTCAGGAGGAGACCCAGATCTTCTGGAATAGCATGAGCCCCAAGGTCTGGCTCCTGTCTGCCTCTCCCTTTTCTCTCTGCTCCCCCGCCTCACACCCAAGTTAACCATGGGAACCACTTCGGGTACCACTGTTTCTTCTGTTCCCTTCTCTTCCTCTCTCACTCACTCCCGGCCTTCCTGGCCGATACCCTCTTGATCCATAAGCCTTAGCTTGTGTGTGTCCCCACGTCTGTGGAGCCATCTTGACCTTCCTCCCTCTCAGCTCAGAATTGCCATGTCCTTGTAACATCCCAGACTGCTGTCTTAGCACCTGCACTGCTTGGCGGCTTGTTTACGTGGATATGCTGTTCTTTCTCTGCTCAGTGTAGATTTCTTGAAGGCAGCATCTTAATGGTCTTGTTCTCTCCAGTTGCTAGCACAGTGCCCAGCACAGAGGAGCCCGTACTGATGGAGACGTGTAAAGAATCACACAGGGGCTCACATGTGCACAGCACTTGCCAAAACACCGTCTAGGTGCTGGCATCTGACCTGTGTATGAAGTGAGGGAGGCTGGTCATTCAGACACATTCCGAGCCTACTTTTCTGGGGTTTATAATCTAGAAAGAACAATGGTCTTGAATTATCCATTCTGTGTGCAGATTGACTCTTGACCAAAAACTTTCAGGGCTGTGTATCTATTTGTTCTTGAAACAGGAATAAATACACCTTTAGCCACAAAACCAGTTTTTCTGGTTTTCTTTACTTTTTGGACAATTTAAAGCCTAAATGGCCTCTTTTCCTTCCAGGAGAACATTCATGGACTTATTTCTTTGTAAATAGCAGGGACAGGATTTAATAATAATTGCTACTATATTTGTTCTATTGGTGCAGTTTGGAGAAGACTACATTTGCCTAAATGGTTGTTTGCTTGTAAACTATGAGAGCTTTCAGAATTGGTTAGGGACATCGAGCCATGCTTCCACACATGGGAATACGAAAGTTGGTGATGATGTTGAAATTGGATATGGGTCACTGCTGACTGCTTAGAGAAGTAGGGTGTGTGGGAAGAGGGATTCATTTAGTTTCAGGATAGGTAGAGATGGGAATATGTAAACAAAGCCTAAAAAGAACAGAGGCTGCAATCAGTGGGGGCGCCTGTGAGCAAAGCAGGATCCTAAGGGACGGGAGCCAGCCAGATGGACAGATTTTTACCCTGGAGCCCCTACATTTCTGCTTCTGCTATTCCTTCATTTACACTGCCCTCTGCAAAGTTCACGCTTCTCTAGAAAGGGCCGAAGGCCTAGAGAAACAAGGGAATCACAGGTAATTCAAGTGAGGACTTTCAGAGGCTTGCATGTGGAGAAAAAGAAAGGAAATAAAGAAAGCAGTTACCTGAGTTGAAGTATTCATGCTGAGTGATGTAGGCTCTGGGAGAAGAGGTGGGAAATGTCAGAAATTGTAAGTGAGGATGGAATAAGAAGAGCAAAGGAATGTGAATATTGGTCTAGGTAGACAGAGCAATGAGGAAAAACAGGAAGAAAGAAAGAAATCCTGGAGCAGGGTTCCTACATTGACTTGAGAATCGTGGTGGTCTCTGCTTTTCAAATCAGCAGTTAAAAATTGTTGGGCTCCAATCTCTGACACCCATGGAGGGTAGGCTGGCCTCCAGCTCGGATGTCTGAACTGTGCCTGCTCCTTGCAGTTGCCCTGCAATATAGCAGAACTCAGAAACACAGCCTAATATGGATGTGTTTACATGGGAAAGCCAGTGTGTTTAAAATATTATCCAAGTCTCCAAGGATGGAAATTATTTCTGGAGAATTATATTTGTTGGTGGGAGCTATTTTAAATCGTTTCATGTATTTTACCCCTGTGTTTCATTAAAGTTTTTCATTTCTTTCCTTTTGGGTTTTAAAAATATCAACTAGCTTTGCAAAAAGGTATTTCTTATAGGAGCAACTAAATAAAGGTTTAAAAAGTGAAGGGAAAATATCATTGAAGCCGGAACTGAACTCTATGTAGAAGCAATAACTGCTCTTTCCCTGGGAGTCTCCTGAGCAGAATGAGGTAGCCACACTTTTTTGTTATTATTGTTGTTGTTGATGTGAGCTGATGATGAGAGCATCTGCTCACAGCTGAACTGCATGAGCAGTAAACTATGGACCATTCATGAGTGGAGATTTGTGTCACAAGAAAACAAAGCCTGATACACGTTGAGTAATTTTCATAATGGCCATTGAGTTGCATGACAGTTAGGCATAAATGATAAGCAGTTGGTATAAATGATGGAAATAAATTTTTATGCAGCCAAACAAGATTTTATAATTTCTCTCTTTTTGTTTAATTATCTAGAATCTGTAAAGAGGGAATGTTGACCATTTCCCTGGCAGCACGTGCAGCCTGATGACCACTTCACACATACGTGCAGAGAAGCAAGCACAAGGCTCTCTGGGACACGGGCCCTGTCCCATAGCCTAGGACTGTCCCCTAACACCCCTCCTATCAACGGGCATGTGGAGGAGGGGCTGGGGTAGTCCTCTTCCTTTCAGGAAAAAGAAGGGTGTGTGATAGTTGTCTTCTCTGCACCCAGCACTATAGATGCTGTTCATTGCCATCTTTGGGGACCACAGTCCTCAGCTCCTTAGGATGGAGGGGGCTTGGCATGCCCTGGACCCAGTAACCTTTCACCTGACCTGCAGCATTAAGGAGAAGGTTTACAGTGCAAATAACCTTGAAAGATGGAAGCCTGTTAATTGCATGGATTGGGCAGGGGCACAGTGGCAGGTACAAGCATCCCAGATCTGAAGAGGGGCAAACAGAGTGTCACCTGGGGTTAAGAGGGACCAGAATGGGAGACTAAGACACTGGAGGCTTCCTTTAGGAAATTGGTTACAAGTCTTCCCCTGGCCTTCCCTTCCACTTAGCAGATTGAGGCTGTGTCCTTTAGGACACTGAGGTTTCGGGGTCTTCCCCTAGCCTTCCCTTCCACTTAGCAGATCAAGGCTGTGTGAGGAGTTATTTTAGGTGTTCCAGGCATGGGAGCGCACAGAAGGGACATGGTCAAGACCAGCCCTCAGTGGCTCTGAGGCTGTGAGGTTTCCTGGAACACAGATGCAGCCTTGGTCATCGCTGTCCCATCCCTGTGGGACTGATAAAATTAGTGTCCTCTGTTTGCAGATATCCAGTCACAACTCATTCCTTTTTTTTTTTAACCCTTTATTTGTAGTGATATCTTGTGTGTGTGTGTGTGTGTGTTTAATATAGTAGTAAAAATCCAATCCAAAAATAGGATATTTTGATTTTATGTTAGCTTGGTGCCAGGGTA
Source organism: Callithrix jacchus (assembly GCF_049354715.1). Taxonomy (NCBI): domain Eukaryota; kingdom Metazoa; phylum Chordata; class Mammalia; order Primates; family Cebidae; genus Callithrix; species Callithrix jacchus. The sequence continues at coordinate 19,784,426 of NC_133507.1, read as the reverse complement.
TCAGTCATTGCCACCACTAGCCTTCTGGGCACTGAAGCTCAAACCCTGATAGTTGCATTTAATTACTACCCTTCCCATGACCCCATGATTACTCCCCTTCCACGCCCATTCAGTAGCCAGGTCCACTTCATTTTATCCCTGCAGCATGTCTGAAATCTGCCTCTAGTTTTCTGTTCTTGCTGCCAGTATCCTACTTTGTCCCTGTTTGCTTGGACTGTTGCATGGGTTTTCTACTTGGCCTCCCTGCCTTAAGGCTTTCTTCTTTCAATCACCTCCTACTCTGCTGCCAGAGCAGTCTCTGAAGCTTAGCTCTGATCATGTCACTTCTCTATCTGAAACCTTCCATCCCCCACATCCTGCCAAATGACCAGCAGCCTCCTTCAGTCCAGCCCAGCTCCCAGTCCCCTCACCATGTGCTGCAGCCATGCTACACTATTCCATCTTCCTTCTCCTTATCCCTCCCTGATCCTCCCCCTCCGTCATCTTTGCACTGGGCATCCCCTTCAACTTCACTTCCAGTTGTCTACATCCTCCAGGTACTACAACAAATTGGTTAGCGACATGAACATTCTGAAGACACACAGGCCAGAGTTCTAGTCCCAGAACTTACTAGCAGTGTGACCTTGGGCATGATATTAGCGCCCACCTCACAGAGTTGGTGTGAGGATGATATGAGATCACCTGTGTGAAACATCCGGCACATAGTAAGTGAGCAGTCAGGTTGGCTGTTGGTTATCCTCTTCTTCACCTCAGGTGCTGCCTCCTCCATGAAGACTTCCTTTTGTTCCAGTCTGATGGAGAGCATGTACTAATGGGCTATCACGTGGGGTATTTCACCTAGTAGCCCTCAGTTGAGTCCTCATATTTCAGGGACAGGTCACCCTTAGTAATTACACCTTGAATGACTGGTGTCTTGATGATGAAGAGATGCTTCAACACGCCATACCAGATTGCTATATAAAACCTAGTTTTTAATTTTTAACAGGGTAGTCACTTTTCAGTTACCAGAATAGTCAAGTTCCCTGCCCTTTTTTCTCTTTTGCCATCTTTTTTTTTTTTAATTATACTTGAAGTTCTGAGATACATGTGCAGAACGTGCAGGTTTGTTACCTAGGTATACATGTGCCATGGTGGTTTGCTGCACCCCTCAACCCATCAACATTAGGTATTTCTCCTAATGCTATCCCTCCTCTACAGGCCCTGGTGTATGATGTTCCCCTCCCTGTGTCCATGTGTTCTCATTGATTGGCTCCCACTTATGAGAACATGCGGTGTTTCGTTTTCTGTTCTTGTATTAGTTTGCTGAGAATCCCTGCCCTTTCTTAATATGAGGGTCTCAGGAAAGCCCAAGCATGAATCTGAAGCTCCTGTCCTTTTGATTGTGCTGACTGTAGAGCCACAGCTTTTCTCTCCACACCTCAGTGTCCACCTATGCACATTGCCTGTCTTTAGATGGGTTAAATGGCTAATTAAGTAAGAATGGGCTAAAGACCTTCTGTAATAATCTCCTGAGATGATGATTATTAATGGAGGCTGGGCGCGGTGGCTCATGCCTGTAATCCCAGCACTTGGGGAGGCTGAGGTGGGCAGATTACCTGAGGTCAGGAGGTTGAAACCAGCCTGGCCATAATGATGAAACCCATCTCTACCAAAAAAAATACAAAAATTAGCTGGTCATGGTGGTACGCGCCCATAATCCCAGCTACTGGGGAGGTCAAGGCAGGAGAATCGCTTGAAACCAGGAGGCAGAGGTTGCAGTGAGCCAAGATTGCGCCACTGTACTCCAGCCTGGGCAACAGAGTGAGACTGTCTCAAAAAAAAAAAAAAAAATGTAGATTCCTTGGCTGATTCTTACACCTTCTGAATCAAAATCTTTGAGGGTTGGGCCCAAAAATCTGCGTTTTAGCAAGCTTACCCAAGGACTCTATATGTGCTCTAAGATGAAGCTTTCAAACACTTGCTTAGATTCTGGTTCCATGAGCCCAAAGCATTTCTGTCTCTGTGTGTCTGCTTAATTTATCCACCTCTTCACACTCCTGGGGACTTTTCGTGTTACCCCTACCCCAGGGCTCTATTAAAATTTTCTATCTTCTACCTGTTACGGAATGTGCCACCATGTTATAGAATGTGCCTACCGTGTACCGTGTTACTGTGTTGTGTCTTCTCACCTACTCTGTTTCATCCAGCTCCACCTAGCACTTGATGCAGAAACTTACTCAATATGGGTTGAGTGAATGCTTATTAGACATTTCATTTACCTTGTATAGATTAATCAGTTTAACCTACAGGTTAACCTTACCCAAAAACTTATCTGAAATGTAAGTAAGCTATATTTAAAGCCTTAGAATTTAATAGTGTATCCTGATTCTGTACTGAAAACTTATTTGGTATATTTGATTGCTCCTAGGGGAACACTAAGGTATTACATTCTTGGCATGGTTCTTTAGTTTTAGCTTAGAGCAATAGGAAATACTGTACTTTGTCATTTGTGATATAATTTATGGATTAAAAATACTTCATTTAGCCAGAACTTCTTCCAAGTCAAAGTTTTAAAACTGTGAATAGCTATCTCATGTACCCTTTAAATTTACTTAGACTCCAGATAAATTTTCTTCTTAAAATAACTTCACTGCATAAGAAATATATATATAATAGCATACAGCATGGAACTTCGGATTTGTCCTGTAGACACCCATGGTGAGTATCAAACAGTGATGTAGACTTTTGGAGTGACCTGCTCTTACCCCCATGATAAAGCATTTGGAAGAGAATTTCCATCTATACTTTTTTACTTTGTGGTTTGAATAGAGATTCTCAGGCTTTGTAAAAATTGTTCTTCTTTCAAGACAGAAACAGTAAGAAAATTTAAGACTGAGACAATTTTAAAGGGAAAGAAAAAGAAAAAGGAACCAACTTTAGTCTCAAATGAGTTATACCTATTTTTAGTATAAATGATAAAGCACCTTAAATGAAAATCAGTGTATCAAAAGTGCCTTAGAATTTTCAGAATTCTACTTAAATCATAGTTACTAATTCATAAATACATGAAAATGAAAGTACCATATAAAAGTGTTTTTTTTTTTTTTTTCCTTTCCCACTAGGTTTCTGTGATGGTGAGAATGATGGACATGGGGAAGGTATGAACTGATTTTACCTGCCTGTGTTGGAGTGGGATGCTGAGTAGTGGACATAACCTTTCATTAGCTTCACTAATAAACATTCATGTTTTCAGGACTCCCACATATGCTGACAGCTGCTGACTGGCTTACATTTCAGAGAGCCTCTAGAAAATTAAGGCTAGCCATGTTGAAGGCCAGGAGAAAGCTATGTGTGGTTACATTACAAAGCTTCCTTTTTATCTAGGTCCCCACAGTCACAAGATTGTGCAAGGAAGCAGAAGTTGTAATCACATGAAAATATGAATGAATCAGTTAAACAATTAATTATTCCAGTAGTCTCTGCCCATTTAGAAAGTCTTTGTTGACATATGTAAATATGCAATGTCCCAGTATGGGCCTGAAAAAAACAAAAAAGAAAATTAGCCAGTATGGGCCTGAAAAAAATAAATAAATAAATAGTGCCAGAAAAATGTAAATTGGTTGTGAAATGAAAATGCAAACCTGACACAAGATGCTGAGTTCGTCAAACCGATTCAAACAGTGTTGGAGATCTATAGAAATGACTCTCCACGCCATTGACAAAGGAGGGGCCCCACACAGCATTTATTCATTCAGTACCAGCCACAATTTTCTTTTTCTAAATCTTTATAATCCGGACTTTAATTTTTGTAATCTGAAAATAAACAACAAAATTAGTTTTATATGTCACAGAGGTGAGACTGATGGGGGACATGATGAATGAGGAGCGTCTTGTAGGAGGCACAGCTCTCTATAATCATTCTGCATATGCCTTTTCTGGGCAAGCCCTTTCAGGCTATGAATAAAATCACGAGAAGTTAAGACATCAATAAACATCTAATCCATTAGAACAGAAATTCATAAAACCACAGGAAATTAAAACATCAGTGAACATCTCATCAATTAGAACAGAAATTCATAAATGGCTTCAAGGTTGGTTGTATTCCTTCAATGCTTCAGAGAATTTCCACCAAATCTTAGATATGAAAAGGGACTAAAAACAATGAACTCTAAGAAAACAGTTCCCATTAAGGCATTGGAGTCTACCCTAACCACATTCTTATAACCAACCTCTTTTGAGAAGTAGCCTTGAGCCGTGTGTGATGCCACCTCACTCAGCCCTTGAAACTTTTCACAGCATCTGACAGTACCTTTCAGGACAGTTTTTTTATTTTTTTAGAGGGGGACATGGAGTCTCGTTCTGTTACCCAGGCTGGAGTCCAGTAGCGCAATCTCGACTCAGTGCAACCTTTGCCTCCTGAGTTCAAGCAATTCTCCCAGCTCAGCCTCCTGAGTAGCTAGGACTACAGGCACCCACCACCATGCCCAGCTAAGTTTTTTTTTTTTTTTGTATTTTTTGTAGTGATGGGGTTTTCCCACATTGGCCAGGCTGGTCTCGAGTTCCTGACCTCAGACAATCCGCCCGCTTCGGCCTCCCACAGTGCTGGGATTACAGGCGTGAGCCACCGCACCCAGCCTTTTACAGCAATTTTTTATGCTTGACCTCCTATTGTTTTAGTTTATAAAGGCTCTCAAAGCCCATTTTTCTTGTTCTGTAGTTTGCTGAGAGCCAGCTCTAGGGTCAGCATTTATCAGACACGAGAGACACCTGGGGACACTGACAAAGCCTGGCCTAGTTTAGCAGAAGTGAGTGCTGTCCTGGTGGCACTGGGCAGGTTGCCTGAAGAGCACTGTATCCTTCTCTTACTGTGCTGTCAAATAAGTTAGACCCCCACCTGTACTTAATTCATTCTAGAAGTCTACAATTGCATTTATAGACTAGGTTTTATTAAATACAAGGTAAATTTATTTTAGAGTTTTTGTTTCAAACTCTTATCTCAGAATTTATTGGGAAAGTTTGGGCCCTGTTTCAGGTGCCTTCTTTCTGGGGTCCATTTTTCTTGGTACCTGGCCATCTTGTGTGGGGCTAAGGCGGGATGGTCATGACAGTCACACTGGCACTTTGGTGACCACTGGAACTCAACAGCATTCCTGGTTCTGAGCAGTCACCGGCGTCCCTAGCATGGAATCCCCTTCCTGACATCAGACCACTTAATTCCTGAGGGCTGGGCCTTGTTTTCTGGTCTCTTTCTGAGAATAAAAAGTATTTCCTTGTTCTGTGACCCAGCATTCTTGTTTTACGTGGTACGACTGAGAGTTAAAGCAGAAGGCCCTGGAATGGTCCCTTCATACTGGTGGTTTTATTGCATTAAAGAGCCAACAGCGGTCCCAGCAGCTACCCAGCCTCAGATCCTCTGGGTTGTTGGTTCCTTTTTGTCCCCCACTTCCATCCCACAACCAAGTAGCTTCACTACCACCACGTCTTCCAGATAATACCCCTCTTCTCCGTACTTGCCCCATTTCATCTTTGTTGCATTATCATGGCTCTCTCCTCCTCCCTCTCCTTCCATTTTCTCTCTTGCCACGCCTGCAGAGCCCTGCCCTGGCCTCCTTCCTCTACATTTTACTTCCTACCATCCCCTTTACTCAGCCTACACTCCAGCCGAAAATACTTGCTTTACTCTCATCTTCCCTCTCTTGGAATTCCTTTCTCCTGTGTCTCTAAGGCCTCCCCCAATGCCAGCTCCAAAGGCCTCCTGGCCTCTTCTCTTCTGCACGTCAGCGCCTCTCAGCAGCATCTCCCCTCGGCTCTCTCAGGCTTCCGCTTGTTTCTTCTTTCAGTGATGGTTACTTACGTGTTGCCCTTATCCACTGACTAGATTACACTTTCTGTCAAGGTTGAATCCGTGTCTTACTCATTTCTGCAACCCCCACAGTAGTGCTCAGGGTGCCTTCCCCAGTAGACAGTCCACAAATAAGTCACTTTTGTGTGTTAAGTAAGTCAAACATTTTATTTGTTAAATCGTTTTTTACAAAGATAATTTGTTCAGCCAAAGGTAGGTGGGATGGCCGCTTTCTTTTGTTGTTGTTGTTTTTTTGAGACAGGGTCTTGTTCTGTTGCCCAGGCTGGAGTGCAGTGGTACAAATATAGCTCACTGTGGCCTCAGCAGTCCTACCGCCTCAGCCTCCCAAATAGCTGGGACTACAGGTGTGAGCCACCACACCCAGCTAATTTTTAAATATTTTGTAGAGACAGGGTCTCACTATGTTTCTCAGGCTTGTCTCCAACTCCTGGGCTCAAGTGATCCTCCCGCCTCAGCTCCACAAAGGGCTAGGGTGATAGGCGTGAGCCACTGTGCCCGGCCTTGATGCTGCTTCTCATGAAATGACTGTGCTGCTTTTTTTCCCCCTTTAGTAGCATCTTTCCCTGGCCCACTGAAAGAAGAGAATCTGTTACATGTTCCGAAGCCACTGCCAAAACAACTATGGGAGACCAAGGAGGTGGGTGAACAGTACCCAGCTATGTTTGTTGTCACTGGATGCTTGTACTCTGGAGGTCATCAAAAAATCCTGCCAAGGTGAAAACAAGAGGAACTGGGGGAAAAGGAGATTTGTCTGAGGACAGAGATAAGAATATACAAGGGATGACATTTCAAGTAAAAATTATCACAGTTGTGTCAATAAATTACTACATTGATCTCTTGACTTTCTAATTTTCATATGAATTTACTTATTGAAAAAAAACCCTGCTAAGACCCCCATATCTTTCTTGTTTTGCTAAAAGCTCCAAAACCTGGTTGTAAGTCATAGGCAGATTTTTCTGTTTTTTAGCCAGCACTTTATACCAGTCTCCAGCTTCTGTCCAGAATTACTGGTATACCAGATAGCCCTTTTTAAATCAAGGGCATTTGACTCAGTACACAAGGCATCTGTTTACTATGATTTCCATGTGACTTTGAGACTTTGTATCTAAAATTCTGCTAGCTGACCTCCACCTTGGCTGTCCGTAAACCTCACCCACTGTGGAACAAAGGGAGGTCCCACAGTACTTGCCTTGGCCATTCTTCTGTAGGGAAGCTGTGTTGACTTTGAAAGAAAACTGAATCTGCTCCAGCCCTAAGGATGCTCTCTTGCAATAGCTTGTATTGCCTCTCTACTTAACTCTCCTTGCCTGTGAAGGATCCCTTTGGTCCAGCTCCATTTTCTTTTGCCAGGTCTACCAGAGTCACCATTAGCATTGCAGTTGTCTTAAAAGGTTTTTTGTAAAAGCAAGGTATATTTGATATTTAATCATTTGGAAAGGAAAAAGGAGATATGATTTAAAATTCATATTTAAACACAGGAGAAGCACCTGTGCTATGTGTTTTTGGCTGTGCGAGGCACAGTGGTTTTGGAGGCTTCTATCAGAGGACAACTATGTCTTCTCCAGCAAAGAAGCCAGTGGCATGCATACCTCCCTGACTACCAGGGACTGACCTCTCTGGAAAGAGGCGTTCATCTCCCTTGGTTCTTGTGGATTTGGAGTATTCATTCCTGTCCATCTGGAGCTTATATTCTAGTTGAAATAGCTTATTTTCTTGTGACATTCTTTTATCACCCTGTTTTTTTTTTTTTTTTTTTTTTGAGACAGAGTTTCGCTGTTGTTACCCAGACTGGAATGCAATGGCACGATCTCGGCTCACCGCAACCTCCGCCTTCTGGGTTCAAGCAATTCTCCTGCCTCAGCCTCCCACGTAGCTGGGATTACAGGTGCGTGCCACCATGCCCAGCTAATTTTTTACATTTTTAGTAGAGACAGGGTTTCACCTTGTTGACCAGGGTGGTCTTGATCTCTTGACCTTGTGATCCACCCACCTCGGCCTCCCAAAGTGTAATAGCTGGGATTACAGGCATGAGCCACCGTGCCTGGCTTTCACCCTGTTTTTTTCTTTTATTTATTTCTTTTCCTTTCAAGCCATTAGGAAAAGAAGTGTTTATTTAAAAGCTCTACATCAACATCTTGAATTGCAGCTAAGGAAAATACAAAATAAAAATAAAATTTATAAAAAAAGCTCTACGTCAGCTAGATATGGTGGCTCACACCTGTAATCCTATCACTTTGGGAGGCCAAGGTGGGTGGATCACCTGAGGTCGGGAGTTTGAGACCAGCCTGGGCGTGGTGGCACCCACCTGTAATCCCCACTACTCAGGAGGCTGAGGCAGGAGAATCGCTTGAATCCGGGAAGTGGAGGTTGCAGTGAGCCAAGATCGCACTACTGCACTCCAGCCTGGGCAATAAGAGTGAAACTGTCTCAAAAAAAAAAAGAAAAGAAAAGAAAAAAAAGTTCTATGTGTAAAACACTGGCCTTTTAATATTAGTCCAGAAGGTAAATTGATAAGGCATCAAATTAAGAAAATATATTAATATTATACCTCCATTAGAACTGGAGTTTTAAAAAGTCTTGCCAAAACCTAGGCTGGGCAGGCTCATGCCTGTAATCCTAGCACTTTGGGAGATCGAGGTGGGTGGATGATGAGATCAGGAGTTTGAGACCCACCTGGCCAACATGGTGAAACCCCATCTCTACTAAAAATACAAAAATTAGCTGGGCATGGTGACAGGTACCTGTAATCCCAGCTACTCAGGAGGCTGAGGCAGGAGAATCACTTGAATCCAGGAAGTAGAGGTTGCAATGAGCAGAGACTGGGCCATTGCACTCCAGCCGGGGCGACAGAGCAACTCCATCTCAAAAGAAAAAAACAAGTCTTGCCGAAACCTAAACGGCTGCTCTGTGAGGACACTGTCGACATGTGGACTCTCGTTTCCACCGACTAGAGGCTCAAGATCCTTGTGAAGACACTTATCAAAAACTTGAATTTGGCTTTCAGTGAGTAAACCTAGCTTTCGTTGTCTCTTCTCAGATTCAGTCCCTGTCAGGACGCCCTCGATCCTGTGATGTTGGAGGTGGCAGGTAAGTAACGTTCTTTCTGTTCGTGTTTCAGGGACTATCCTGAAGGTTTTCCTGAAAGGAAAGTCTCACTTCTTTGTTACAGAACTCTCAGAAACGTAATTTGCTATGTATAAATTGAAAGTCAACTGCATTTTCATAAAAACAGTCACTTTCTTTTGATACTCATATTTCATTAAAGTAATTATATTACATAACTGTAATAACAAAAGTGACATAAGTATGTTTGAGAATCACACAACTGACTTGGTAAATACATCACTCTCTGGGTAAAAGCAGCGGCAGAAGCAGAAACGTGCAGGAATGGAGCGAAGCCTACTAGCCCTGAGCTGTGGCAGGCTGCAGCCATCAGTGATGTCCTGGCCAGAGGGGAAGGAAAGCATCAGTTCACCTGGCGGCTTGGTTGCACAGAGTTTGTAAGGCTGGGCGCGGTGGCTCAAGCCTGTAATCCCAGCACTTTGGGAAGCTGAGGCGGGCAGATCACCAGGTCAAGAGGTTGAGACCATCCTGGCCAGCATGGTGAAACCCCATCTCTACTAAAAATACAAAAATTAGCTGGGTGTGGTGGCGTGTGCCTGTAGTCCCAGCTACTTGGGAGGCTGAGGCAGGAGAATTGCTTGAACCCGGGAGGTGGAGGTTGCAGTGAGATGAGATTGTGCCACTGCACTCCAGCCTGGCGCCTGGCAACAGAGCGAGACTCTTAAAAAAAAAGAGAGAGTTTGTGTGACTGTACTTAATGTCACTGAACTGTACACATAGAAATGGTTAAAATGGTAAATTTTATGATACATCTCTTTCACCACAACTTAAAAACATAAATGGAAGATAAATACATTTTCCATTTGCAATACAAAAAAGTTTCTGTGAAACCATTCATTTGTTAGTGGATTTAATAGTATGCAACTTCACTCCCTAAAAGATTTGAGACAACTTACAAACATATCTATAGTACAAGCAAATGAAAAAGGAAGTTCATGAGGAAGTTGAGTCTAAGAGAAAACAAGGAGATGAAAGAGGTAACGAGGCCCTTGCCTTAACATAAGCTGCTTTGGGAGGGCCTGCTGCTGTGCTGCGTGGGATGGTACAGGCTGCTGCTGAACCTCTTGGAATTCGATGGGCTTATCCTGAGCCCCAAGAAAGCTTCCTGGGGCTGTTTGTCACAGCGTCCATGACAGCAGTTCCACCACTTGGAACCGAAGCCAGTTCAGATACAGCAAGTCTGCCCAGGGCCAAAATCATGTGGTTTGGAAATGAGACTCTTGCACGGTCTGACTTAGTACATACAATCACCAGTGGGTCAGTGGGTGAAATAAACCTACTCACCAGTGGGTCAGTGGGTGAGCTAAACCTGCTTCAAGCAATCCTTGAATATGACTTCCCCCAACAGAGCTTCCTGTGAGTATCTCACAGCAGCACATTCAAGGCGCTCCCTACTGAGTACCTGGAGCTCAGGCATTCTTTTTGACTGGTTAAAAGCTATACCATTTACCATTTTAAACATTTCTATGGCCAGGCTCAGTGGCTCACACCTGTAATCTCAGCACTTTGGGAGGCTGAGGCGGGCAGATCACGAGGTCAGGAGATCGAGACCATCGGGCCAACATAGTGAAACCCTGTCTCTACTAAATATACAAAAATAGCTGGGCATGGTGGCGCATGCCTGTAGTCCCAGCTACTCAGGAGGCTGAGGCAGGAGAATTGCTTGAACCCAGGAGGCAGAGACTGCAGCAAGCTAAAATCACACCACTGCACTACAACCTGGGTGACAGTGCAAGACTCGGTCTCAAAAAAAATTTCTGTGTGTACAGTTCAGTGACATTAAGTACATTCACTGAAACTCTCTTAATTAACTTCTGTGCAACCAAGCTGCCAGGTGACCTGATGCTTTCCTCTTTTTGTCTAGTTAAACATAAACTCAGGTAATTTGCTGAGCTGTGCCACAGGTTGATGTTCACTTAAGAATGTCGGAAAGCCTGCCAGCACACATGCCCAATAAAAGACGGGACGCCGAGGGGTGCAGGACATTTTTATGGAAAGGCCAAGATTTTCCTCAAGAGAGTCTCCCTCAACCTAGTCTGGTTCAGGTGCTTCCTGGTAAAAAGGAAATTTGGAAAAAAAAAAAAAGGATTTTCTTCAAGAGCCAATTTTGGCTTAACCATCAGGCTCTGAAAGCCTACATTATAGAATTGGGCTTCAGTACTTTAGCCCTGGAGAGGGTTTTTTGTTTGTTCTGTTTTTATTTATTTGTTTAATTTAATTTTTTTTTAGCTGGAGTCTCTGTCACTCAGGCTGGAGTGCAGTGGCATGCTCTTGGCTCACTGCAACCTCCACCTCCCAGGTTCAAGCGATTTCCTGCCTCAGCCTCTCAAGTAGCTGGAATTACAGTATTTTTAGTAGAGACAGGGTTTCACCATATTGGCCGGGCTTGTTTCGAACTCCTGACCTCAGGTGATTCACCTACCTCGGCCTCCCACAGCACTGGGATTTTAGGTGTGAGCCACTATGCCAAACCTGTTCTGTTTTTAAAGATGGGGTCTTGCTGTGTTGGCCAGGGTGATCTTGAACTCCTGGCCTCAAGTGATCCTTCTAAAGGATCACTTGTTTTGGCCTCCCACAGCACTGGGATTACAGGTGTGAGCCACCATGCCTGGCCAACCCAGAGAGTTCTAAAGCAGGTGTTTTTTAGGTAGAGAAAGTTGTTGTCTTGCTCTTACGTTGCAAATAGAATTCCATTCAGTGACTCCAAGTCATGCAGATACTTATTGGTCCCCTGATTCTTGGCACTGGCTAGAACAATGAACAAAACAGATCAAATTCCTGCTTTTGAGGAGCTAATAATCTAGTGGAGCAAGATGGGCAGAAACAAATAAGCAAAGCATGGTGGAATTCGTGTGTGGGAAAATGCACTGAAGGAGATGCAGGCGCGGCAGGTGGGCAGGCAGCCACCGGCGGCATTGCAGAAGGCTTTCTGATGGTGAAGTGAGGCGGACAGAGCTCCAGGCAGCGGGAGCACCAAGCAAAAGACCCCAAGGCAGGAGGAGGCCTGGAGCTCAAGGAGGCTTGTGTTGCTTGGATCTGGTTCAGAGAAGATGGGAGTCATTAGAGGGTCTTGAATGGGGGCCGGGCACATTACTTTCCTTAGATGGGTGCTGACTCGGATGGGTAGTAACTGTATTTGGAAAGGAACCACCTGTATTTGTCCCAGCTGCAGAGGAATTGCTGTGAATGTTACTAATGACCTGGTTCACAGTGGCCACATTTTTTCTGTCCTTGCTCTGTGCCATTGGATACGTTTCCCTGCCGCGTCCCTGCACTCTCTGCTTCACTCCTACCTGATCACCCATGGATCTTCCTTCTCAGTCAGAAAGCCCATTGTTCTCACGTCAAGGACTCTGGGGTCTCAATTTTTTCTTTCTAGTCCTTGACCTTTAACCATATAAACAGTTCTATACTTCCAGCCATCTAAATGACAAAATTCAGGCCGGGCGCAGTGGCTCACGCCTGTAATCCCAGCACTTTGGGAGGCCACGGTGGGCAGATCACTTGAAGTCAGGAGTTCAAGACCAGCCGGACCAACATGGCGAAACCCTGTCTACTGAAAATACAAAAATTAGCTAGGTGTGGTGATGTGCATCTGTAATCCCAGCTACTCAGGAGGCTGAGGCAAGAGAATTGCTTGAGTCCTGGAGGCAGAGGTTGCAGTGAGCCGAGATTGCACCACTGCACTCCGGCCAAGATGACAGAGTGAGACTCCGTCTCTAAAAAATAAAATAAGACAAAATTTATATTCAGTTTTTCCACAACCAAAATGATCCTTCTTCCTCGTCATCCGGTTGGACACCTCTCCTGCTGCCCCATTTCTTTCTAAGACTCCACAGATCACCCAGTCCTACTTTTACCAAGAAAAGTGAGGTGAGGCCAGCAGGAGCGAGAGCTCAGCTCTCTTCTGCCACTGATTCCCCCGTTACCACCCTCCTCTAGTCCTAATCAGGGTGGCACTTTACTACTCTTTGGCCTTCCTCCCACTGGCTTTGCAGAGGCCTTTCTCTGCTAATTAGCCTTCCTTCATTTCCAGAATTCCCAGCCATGCTTCTTGAAAGGCTCTTGACTCTCAAGTGTTCCTTACTGTTTACCCATCCTTGACCCACCATGGCATGGCTTCCACCTCTTCTGTTCAGTGGAACCTTGAGAATGTCAGTTACCTGCTGTGTATAACTGGGAGAGAAACACCCCTGCTGCGTGTCTTCCTACTCAGCAAAAACTCTAAGCCAAAGTGGAACTCAGGATCTCATCCATGCCCCTGCCCTCATTCCCAGTCTCCCATATCTTCAGTGTCCCATCTCAGTCCCCAGGCCAAAGGCCCCAAAGATGTTCTTGAGTCCTGCTTCCTCGTCTCTGGAGTCCACCCTGGCTCTCCCTCCCTGCGCTCGTGGCCTCCTGCTGGACTGTCCACCAGTGTCAGCATCCCTCTCTGCCTCCAGGTCTGCTCCTTGCACCCCAAGACCCCTTCCCCAAGGCTGTTAGCTGCACTATCCTAAGAAAGGCTGATAACCCTCCCCATACACACTGCCCACCCCGCTTCCAGCCTTCTACCATCATCCGTATGTCAGTGTCACCCGCACATCAGTCCCAGCCTTAGCTGCTCTCTGCCTGCTTTTCTGGTCCCATCTCCCATAACTACCCGGCCTTCCTCAATACAACTCTCCCTTGTCTGAATCCTCGAAGTTCCGAGGGCACACCCTGTAGTCTCACACCTCCCTGCTTTTGCCCATGCTGTGAGCTTTGCCTGAAACCTTTTTCCCTAACTAGATCACCTGAATTCTTTAGCCTTTAAACTCAGCTCAGATGTCCTCCAAGGAAGCCTCCTCAGGTCGGCCAGGCCTCCTCCACATGGCCTCCTGCCAGGCTCTGTCACTGCATGATGGGATTGTATTATGTTGCCAGTTATATTCCTTACAGCTCAGTCTCTTAAAGCCCAGATGCCAATGGCTTGCCCCTGGGAGGTGCTCTCCTGGCACGTGCAGGATGGATAAAGTGTCCTCAGTGCATCTCATGATGCCCCCTGCACCTGGCTAGTGGCACCTTCCCCCACATTCTCCACTGCTTCACCCTCACTGCACTTTTCTTAGGTCACCCCTGGGCCACTACAGTGGTCCTTCTCATTGGTTGTCCCTGCCTGTTTCTGCTCCCTGGGCCATCCTCCACACTGAAACCAGAGCAACATTTCTGAAATGTCATTCTCCAGCTTAACCTGACCTTCCTTTTTCTACCGTCCCTGATCAAGGCTCCTGAGAAGAGCACATCCTCTCCTACCCCATCTGCTACCCTCCCTTCTACGCTGCCCTGACACTGGACACCGTGGCCATGCCCAGCTCCTCACAGTTCCACACACACTTGTGTCACGTCCATGACAAACCCGGCCCCTCCAGAGCCTATCCTGACATGGACAACTGCGTTTGTGCTCCCAGAGCCACTTGTACCCACTGGTCATGCACACCCCTTCTCAAACCCTGTACCACGTGCTTCCTGCCATGCTGCACTTACTTGCTTTCCCAGTCTGTCTCTCTTGCAGTGTGTGAACTGCAAGGACAAGGTCCTCTCAGACCTAGCTAGCAGGCCCCTCCCTGGGCCCCGCCCTTGAGAGAGCTTCATTCTCAAGGGGAACATACCACCATTGTACACCACTAGGCCTAGGGGATGGCCAGAGAGTCAGCGTGGTGTGGACAGAGCTTGGCCGCATAGGCTGGGATGCCATGTGTGTGCACTGCAGTACAGAGCAGAATTGGGGGAAGAGAAGGGGACTGGACAGAGGGCCAGGCTGCCTCTCCCTGTGTGTTCTGGCACAGAACTCCAAGAAGTCTGAGAGTTCTTCATGTAAATCTGGCCTCGCAGGCTATCATGAAGGCTATTATGAAGGTATAATTTGTCAAGATAGACACACAGAACAAAGTTCATGTAAGGGTTTGCTCATTTGATTTGTAACTTTAAAAATGGAAACAGATGGTATGCGGGCCTCCTTTATACACTTGCTCCTGGCCAGCACACGTCAGGAGCAGGCCTGACCCCAGACACGCTCGCCCTGCTTATTCACCATGGTGCCACCACCACGCGGCTGCTGCCTGCCACACAGCGCCCAGCCCACGGATGGTGATAAATGAATGGCAGCATGACTGTCACTCTAAGTTTATAAAGACTGTAATTTTAAAAATGTATCTTGGAAGGTAGCTAGTTACTCAGAGATACTTTTTCTGGTAGCAAAGATAACTTAGAAACCCAGCAAAAAGAACTACATAAATAGAGAGTGGTAGGTCACATTTTATATAGTGCTTTCTAGTTCTCAGAATACTCTTGCATCCATAATCTAATCTGGTCTTGATTATTCTAGACCATAATCTAATATTCCTGTGATGTGGGCTCAGGTAGTCGGTGAGGAAGTGTGTTTGAGAGAGGCTGAGCCGAGCATCCGTGTTCTCGGAGTGAGAGAGCCGCACGAGGACCTTGGTCTTCGAGAGCCACTGCTCTTACTGGACAGGAAGAGACCTCAGGCATGTTTGCTTTCCCGACAGCCAAATGAATTGTAGAAAGTCATCCTTAATCTTTCTTTTTTCAGTGCTTTTCCACATAACGGTCAAAACCTGGGCCTCTCACCCTTTTTGGGGACCCTGAACACTGGAGGGTCATTACCAGATCTAACCAACCTCCACTACTCGGCGCCCCTGCCAGCCTCCCTGGACACCAGCGACCACCTCTTTGGTAGTATGAGTGTGGGGAATAGTGTGAGCAATCTCCCAGCTGCTATGACCCACCTGGGTATCAGAAGCTCCTCTGGTGAGTATCTCCTGCTTAGCAGTGACCTGGTGGCTTAATCATACGTGGTCCCACCAGTGTGGTCTGTTTTGTGAATCACCGATTGGGAGTGACTGCGTCTCAGAGATGATGATGGACCTCCCTGTGTCTCCTGACCCTGCGGATGTTTTTCTTGGGCGTTTCTGTTTCTCCTGGATTGATGAGTGTGGGCAGCTCTGCTGAACCTCATTCCCTCTTGTCTTCCCTCACTCCTCTATCCAGGGACTTGGGAATAAGATCTGCAAGCCAAGAAATAAACATCCACTCTGTGCTGGCTGGATGGTGTTAGTGGCTCATGTCAACATACGCTCTTTTCTAACTTAGGCCATCTCTCTAGAGTCCTCCCATTCTCCATTAGGTTCCTAAAGGCAATATTTTGCATTTTAGAAAATTGACAATGGATATGATGAGAATAGTTCTACTTAATATCTGTGTATTCAATAGAAATCCCCCACAGTTCAAAACAGTTCCAGTTAAAGATGCAGCATTAGCTATATAAAGATGCTGCCCATAACGGGACTTGGGTGTTAACACTACGGGTTTGATTGTCCACAGCTCAGACCCCATATTGAAATATGACTACATTTGTTTGAAGCCCTGACACTCTTTTGTTTTTTTTTTTTTGAGACGGGGTCTCACTGTCACCCAGGCTAGAGTGCCATGGCACGATCTCAGCTCACTGCAACCTCCGCTTCCCGAGTTCAAGCAATTCTCCTGCCTCAGCTTCCCAAGTAGCTGGTATTACAGGCATATGCCACAACACCCAGCTAATTGTTTTTGTATTTTTAGTAGAGACGGGGTTTCACCATATTGGTCAGGCTGGTCTCGAACTGCTGACCTCAAATGATCTGCCCGCCTTGGCTTCCCAAAGTGCTAGGGCTGCAGGCCTGAGCCGCCACTGACATAATCTTGTCGATGTTTAGGGCAGGTTTACTCCCAGTGGTGTGGTACAGCCTCTGGCCTAACAGTCTTACCCAGAATTGTGTTGTGGAACATTTCATTTGGAAGGGATGCTCAGTGATGGTCTCCAGGTGGAAGGAGTGTTTGTTGCCTTCCACTCTGAGACTCATCCATGCAAATCATAACTCACCACCCAGATGAGAGTGGTCCCCTTCAGGGGGTCACCTGGAGGGTTCTCCAGTGATTGCAGTGATCCTGCCGTGGTACAACATAAGCTTAGTTGGAAGAGCTGATTTCAGACACCACCTTTATTTTTGTCTTTTTGGGTTTTTGGGGTCTTTTTTGTATCCTTAATAGTAGTAAGTCTTTCACAGACTAAGTCTCAGTTTTGATATTTATACATTTGCTTCATAGGAGAAGTTTTATGTTTGCTTCATAGGAGAAACTCTCAAGACCTTTATGCCAAGATTCAGAGTCTGGGCAATTCACCTTTTGGGTGAATCCTCAATGTGTGAAGACATGTAGGGTCCCAGAAGTAAAGCAGCATCAGGACATAGCTCCCTTGGGTCTCAGGGAAGCTGGCATTTTCCAGTACAGCCTTTGACACTTTGCTTCAAGCTGAAGATCTTACAGAGTTTATTCACTGCTTGTCTTCTCAAAAAAGCATTATTTTATCCAGAACATGTCAGAACCGATGTCAGGTTTCTGTATGTTCTATGCGCTCCTTAAAATGCATGGCACACAAAGATTTAAAAGATGTTTCAGAGATGCTTGAGCTTTCTTTCTGAAGGGATTTTTAAAATCTAAGTCCCCAGCCATAGCTCTAATTAGTACCTAAGCCAGCTGGATCACTGCCCTCTTTGTGGACTAGTGAGGTGGGATAATTATGTAGGGCTTGATCATAGACATGTTCCTACCTTTAAAAATATAGCAACTGTACTCTGTGATACTGGACGCTGCCAGGTTTAAAAAAAAAATATATATATATACATATATATATATATGGCAAGTGAAGTCTTTTACATGAATTCTAAAAATATAATGAAATTTTAAAGAATAATTTTGCCAGCTCAATATGCTTGATTTTTGTGATTTCTTCCTTTCCATAACTTTTAACAAACACTGAAATTTTTTGTCAGCACAAAACTGCTGTTACAAGAAAGACAGGTGGAGGTAGGGAGTACTAGTTGAGATCCACACAGCAGCAGTAGCAGAATGATTGATTCGATGAGCAAAGCTGCTCCATGCCAGGCCCTGTGCTGCTGAGGATCCAGCAGGGCATAGGACAGGATCCCCAGCCTCACGGAGCTCCTGCCCTAGCAGCCTGCGCCACTGAAATGCCTCTCCCAAACTTCCTTATTCATGATAAAATTCACCCATCCCACAAATAAAGCACCAGCAAAAACTTCCTTTTCCCTGAGTTGGAATAGACTGTGATGAACAATTTCTTGGGAACCAGATCAAAGAGGGACCCTGGGGTGGGAGATACAAGGGAGTGTCCCTTCCTATGACTCCCTAGTATGCTCAGGGTAAAGAGCTTAAAGAGCACCAAGATGGTTCCCCCGGGGCCATGACTCCGTGGAAGGATGTTCTTAAAGGCAGCAGGGGATGCAGGCACGGTGCTCTGGCCAGAGGCCTTCAGGGGCTCTCAACAGAATGTGTTGAACAGCCCTAGGGCCCTTTCCCTGGGTCTGGGCTGAGCACCTGGAACATTTGCCTCTGCTACGCACCCTTTACCTAGCCTTGTTCACCCAGGGGTGTTGAGGCAGTCTCCCTCCTCATGGGAAAACATTGTTTTCATCTTGGTGGCCGTGTCTCTGTGAGCAGGAGCATCTTCTCCTGGCCACTGAGGCATCAGATGCAGTCCCTGGAGGAGAGTTGTCCAGGAGCTCCTTAACCTACAGAATCGTCATGGCATGTGACAGTAGACAGTGTTCTTTCCTTTTTGGAAAATAGAAGATTTGGTCTGAAATGATAAGTAACTTGTGAATTTGTTGTCTTCCAGGTCTCCAGAGTTCTCGGAGTAACCCCTCCATCCAAGCCACGCTCAATAAGACTGCACTTTCCTCTTCCCTAAATAACCACCCACAGACATCTGTTCCCAGCGCATCTGCTCTTCACCCTTCACTCCGTCTGTTTTCCCTTAGCAACCCATCTCTTTCCACCACAAACCTGAGCGGCCCGTCCCGGCGTCGGCAGCCTCCTGTCAGCCCCCTCACACTTTCTCCTGGCCCGGAAGCACATCCAGGTTTCAGCAGACAGCTGTCTTCAACCAGCCCACTGGCCCCATACCCTGCCTCCCAGGTAAACAGACAGACCAGCCACTACAGTGAAACAGACTGCAACATACAGGAAGCGCGTTCCTCCTATTTACTGTTTTGGGTTACAGCCATGATTACACTAAGCACCCGTGAGGCCTCAAGTGCAGTCCATTCACTCTTACATGTGAAATCAGAGCAGAAGTGTGGATAATGCAGAATGAATTCATGAGTTTCTTTTTCTTTTTCTTTTTTTTTTTGAGAATGGGTCTCACTCTGTTGGTCAGGCTGGAGTGCAGTGGCACAATCATGGCTCACTGCAGCCTTGACCTCCCGGGCTCAAGCAATCCTTTCACCTCAGGCTTTGAGTAGCTGGGACCACAGGCATGCACCACCACACCTGGCTAATTTTTTTATTTTTTGTAGAGACAAGGTCATAACATACTGCCTAGGCTGATCTCAAATGCCTGGGCTGAAGCCATCTTCCCAGCTTGACCACCCAAAGTGCTGGAATTACAGGCATGAGCCACCGTGCCCAGCCTAATTAATGATTTTCTATTATAATAATACCAGATGGCTGGGTGTGGTGGCTAATATTTGTAATCCCAGCACTTTGGGAGGCTGAGGCAGGCGAATCACAAGGTCAGGAGTTTGAGACTAGCCTGGCCAACATGGTGAAACCCAGTCTCTACTAAAAATAGAAAAAATTAGCAAGGTATGGTGGTAGGTGCCTGTAATCCCAGCTACTCAGAAGGCTGAGGCAGGAGAACTGCTTGAACCTAGGAGGCAGAGGTTGCAGTGGGCAGAGGTTGCATTGAGCCGAGATCACACCACTGCACTCCAGCCTGGATCGCATAGCTAGACTCCATCTCAAAAAAAAAAACAGATTTGCTGTGTTGATTACTCTTTAATACTTTTTAAGCAATGTTGAACAATCTGCAGTCACTAAGTCACAAACTTGGGGCCGAGGGGAACAACAGGATACAGAGAATGCCATTCAAATAAATCTAAGAAAGCTAAGGGAACCAGGTTAGGATTTCAAAGTTAGCATGGAAAATCAGTCATTGACTCTGTAAGTACATTAAGCTATAGGGAAAGGCCAAAGAACATTTAATACCTTCCAGAAGCTTAGATAGTAGATTAGACCTCCTCTCCAATTATCTACAAATTTCTGAAACAATACTTTCATTGTTCATGAAATACTAAGTATAATGAGGATTAGATCGCTTGTGAGGAGGAAAAGAAGTCTGTTGAGAAAGAGGCACATTTAAAAGTCGCAAAAACCCACACAAAGAAATTGAAAACTTGGCTGGGCATGGTGGCACGCACCTGTAGGCTCAGCTACTCCAGAGTGGAGGTGGGAGGATCACTTGAGCCCAGGAGGTCGAGGCTGCAGCAAGCCAAGATAGCACCACTGCACTGTAGTCTAGCAACAGAGTGAGACCTTGTCTCAAAAGAATACATTCTGCTCATTACAGAAATAGAGGATTTGAAACATCCTAAAAATGCTAAACTCAGAGGTGGTTCTCCTTACCATAATGACTGAGGAATGTATGTTTTTAACCTTTGGCCATACCCTCAATCTGTTATAACATCATTAACTAATCACCAGCTCGCCATAAATTAGTAATGATTTAGCAAGGAACAGTTGACAGAACACAGCAGAGTTAGAGGATCTTGTTATTAGTCACTCTTTACCAATGACTAGCTGTGGCATCTTGATTGTATGAGTAATCTCTTTTGGACAAGGGTGAGAAGACATTTCATAATTTTTGTTTTTAAGTCTCTGTCACCCAAACTGGAATGCAGTGGCACGGTAATGGCTCCCTGTAGCCTTGAATTCCTAGGCCCAAGCAATCCTCCTGCCTCAGCTGGGATTCTTCAAGTAACTGAGACTACAGGCCCATGCCACCACATCCAGCTAATTTTTTAATTTTTTGGCAGAAACAGGGTCTTCCTGGGCTGGTTGTGTGCCTCATGCCTGCAATACTAGCACTTTGGGAGTCCAAGGCAGGCAGATCACTTGAGGGCAGGAGTTCAAGACCAGCTTGGTCAGCATGATGAAACCCCATCTCTACTAAAAATATAAAAATTAGCTGGGCGTGGTAGCACATACCTGTAATCCCAGTTACTGAGGAAGCTGAGGCAGGAGAATTGTTTGCACCTGGTAGACAGAAGTTGCAGTGAGCCAAGATCGCACCACTGCGCTCCAGCCTAGGTGAAAAAGTGACTCTGTCTCAAAAACTAAAAAAAAAAAACTTTTTTAATTAGAAAAGAGACAGGGTCTCCAATATGTTTCCCAGGTTGATCTTAATCTCCTGGGCTCAAGTGATCCTCCTGCCTCAGCCTCCAAAAGGGCTGGAATTAGCCAGTGTGCCCTGTGCCGGGCATGAGCCTCTGTATCCTGCCATAGTTTTTATTTTTATTTTTTTTTTGAGACAGTGTTTCACTCTGTCATCCAGGCTCGGAGTACAGTTGGCATGATCACAGCTCACTGCAGCCTTGAACTCCTTGAGCTCAGGTGATCTTCCACCTTAACCTCCCAAGTAGCAAGGACTACAGGTGTGCACCATCATACCCGACTGATTTTTGTATTTTTTTTTTTTTTGTAGAGATGGGGTTTCACCATATTGCCCAGGCTAAATAATTATTGTTTTTGTGGTTCCTATGTTATTGAGTTGCCTTTAATTTTATTTAACAAGATTCTTTTATAAGATAAATGAATGTTGCTGGACACAGTAGCTCTAATCATAATCCCAGCCATTCAGGAGGCAGAGAACAGAGGATTGCTCGAGGCCAGGAGTTCAAGACTAGCCTTGGCAATATAGTGACACCCTGTCTCTTTAAAAAAAGGGAATTTTAGCTGGGGGAAAATTCCGTCTCAAACAAGTGAAACTCCATCTCAAAAGAAAAAAAGTGGGAATTTTAAAAAGTGAATGTTATTCATGCATATAGTTTAAAAAGTCAAATAGTTCTAAAAGACGTTATAGAAAAGCAACTGTCTTTCCCTTTTTTCTTAGGCATATTTCTCACTGCCTAGAGATGGCTACTGTAAGCCATTTTAACTATTCTCTTTGGTATAACCAAGGTTTTCTGGGTTTTTTGTTGTTTTTGAGACAGTCTTGCTGTGTTGCCAAGGCTAGGGTGCAGTGAGGCAATCTCAGCTCACTGCAACTTTTCCACCTCCTGGGTTCAAGCAATTCTCCTGCCTCAGCTTTCCAAATAGCTGGGACTACAGGTGTGCACCACCGTGCCCAGCTAATTTTTGTATTTTTTTTTTTTTTTTTGAGATGGAGTTTCGCTCTTGTTACCCAGGCTGGAGTGCAATGGCGCGATCTCGGCTCACCGCAACCTCCGCCTCCTGCGTTCAGGCAAGTCTCCTGCCTCAGCCTCCTGATAGCTGGGATTACAGGCATGTGCCACCATGCCCAGCTAATTTTTTGTATTTTTAGTAGAGACAGGGTTTCACCATTTTGACCAGGCTGGTTTCAAACTCCTGACCTCAGGCAATCCGCTCACCTCGGCCTCCCAAAGTCCTGGGATTACAGGCACAAGCCACCATGCCCGGCCTAACCATGTTGTTTTATGTTTTTGTTCTACATTTTTGGTATTATGTAATGACATCAACGAAGGTGGGAATCAAGTTCTCTCCACTCTCACAAACCCCACCACACACATAGGTGCACACCTGCATGCAGATACATGTGTGCATACACACAATTTCCTATCCACCTCCTCATTTGTTATAATTGTGGGTAGAGCAATAGTCAATATTTAGTGTTTTTATGGTTACAAGGTAGTCAGAGTTGACATATAGTATACTATGAAATAAAATGAGAATTTTTTCCTCCTAGGAGTTAATAAATACCTTTCTTTTAGTTAGCCTAATTACATATATCTATGTGTATTACTAATTCAGTCCCCAATTCTCTATAGGAAAGAGTGTGTGGGACCTTGTATGACTTAAAATGTCTTTGTTTGGTCTGCCATTTAATTATTATTTGGCTGAATATGGAATTTTGAATTTGAAATAATTTTCCCTTGGAATCTCTTGCCTTTTAAAGTTGCTCTTGAGAAATCCAGTGCCATTCTGATTCTTAACACTTTGCATGGAATCTGCCCTCCACCTTACAAAAAGGCTTGTAAGATCTTTTGTCCCCAATGTTGTGAACCTTCAAGATAACGTGGCTTGGCATGAGTCTGCATACTGGGTGGGCTCCTTCAATCTGGAAACTCACAGGCTTCCTTTCTGGGACATGGTCAATATTTCTTCAGTGATTTCTTTCCTTCGATTTTCTCTGCTCTCCCTCTTTGGAACTCCACAGATGCTGACTACTCTGGACTTCTCCTCAAATATCCTTGTTTTCTCTCTCTTCTTTTTTCCTTCTCTGTGGTTCTTTCCTTGTTTGCTTTGCTTTCTGGAAGAGTGTCGAAACTTTATCTTTCAGCCCTTCTGCTGAAGTTTCCATTTCTGCTCTCATTTTTAAATTGCTGTGAGTTCTTTTTTGTTCTGAGTGTTCCTTTTTAATAGCATCATACTTATTCCACAGATGAAATATCATCACTGAGGTTTTTAGTGGTCTTTTTTTCTAATTTATCTTTATTTTTTATAATAGAATGTCTAAATTGCATAAAAGTAGAGAAAATAATACACTGAGTCCTCCTATACTCATCTAGTCTCAACAATTATCTTTTTTTTTTTTTTTGAGACAGTCTCGCTGTATCACCCAGGCTGGAGTGCAGTGGTGCGATCTCAGCTCACTGTCACCTCTGCCATCCAGGTCCAATCCATTCTCCTGGCCTCAGCCTCCCAAGTAGCTGGGACTACAGGTGCACACCACCATGCCTGGCTAATTTTTGTAATTTTTAGTAGAGATGAGGTTTCACCACATTGGCCAGGCTGTTCTCAAACTCCTGACTTCAGGTGGTTTGCCTGCCTCAGCCTCCCAAAGTGCTGAGATTACAGGTGTGAGCCACCATGCTGGCCTTACTGTTTCATCCATACTGTGCATTTAAAAATTGCAAATTATTTCAATATGTATCTCTAATAGAAAAGGATTTTCTTAGTAGCCTAAATATTGTCATGCTAATTGTTTTTATCACAACTATTTCATACTGCACAGATCTTTCCAAGATTCTGTGTGTCTGCTTTGGCCTCTGACTCTCACAGCAGATGGTTTCCTCAGGGCCAAGTGATCCTCAGTTCTCTGCTCACGTTGAGGAACAAGACACTGAGAAGCTGGCTGGCAGCTCTGTGCGCATGGGCAGGCCTGCTGAGTGTGCTCTTCATCGTAGAATGATCTAGCTTGGTCATTTCCTTGGGATTCTTCTGGTGTCATAAGTTTTAGGATTTTTTTCTGGTCAGGTGCAGTGGCTCACACCTGTAATCTCCGCACTTTGGGAGGCTGAGGCAGGCGGAGCACAAGGTCAGGACTTCAAGACCAGCCTTGGCCAGCATGGTGAAACGCTCTCTCTACTAAAAATACAAAAACTAGCCACACATGGTAGCATGCTTCTGTGATCTCAGCTACTTAGGAGGCTGAGGTGGGGGAATCATACTGCACTCAAGTCTGGGTGACAGAGTGAGACTGTTTCCAAAACAAAAAGATTTTCTGTCTTAGGCCTTGTCAGGTTCCCTAAAGGACACTCCCAGTGTCACACCTCGGTATATGCCTGGATTCCGGCATCCTAGAGCCAGGCTGGGAAAGAAAGGTGGAGATCTTAAGATTCGATAGTGAGAATTCTTCGAAACCGTGTTTTCAGTACAGTGCCTCACCTTCTAAGAACCAGAGACCCTTCATTTTATTCTCAGGAATAGAACCTTCCAGTCTTCTGGCAGGCAGCAGAGGGGGTGAGGGCGGTACACAGCAGCACACTGGAGCCAGGGGCTCTGCAGGTCCCACTACCCCTTATACAAACTTTGACCAGAACCATCTGCTTTCAGCTCTAGCCCCTGCTCCCTGCTGTCCCCAATTCCAGAGGTCTGTGGGGAGTTAGTGGTGTAAGATTGCCTCCTGCTTTTTCCTCACTGCCAGCTTACCATTGGGTTTTCTTAGCTCTGCTAAGCCAGTTACCACTTGGCCATCTGCCTCTCATTTTCCAGGTTTTGTTACCATTTTCTTCTCTCCTGTCACCTTGTTCTGCATGTTTATGATCATTTTGGTGTCATGGATTGTTCATGCTTATTGCTGGTGAATGTTGGTGCCGTGTCTTGTTTTAACAGGGTTTGGGGAGAGCTAGGGAAGGGCCTTTTTCAGTCTTCTATTTTTAACCAGATTGATGTCATGGCTTTAAAAACCAAAACAAATGTGATTTTCAAGGAGAAAACAGGAAATTGGTTGCATTGGCTGTTTTCTTGTTTCGTCCTTTTTTTTTTTATTTCTTTTTTAAAAATGGGGTTTCACCCTGATGGCCAGGCTGGTCTTGAACTCCTGACCTCAGGTGATCCACCCACCTCGGCCTCCCAAAGTGCTAGGATTACAGGTGTGAGCCACCGTGCCCAGCCTTGTTTAGTCCTTTTAAGACAACAGAAATTGTCATTGAACGGAACATGCTGTGGGAAAGTAAATGTGAGATACACTTTGAAGGAAGAGAAACAGGCTTCTCAGCATTGCATAGAAAACCGTGGTGAGGAAAATCTCAGGTGAGGAAAATCCTCTCTCTGGCATTTCCTAATCCCAAAGGACTTAACACTAGAAATGCAGAAGCTAATTAATGGCTTTGTGTGTGTGTGTGTGTGTTTTGCAGATGGCATCCTCAGACCAAAGCCGGCTTTCCTTCCTGCCCACAGAAGCTCAAGCCCAGGTGTCCCCACCGCCCCCGTACCCTGCGCCCCAGGAGCTCACCCAGCCCCTCCTGCAGCAGCCCCGCGCCCCGGAGACCCCTGCCCAGCAGCCCCCAGAAGCCTCTTCCCTGCCACAGTCAGACTTTCAGCTTCTCCCAGCCCAGGTAAGTCCTGGCAGGAGCGTTGGTGGGGAGGAAACGCTTGCTTTGCTCTGAGTTCCAAGCTCAGTGGTCACCTTCTTGTTTCCTAAAGGGCTCATCTTTGACCAACTTCTTCCCAGATGTGGGTTTTGACCAGCAGTCCATGAGGCCAGGCCCGGCCTTTCCTCAACAGGTGGGTGATCGCCCCGTCTCCCTCTCCCTTGCTGCATAAACTGTACCATTTAGGTTGTTCAGTGTGTAGAACTCATAACCCAGCAGAGCAGACATGCCCCTTCCCTGGTTCTGGATGTGTTCCGTGGCTAGAAGAGCCTTTCACCATTTTTGGCCCTGAAACATTGGCACTGGCTACCATATTTAGTATCAGGATTCAGCAGAGAAACTGTTGGAACAAGTGGCAGGAGACTTCTGAGGGTACTCCCACCATAGAACTGTAAGTCACTAATGCTGGAAGGGACACAGCACCCACCCCATCAGTGCCCTCATGTTGAAACTGAGGCATAGGGAGGGTGGCGCCTGCTCCCACCGCAGGGTCAGAAGGTGGCACAGCGTTTGGCCTAGAGTCTGGCTGGGGCACCTGGCACGGTGTGGCTTCCTGGGAGAGCTTGGGCCTGAAGAGGGAGAGGAGTTCATTCTGGAAGGCATTTTCATTCGGCCACTTTCTTTTGCCATTTAGTTTCACCTTAATATTGGTTATTTTTAATATTCCTAAGTTTTATAGTATTCAGTAATATTCAGTAAATATGGACAGGACTCTAAGATGGATTGAGTGGAAAGGGGTGGAACAGGTGCCAGAACTGTTTGAGATGGAGTCTCACTCTGTTGCCCAGTCTGGAGTGCAGTGGAGCCATCTCGGCTCGGCTTACTGCAACCTCTACCTCCCAGGTTCAAGCTATCTTCCTGTCTCAGACTCCTGAGTAATTGGGGTTACAGGCATGCACTCCCACGCCTGGCTAATTTTTGTATTTTTTGTAGGGTTGGGGTTTCACTGTGTTGACCAGGCTGGTCTTAAACTCCTGACCTCAAGTGAGTGGTAATCCCAGAGTGCTGCACCCAGCCAAGAACTTAGTAACTTAAGATAGTGTTTCCGAAGCAGGCCACAGATGAAACTTTGTGGCAAGAACCAGGCCTCCTTGCCTCCCTCTTTCCCAAAGAGCCATTTTTGTCTAGGTGGGAATCAGTGTCTCCCTGAAAAGTGATGGAAAATTTTTTTTTTTTTGAGACGGAGTTTTGCTCATTACCCCAGCTAGAGTACAATGGTGAGATCTCAGCTCACCACAACCTCCGCCTCCTGGTTCAAGCAATTCTTCTGCCTTAGCCTCCTGAGTAGCTGGGACTACAGGTGTGTGTGACCATGCCCAGCTAATTTTTGTATTTTTTTAGTAGAGATGGGGTTTCACCATGTTGACCAGGGGAAACTCATTTTGAGACATTTTAAAAAATGGATTAGATTTTTTTAATGGATTAGAGAATCAGTTTCAGAAAAGGAACCTAAAATTGGCCCCAGTTATAACCAGTTCTCATAGAGGCTTTCTCATAGGGAGGAGTTCGCCTGAGTTTCCTCCATCTGAGTGTGAAAAGGAAAAGTTTCCACTTTCTCAGTATTCTAGAAACCAGGGAAAAGGCCAGGCACAGTGGCTCATGCCCATGATCCCAGCACTTTGGGAGGCTGAGGTAGGTGGCCTGCTTGAGCCCAGGAGTTTGAGACCAGCCTAGACAAAATACAGCAAGACCCTGTCTCTACAAAAAATACAAAAATTAGCCAGGCATGATGGAGTGTACCTGTGGTCCCAGCTATTTGGGAGCCTCGGAGGTGCAAGTTGCAGTGAGCTGAGATGGCAACACTGCACTCCAGCCTGGGTGACAGAGACCGTCTTTAAAAAGGAAGAAAGAAATCAAGGAAGGAAAGAGTTCTTACTTCCTTGACTATGGACAAGCCTGTGAAGGGTTCCCACAGAAGGCAGTTTGCAAAGGCCTTAGTGAGGCTGAGGAGAGATGTCAGATTCAGAGAGGCCACAGAAACCACGACCACTGGTCTCTTGGGTGGGTGTAGTGAGCTGGGAAAAGTCACCACACTGTGGGCCTCAGGGATCCCTCCTCCCTGCAGCATCTGCCTGCCTCACAAGCATATTCTGCAGTCATTACCTCAAGAGCAAAGCACTCTGGGATCCTGGAAAGAAGGGGGTATCTATCTGTTTGCAAGTCAGGTTTTATTCTGAAAACACATGGCAATATCCGCTTCCTCCCTGGAAGCAGAGGCTGGTCTTCCTCACAGCGCAACCTTTGACACCTTCAGGTGCCCCTGGTGCAGCCAGCTTCCCGAGACCCACAGGACTCTTTCCATTTGAGACCAAGCCCATATTCCAACTGTGGAAGTTTCCCAAACGCCATCCTGACAGGTGAGTGAGCCATCCCTCAGCTTCACTGCTTTGCTTTTGCTGTGTTTTCAGATACCTTTATAAGGCAGTTTAAATAACGTAACATATAAAACAAAAAACAAACGTCCCCTGGCCTGGCTCAACTTGGCTTTCTGAGATGCAGGTGTGCAGCCTTAGAGACAGTGAGGCAGGGCAGCGGTCCAGGTAGTCAGAGCCTTTCCTGAAGATTGTCTTAGGTGACTGATGACGGTTGAAAAGGGAAATCCCTGCATTTGGGAGCTGTGCACCTTACAAGAATGTAGATTCCAGGGCAAGACCTATGGGCCTGGGGATGGTCAGGACACATGGGATGGCAGTCTAGGAGCCCTTTTTCAGCTGGATTTGCCCAGTAGCCTGGAGCCCTCACATCTGCTAATGCACTGTTTTCCCCTCTGGACCTCCTTTCAGAAGATGCCAGCTCCAGCCTGTTCAAAGACCTCAGCAGCGCACTGGCAGGCCTGCCGGAGGTCAGCCTGAATGTGGACACTCCGTTTCCACTGGAAGAGGAACTGCAAATTGAACCCCTGAGCCTGGACGGACTCAACATGTTAAGTGACTCCAGCATGGGCCTGCTTGACCCCTCTGTTGAAGAGACGTTTCGAGCGGACAGACTGTGAAAACTCCAGTGCAGCAGGAGAACGTTTTTCTGCAACAGCCAACACAGAATGGAGCCAGCTGCCACCCCGGGCTTTAGTTATCCTGACATGGAAGGAACCAATGCCACGGTCTAGGCTTTCCAGGGAGGTCCCGTCGCAGACACGGTGGCTTCCTCCAGATCACACAGCTATGTCCTGCTCTCCGGCCTGTGGCCAACTTTGTGTTGCAGCAGGCGGGCTGCTTGGAGCTGCCGTGAACTGGAAGCTCATCTCCACTCTGTCTTTGTATTGGCCGTCCAGTCAGTCGATGTGCAGAGAAGAAAAAATTGTGTTACGGGAGCCTCCATAGCATCGCATAGTGCTCAGAACCACTGATTTCCATCCACACTGAAGGTGGGACTGGAGCAGCGGCGGGAGGGAATGCCTCCATGCCTGCTTAGACCTGACCCGGAGGGTGAGCCCCTCCTGCAGGGGACATTCCCAGGCTGAGCAGACGCCCCAGCTCTCGTCCATGCCTGAATTATAACATGAAGTTTTGCCATAAGTCTGGGGTAAGCTGGAGTCAGGCAGATGGAGGCTCATTTTATTTTCTCCCAGTTGGTTTCTGCTGCTTCAGTACCTTTTCCTTCTGGACGGGGGGAGGAGGAGGAAGACCATTTTCTCCAGTCACTGAAAAGTCCCATGGCACTGATGAGCCTGAAGAGAACCGTGCTTCTTCCTAGGGTGTGGGAAAGGAAGACGCAGACTGAGGTGGCCTCTGGACAAACTCCAGATAAGCACGGAGCTCCCCACTTAGAGCAGCTGGAAGGAGCTGAGGTGCTAACCACACCCACGGAGCAGCTGAGCTTCCCATCCTGCCCCAGAGCTGTCTCTGTGGACTGGGGGCGTCACGTCCCCCACGCAGACCGTAAGCTCCTTGAGGGCAGTAACAGTGCCTTCTTCATTGTTGAACTCATGCATGGCAGCACATTCGTGTGCTGGAGTGAGTGCTGTGAACTGTGTGTGCGGTGTGTGATGAGTGACTGGTCCCCCACGCTATAAGGCAGGCTAATCTGTAGCTATCCCCACTCACTCCCTGCCAAATCTCAGAGCTCTAGCTTTTCTTGCACTCGTGCCTATGGTGAAGCATGCACTTTTTAATATGCTTTTAACACTAGGTGAGCAAACCCACAGTGAAGCTGGGCACCACATTCTCCTGGGGCTGCGTTCCATGCGGGCGGGTGAGAGCTATCTTCTGTGTCCATCCGGAAGGGCTGAGCAGGTGGGGACCCCGAGGGACTTCTCAGATATGTTTTCCTTTAACTTGCTTCAAATAGAGATTCATTCTTTGAGGTTGAAAAAAGAGTTTATGGTGAAAGGAAGGCCTAATTCATGTAAGCATCTTTACACATTAGTACCTTCTCATAAAACAGATGGACCAGTTATCCACCTCTGCCTGCCTCCTCTAACTTAGGGTAGCCCAGGAGGTTTGCAGAGGGCAGAGCACTGCAGGGGAGGAGTCTAGGCTGTGAGAAGACAGGGTGGAGAGGAGGAGAACCTGAAGGAAAGACAAAAGGACAGCCACTGCCTTTCCAGGAGTGTTGCTGAAGGTCACTGGACTGCTCCACCCAGAGGAGCAAGGCTGTGTGAGGAGGGGCTGAATCTAGCACACCTGTCCCTGGTGCAGAGGGAGGGTGTCGCCAGGAGACTCTGGGCTGGCTCGCCTCTCCAGACCTCATTCCATTTCTATCTTCTGACCTTGCCTCTAATCTTTAAATAACCCTCAGGGGGTACCCCACTGCCTTCCTCTAGAATCCGAGTATTCCTGTTTCACATTTGCCCCACATTTTTGCTGTGGAATTAGGACATCAAACCAGAGCCCTCCTCCCCTGATTCCCAGCTCCGGAAGGGCCTGCCCTTGCCAGGCCTGTTCCCAGTTACACTTTCAGACCCCTTTGTGCTCAGGATCTCAGGGGGGGTGACTTTGTTCCAGAGCCTTTGGTCATAATGCTACCTGCATCCCAGTGTGCCAGAAGAAGCCAGCTCCAATCTCAAAGGTCCCCCAAACCTGATCTTATTCCCAACAGGGGATGGTGCTGATGTTCTAAGGGTTCTGAAGTCCCAGCACACCCCACTCTGCACAGTGCCTTACCTGTGGGGGTCACCATAGGGTCCCAGTGCAGTCTGTCTGCACAGCAGCCACCCTGCCAGGCAACAGGAGACACCACGACCTCCACAGTGAACCACACTGCCCACCAGCATCCTCCAGGTACCTTGTGAAAACGGGGCCACCAGGGGGAATGATTAGTTGATTGGGGGCATGTACTGGTGGCAATATGGTTTAGCACTGAATTCAGTTTGTCCTGAGGTCTCTCATTCCAATCTTTCCTTCTGAAAGGGTTTGGGCATTTTACAACTCACCACTGCCAGGTTGGATGGGTCCCACTAGCCCGAAGCACGTGGGCCTGCACTCACTGCGGCCTTTGTAACAAAACCAGTCATGGCCCTCGGCACTTAAAGTGGCTGCATACTTCATAGTAAACTATTCTTCAGTATTTAGTTTTGTCATAAGAAATCGATCACTGTACTACTCTCACAGCAGTTAAACAGCATAGAACTAAAAGCCTGTGTTTCCACTTTTTCTTTCTGTATGGTTATGGGTTTTAGGACATAGGGCATTAGGAGAAAGTTTTCCTGATCATGTCAGAAGTTCTTCTTTTTGTCCCTTTTCTCCTGTTTCATTTCTCCTCCATTTACTGTCTATTACCTAAGCTGAAGCATTGTATCTTCAAGTCCAGATGCGCATTTGGAGACACTGACCATTCCGACTCGTTGGCTCTTCTGATTTATGCACAGATGGTTCCAAGCATGTGTCCAGTGCCTTGTGGATGGGACCATTCCAGCAACTCATCAGCCTTCCGGCCAGTGTCCAAACCCAGGGCACCCTGTTCAACCATATTTAAAGATTAGAATTTGTATAAAGTTGCTTCCAAGTTTTATAATGCATCATTTTTCATCTTTCATAATTAAAAGCAGCACAATGTGGTTGTCTCTGCATTTGGTGGTGTTTTTCTTCACTTGGCTGAGGGCTTGCTGGGGAGCCTTGCTCTCTCACCTCCTGCTCAGCTCAGCTGGGATTTGGGGGGCAGGCCCAGCAGCAAGTCAGACTGTCTTGGAGGAACACTGAGTTCCCTTAGCGGGAACTGACCCAGCCCTCTGCCACTGGGGCACCCACGCCCTCCTCTCAAGGCTGTCTCATCAGACCACAGGAGGCCTTATCTCCTCCCATCCAGGCCATTAGGGCCAGCTCCCTGCACGTCCCACCTCCTCCTCATCCCATCCCACCTCCTCCTCATCCCATCCCACCTCCTCCTCATCCCATCCAATGGCCTGTTGTGCCTTCCCCAGCGTCCCTCTGCCTTATGAGTTCCCATTTCCACGTCAATCTGACATTCCAGGGCCTTCTACATAGCCCTCTCTGATGGCACCTCCTCATCAGCCTGTGAAGATGCCCAGTCTCCTTCCTCAGAACAAATAGCAGACACCTCTTCTCCACACCCCCTCCCCCGCATGCCACAGCCCTGTGTCCTGATTAGCTCCCTTCTGGCTGCAGAGGAGGATTCCCTCCTCTCCTGCCTCTGTCCAAGGCCCTTTGATGTCAACCACATCCTGTGACCCTTCCAGACACAGAAGCCCTTTTGGCCACTCCTCCCTCCAGAATCCTCTCTGGCTCCAGTAAGGCTTTTCTCCACATTCTACCGCCCAGGCCATGCCTGTCTCCTACCATCCTCCCCATCCACCATCCCAAACCACCACCTCCAGCCCTCCAAGGACAAGACCCTCATGCTTGGCCCTCTCCCTACCTGCCTGTCAGCCAGGGCTCAGGCCCACTCCACGCCTTCTTCTCCAGAGATGCGGGTCCACCTGCAAGCAGTTGACATCCAGCTTCCCCACAGGACTGCACACTCTGCAAGCACAGGTGCCTGTAGACGTGAATGCCACTTCCCCAGCGCCTGGCACACAGTAGGCTCGAAAACTCCACAAATTCTTTCCAACTGTTGACAGCAGCTTCCTTCCCTTGAAGCTCAGCCCCCACCAGCACCACCACCATCAAACTGGAGACCAGCTGTTCTCCAAACACCTCCTCCACACCCCCCTCCTCAGCTCTCCCTGGTTCTGCAATGGCCTCACATCCAGCGCTGTCCTCCTCTCCTGCCCTATGGGCAGCCTTGGCCTCACTTCAGATATTAGCAAAGGGATACATTTTCCTTCACCTTATGTGCCTCAGTGACCTCATCTATAAAATGGGACAATAAGCAGTTGCATTTCGTGGAGCTGTGAGGGTGATGAGAAGCTACACAAATCAAGCTCTTAGAATTGGGCCCTGCCCATAATACTCGGTAAATGTTCATTATTAGCAACATTTAACTCTTTGTTGCATGAATCTGCCATCTTTTCAACCACAGGATACTTGAATCTTTAAAAGTACTGAATTTGTTTTCAAATACTAAATCTTGGGTCTGGGAGGAATGATTGTAGATCTTATTTTGGGCCAGACACAGGGGCTCATGCCTGTAATCCCAGCACTTTGGGAGGCTGAAGCTGGAGGATCGCTTGAGGTCAGGAGTTTGAGACCAGCATGGACAACATGGTGAAACACTGTCTCTACTAAAAATATAAAAATTAGCTAGGCGGGCATCTGTAATCTCAGCTACTGAGGAGGCTGAGGCAGGAGAATCGCTTGCATCCAGGCAGTGGGGGTTACAGTGAGCAGAGATCATGCCACTGCACTGCAGTCTGGATGACAGAGCGAGACTCCGTTTAAAAAAAAAAAATTTTTTTTTTTTTTTTTTTGGTCAATTTTCCCTAATGAGTGCTGTATGGCAGGCAGGTATGGAAATTGGGTTTTACAGTGAACCAAATAGATGCTGTTATGTCCTGATATGGACACTAGATGGAGCTGCAACTATACGAGTGGCTCTTAGGACCCAGAACAGGCCAGAGTACCCCGGACCCCTCGACTTCAGCCTTTCAACTGGGCTGGCAGTGGTGCTGGCTGGAACTGAATCCTATGATATGGAATACTAAGTATCCTTAGTGACCAGCCGGACTACCAGACACTGCACCATCAAAAGCGTTCGAACCACAGCGACTCCGTCTTGAACAGGGGCTGTGGGTAAACTGAGGCTGAGCCCTGCTGGGCTGCATTCCCAGGATGTTGGGCATTTGAAGTCACACGATGACAGCAAGTCAGCCCGAGACACAGGCCACAAAGATCACAGATAAAACAGGATGCAATAGGCTGGGCACGGTGGCTCACACCCATAATCGTAGCACTTTGGGAAGCTGAGGCAGGCAGATCATGGGGTCAGGAGATCGAGACCATCCTGGCCAACATGGTGAAACTATGTCTCTACTAATAAAAAAAATTAGCTGGGTGTGGTGGCGCACGCCTGTAGCCCCAGCTACTTGGGAGATTGAGGCAGGAGAACTGCTAGAACCCAGGAGGCGGAGGTTGCAGTGAGCCGAGATCGCACTACAGCCCGGGCGACAGTATGAGACTGTCTCAAAAAAAAAAAAAACAGGATGCAATAAACCAGCCAAAACTCACCAAAACCCAGATGACGACAGTGACCTCTGGTTGTCCTCATGCTCATGATGAACTAATTATAATACATTAGTTGCTGTAAGACACTCCCACCAGTGCGTCACAGTTCACAAATGCCATGGCAATGTCTGGAAGTTACCCTATATGGTTTAAAAGGAAGAGGAACCCTCAGTTCCAGGAAATTCCCACCCCATTCTGGGAAACTCATAAATAATCCACTCCTTATGGACCCTATGATCAATAACCACTGGCCTATGGAGTTGAGCCGCCAGGGGCAGCCCCTTTTTTATTCCTTTACTTTCTTAATAAACCTGTTATCACATTATCAGCTCGTTCTTTAATTCCTTCCTGCATGAAGCTGGGAGCCCATGCGGCCTCCCAGGCTGAACCCTGTGACAGCACCACCTTACATGAACCTGAAAATAAGTCCAGGTACAGAGGACTTTTTTTTTTTTTTTTTTGAGAGACAGCATCTCAGGCTGGAATGCCAGGCTGGAGTGCAGTGGCATGATCTTGGCTCACTGCAACCTCCACCTCCCAAGTTCAAGTGATTCTCTTGCCTCAACCTCCTGAGTAGCTGGGATTACAGGTGCCCACCACCACACCCAGCTGATTTGTGTATTTTTAGTAGAGATGGGGTTTCACCATGTTGGCCAGGCTGGTCTTGATCTCCTGACCTCAGGTGATCCACCTGCTTTGGCCTCCCAAAGTGCGGGGATTACAGGCATGAGCCACCAGGCCCAGCCAAGGATGACTTCTTGAGTTTTGATAAAGGCTCTGTCACCCAACTCAACAGTGGAGGACTCAATGGGCCTAATGTCAAGGCCTCCTGACGCCACTGGCCCCGCACCCAGGGCTCCCAAGTGCAACCTTCAGCGTCTGCTCACAAATTTTCCTCCCCTGTGCACCCCCAGCCCCTGACCACCAAGGAGATCAACCACACCCCTTACCCTGCGGAGGTGGCTGTGAGCAGCCCCTGGAAAGAATCCCCAGAGATCCCAGTAAGATAGAGGCCTGGCAAACGAACACTTTTTTTCTTTCCAGAAATGTATTTTCATTTTTAAAAAAAGCTTTGCTCTGATAAAAATAGTGCATGCT
Organism: Callithrix jacchus; assembly: GCF_049354715.1. Taxonomy (NCBI): domain Eukaryota; kingdom Metazoa; phylum Chordata; class Mammalia; order Primates; family Cebidae; genus Callithrix; species Callithrix jacchus. Next base: position 19,748,856 of record NC_133507.1, on the reverse strand, counting down.
CATTATAAGAAATCCAAGTCACACCGAAGAGTACCAAAACCAAAAATGTTACGTGGTCCGGAAACACAGCACCCCCAGAAGAACGGCTGACACCCAGAGAACACCGATGGGACATCTCTATGCACATATTCAGAGAAAAGGATTTTGTTTTAACCCAAATGGGCTCATACAATACACACTGTTTTTAGAGAAAGTGCCATGCTTAAATTTAACAGAACAAAGGCATCTTAAATGTAACTCAAGAAATTACCAAGCTGCAAATGCTGCTGTTGCTCCTGGTTCTAAATTATTTCCCCAAGGGAAAGAAAACTATGAAGCAGCTGGATTCATTCTTTCAACATGTTTCAGCTATAGACAGCATCTCTTGACAACCGACGATTTCAGATAAGGAAATGAGCTCACCGCCACTTCCCAGCTCCTCCCCTACCCCCACATTTTGGGAGTCGCACTTTCACATCGTCATGGTTTATACTACCTCATCCTGTACTGGCACCATCATTCCCACCATTGTTTGGCCTGTTCCGTGTGTGTGGACTCCCTGTTCCACCACCTGTCCTTCTAGAATATGGGTTTTTCCATTCGTGGGTTGTTTTCCTTCACCTCGTGGCTACCTTGACTTTGTTAGCAAGGAGTCTTTTCAAGGCCTGAGCTGGTCATGTTCACAGAGGTGTCACTGCTGGACTGCAAGGTTGGAGCCCTGAACTCTGAAATGGCAGTGAGTGGGCCATGCAATTGACCTACTCACGCCAAAGGAAATGTACAGGAAACGAACACGGACACAGCACCGCAGCCTCCATTATGATGACTTACTAAAAAAAGCTCTGTCTTGAACTTGTATCTGGTGACGCAGAGTTGAAGTTTTAGAATCTGGAAATAAAATGACGGGGGCGGGGAGCCCAAGTACTGTGTTGAAAGAAAGGGCATGCCAGGCTTCAGGACCTCAACGCCCCTCCCCACCAACCCTTTGAGAGCTGTGCCCTATCCCACTGGGGCCAGAAGCAACTCCCTCCTGGATGCTAATGCACCATGTCAACTTCTGATTAACCCCACTTCCAGGAATACCTCGAAGATTTCTATTTTATCTACGGTTAAGAGCACACACTTACTGTAAATGTGTGACCATAACCCATGTTACTGTAAACACTGTGTATGTTACATGACCCTATAGTACATAAGCCTTGAGTCTGGGGGGCAACAGTGCAGGGATCCACTGTCCCCTGGCTGCCCGAGACATGGCTTCTGAGTCCCTATTAAATGTTCCTATGCAGCTGGATTGGTCAAGCCTCTGTGTTCAGCCTCTCCACTCCCTGGTCTCAGGCAGGAGGTTTGTATACACCTGCTCCCTGTGCAACACCCATCTTCACTCAGGAAAATCTAACTTCTCCTTCCAGGCCTCAGTCAAGTGACACCTCCTCTGTGAAGCCTTCTGTGAGGTTTGCACTCTCATTTGCAAACATTTACTTCCCTCCCCTCCCGCTGTGGGACCTCCAGGCTCTCCCCCAGCCATTTTTAAAAAGATGTCCCATCCCAGGCTGGGCATAGTGGCTCATGCCTATAATGCGAGCACTTTGGGAGGCCGAGACGGGTGGATCACAAGGTCAAGAGATCGAGACCATCCTGCTCAACATGATGAAAACCCATCTCTACTAAGAAAAAAAAAAAAATACAAAAATTAGCTGGGCATGGTGGCACATGCCTGTAGTCCCAGCTACTCGGGAGGCTGAGGCAGGAGAATTGCTTGAACCCAGGAGACAGAGGTTGCGGTGAGCCGAGATCGCGCCATTGCACTCCAGCCTGGGTAACAAGAGCAAAACTCTGTCTCAAAAAATAAAAAAAAAAAGATGTCCCATCCCTTCTAGGTGTTTCCCAGCTACTTGACTCCCAAACCCAGACAACAGGCACCCACAGACCTAATGGCAGGCCTTGACAGCTGCCCCCAAGCCCCTTTGCCCTTGGGCTCTGCTGTGTGATTTGCTTTGGCCAATGACATGTTGGAGATGTGGCCAAACAGCAAAGCCTTGAAATGGGGTCAGGAGCCCTGGAGTCAGGGAGAAAAACGGGCTCTTTGTCCAAACACCAAGAGCCTGGAGTCACGGGACTCTCGGAAGGCTGCTCTGTGAAGTGCCAGGCACCCAGGGCCAACGAGGGCGTCTCACTAACACAACACGGAGCAGTCCCCAGAAAGTGAGCCTGGATCCTGGAATTCTGGGACAGGGAGGGGCAGCTGCCAGCTGAGTTTCCCATACTCTGCCCACCAACATCTTGCTGTGACCATCTAGCCTCCACCTAGTCTTCACATTTGTCAGCCAAACCAAGACCCTTTTGGAGCCAAGATCGCTCCACTGCACTCCAGTTTGGCTGCCAGAGCAAGACCCCGTCTCAGAAAAACCCTCAAACCACGACCCTCCCTTCTGAGGATGAGAGGAGGCGCCATTAATAATCGTGCTAGAACAACAGGCAATCAACAGGGCCTCGTGTGTGCGGGAATGAGGCCCAGAGGCAGTGCTGCTTAGGAGCCAGGTGGATGGGCTCTGGAGTTAAGAACACCTGGGTTCAAACGTGATCCCCTGCCCTTCCTGGCTGTGAAGATCAGGCAAGGCAGTGGCCTCTCTGTGCTCAGTTTCCTTATCTATAAAATGGGGCTCGTGGTGCCCATCTCTTGGGGTGTGCCTACCCCTAGGAAGCAGTTCCCAACTGGTAACTAACATTTTCCTTGCTGTTCATTCTATCAAGGCGGTCCTTTATTGCTAGACTCATAAACGCAACAGGACTGTTGAGAAGGACAAAGCCCGTTCTCCGAATGGGACACTGAACGGTTTTCTGAACACAGAGGGTTCCTACCCACACCTCCGCCTCTCCTGACACCTGTGGCCAGGCACCAGCACACATTCTCAATCTTCCCAGGACATTAGCTTTGCAGCCCAGCAGCTGCAGGACTAACCTGTGTGATTCCTCTCTCGCTGCTCAAAGCCTGGCTTAATGTACCAGATCCCCCTCAGCTGGCTCCTACAGAAGCGCTCTTCCCCCAACAAGCTCTGCTGCCTCCCAGGGCCCATCTTACTGCCTGCAAACGGAGCCAGGCAAACTGAGGCTGCCCAGGCCCCTCCCCTCCAAAAGCCAGGCAGGTGTAACCCAGTCTCGTGTCATGCTGCTTGGGCCTACGTGGGCCAATCAGTGTTCTCTCCTAGGAATCTGAAGCTTGAGTAGGGGAGAAACAGAGTCCAGGAATCACTGCAAATGAGCCATATGGACAGCAGGCCCTGGAGAGAAGGCGCCTCGTGAGACCCTTGGGTGGCCATTATTCGTCCATGGGGAGGCATGGCTGTTCAGCAGCCTGGGACAGAGCCTATGTGCTGCTCCACCAACTTTCTCACATGTCCCCTGAAGCAGAGCCCTTCAGCTCGCTGGCTTGGGAACTCAGAATTTCCCCAGCAGCCGGGGACTGGCGCAGCGCCACCTCCTCCCAGCCAGGGTGGCTGGCCTCAAATCCGGGCTCCCGACCTCACATAGACTTCCGGATGGGCTCCCGGCCTCACAGCTGGGCTCCCAGGTGGGCTCCTGCCTCCCACCCTCGCACCTGGGCTTCTGGTCTCGCACCCAGACTCCCGGTGCTGGCTCTGCCTTCTCTTTTGGAGCGGGTGGTAGCAGTGGGGGCTGGTGAAATGTGTCATTTCCTGCTCCCGGTTCTTCCTGCAGATAAATGTCCCTGGCCTACCTCTGAGGAGCTCCCTGTGTGATCCCTTCACGCATCTCTAGTCGCTGCACACAATCTCTCTCATCACTTCCCACCCAGGCTCCTGAAAGCCAGCAAGCCCCACAGCAAGGCGTGGAGAGCGCTGATTAGGTAGAACACTGAGAAGGGGTGCACGCCTTGGTGTTCAGACCAGTCTGCGGCACTGGCTACCGGACAAACACTGAAGACATGTCGCACTGAAGGACTTCTCAAGTCTTTAAAATGCCCACCCGCTTCCAAGAGGTCAGCGTGATGGTCAGCACTTCTCAAACTCTCCCTGGATCTTTTCTGTCTGGAACGTCTCGTGAGGCAGGATGTGGGAGAGACTTAAAGACTTTGAAAGGATCCATGGCCACGGTGGTGGTTCACACCTGTAATCCCAACACTTTGGGAAGCGTAGGTGGGTAGATCACCTGAGGTCAGGAGTTCGAGACAAGCCTGGCCAACATGGTGAAACCCCGTCTCTACTAAAAATACAAAAATTAGCCAGGTATGGTGGTGGGTGCCTGTAATCCCAGCTACTAGGGAGGCTGAGGCAGGGGAATCACTTGAACCTGGTAGGCAGAGGTTGTAGTGAGCCAACATCGCACCACCGCACTCCACCTGGTGGCAGAGCGAGGCTCTGTCTCCAAAAACAAAAACAAAAACAAAAAGACTTTGAAAGGACCCCAAAAAATGGGGGGAAAGGGGGAAAGGAAGGGACCAAAGCCGAGAAACAGTCCCAGAACAGGATGAGAGGGCGTTCCAGAGCTTCCAGCACTGATGACCAAGTGTGCCCAGGCTCAGGGAAGCCAGAAAGACGCCTCTGACCAATCAGCGACTGTTGTTATTATAGCCATTGATTATGCACATTACTATAAATGAATGAGTGGCCAAGAAATCACACGTGAGGAGACGTGAAAGCTGCCCGGACAGGCGCTGTTGCCTGCCACGAGCTCCCCCTGGTGTTCGCGCATTGCCTTGCAGTAGCTGCTTCGGGGTATCCAGTCCCGCGTGCAACTGACCAGCAGACTCTGGGCAGGAAGTGGATTCTTTTTTTTAATTCAAAAATATCTGCCTTATCTTGTTTGCATGAATGAGAGTGTGGCTCACAAATGCCAGCTTGTTAAAAAGTCAGATGCCAGGTACAATGATCATTATTTTCAGATGACATGGTTCTAGACCTGAAAGTCTAGAGAAAATCAAATTTAAAACCACAAAAACAAGAAGAGAAGTTAGTGTATGACTTAAAATTTAACACCAAGAGGCCAGGTGTAATCCCAGTACTTTGGGAGGCTGAGGTTGATGGATTGCTCAGGAGTTGGAAGCCAGCCTGGGTAATAGAGCAAGGCCCTATCTCTATAAAAATTAAAACATTAGCCAGGCATGATGGGACAGGCCTGTGTTCCCAGCTACTCTGGAGGCTGAGGTGGGGGATTTGCCTGAGCCTGGGAGGTCGAGGCTGCAGTGAGCCAAGATAGTGCCACTGCACTCCAGCTGGGCCAACAGAGCCAGACCCTGTCTCAAAATAATAAATGAATAATAAATAAAGATTTTAACACTGGAGATATGGCAGCCTGAGCACGTGTTCCAACTTCCCAGTCCCAACCCATCCCTAAACATGACCACAAAATATGTATTGTAAAAACCTGCAATAGGAATAGAAACTACAAAAGGATGTCCTCATTATCAGAAGTTGTGAGGACCGAACTGAATGTGAAAACTAGCCATAAATGTGCCCAGAAGAGAACACCTGTGAGGCAAGGGCCTTAGGATGTGCTGAGTCCAGGGAGGAGGCAGCTGTAGATTTGTGGGTGTGGCAAGGACCTGCTCCGCCCCCGCCGCCAGGAGGCGGCAGAGAGATAGGGAGCCATGGGGAAATGATTTCCCTTACAGATGAGGACACAGGGCTCATTTCCTTTAGGAACAGCCTTTTATCTGTAAGATAAAGCCCAACAGCCCAACAGCCCAACAGCCCAACAGAGAAAATGGGCAAGGGCCAGGCGCGGTGGCTCATGCCTGTAATCCCAGCACTTTGGGAGGCGGGTAGGTCAAGAGATCGAGACCATCCTGGTCAACATGGTGAAACCCTGTCTCTACTAAAAATACAAAAAATTAGCTGGGCGTGGTGGCGCATGCCTGTAATCCCAGCCTCTCAGGAGGCTGAGGCAGGAGAATTGCCTGAAATCAGGAGGTGGAGGTTGCGGTGAGCCGAGATCGCGCCATTGCACTCCAGCCTGGGTAACAAGAGCGAAACTCCGTCTCAAAAAAAAAAAAAAAAAGGGCAAGGAAAGGATCCTGCCATTCACAGAGAAGTACAACTAGCTCATACCATATGAAAAGATTTCAGATCCCACTCATCATTAATGCTAATTAGAACAACAGTGCTGAACAACACATATTCACCACTGGCAAACTTTTTAAAGATTGCTAATGCTCAGGGCCGGTGAGGGTGTTGGGGAAATAGCATTCTTCCAGCTGATCGGATGGTAATTGGAACAACCTTTTTAGAGGACAATTTTGCAGCTGTCAAGCAGAATTACTGCTATTATTTTGAGACAATGTCTCACTCTGCCACGCAGGCTGGAGCACAGTGGCTCTATCTCTGCTCACTGCAACCTCCGCCTCCTGAGCTCAAGTGATTCTCACACCTCAGCCTCCTGAGTAGCTTGAGCCACAGGTGTACACAACCATGCCTGGCTAATTTGTGTAGTTTTTATAGAGGGAGGGTTTTACCATCTCACCCAGGCTGGTCTTGAACTCTTGGGCTCAAGTGATCCACTCGCCTCAGCCTCCCAAACTGCTGGAATTACAGGTGTGAGCCACTGTACCCAGTCTCAAACAGTATTAATTAAGGTCCTAGAAGCAAATATGGTAAAATATTTCTATATTCTTGGAGAAGGGAAACCTAAGCAAGACACAAAATCCAGAAGCCCTAAAGGAAAAAATGAATACGTTTGACTCCGTAAAAATGTAAAGCTTCTGTAGGGCTAGAGATTATCACAGAGATGAAAGACGAGGAAGAGACATGTGCAACACACGAGACAGCACCAAAATGCAAACAGCCCTTCGCAGCACAGGGTAAAACTGTACATTCCAATACATACGCGGTCACTGGATGAAAGCAGACAACTTGCAAGAGAAGAAAAATTCAGGTAGCCTCAAGTTGACAAATGCCCTAGATGCTCCCTGGGGATCAGATAAATGCAAATTTTAAAACAGATAATGGCTTTTTCCCATCTTGCAAGATGGTGGGTGAAAAAGTTGAGAAGTCAGATACTAAAGGGAAGAAACCGAAGGCCCATTGCAGCCGCAGTCCTGTCCCTGTCAGAGGAATTGGCCAGGTTGAAAAGAAAAAGAAGGTTCTTACAACTGTTACAAAAACCAGTGGGTGGTAACAGGAATGGTGGTACCTGGGTGGCTCAACTCCTCAAAATGCCCAGATCTGATCCTACTGCAGATGTGTGTGGAAAGCTGGTGAGCCACAGCAAAAACCCTTCAGTCTGTACGTGAGAAAACTGCAAGCCAGCATCACCCCCGGGACCATTCGGATCATTGTCACAGGACGCCACAGGGGCAAGAGGGCGGTTTTCCTGAAGCAGCTGGGCTAGTGGCTTGAGGACACACCTGGAATTTGTCATTGCCACCTCAACCAAAATTGGTATCAGCAATGTAAAAATCCCAAAACATCTTACTGATGCTCACTTCAAGCAGCAGCAGCTACGCAAACCCAGAGACACCAGAAAGGTGAGATCTTCAACACAGGAAGAGAAATACAAGATGACAGAGCAGCGCAAGATGGATCAGAAAGTTGTGCACTCACGAACTTCACCAAAAAGCAAAGCTCTTCCTCCGCGCCAGGGCTACCTGCGATCCGTGTCTGCCCTGATGAATGGAATGTACCCTCACAAATTGGTGTTCTAAACATCTTAAAAACCTAATTAAATAGCTGACTATTAAAAAACAAACAAAAGGGGCCGGGCGAGGTGGCTCAAGCCTGTAATCCCAGCACTTTGGGAGGCTGAGGCGGGTGGATCCCGAGGTCAAGAGACTGAGACCATCCTGGTCAACATGGTGAAACCCCATCTCTGCTAAATAATACAAAATATTAGTTGGGCATGGTGGTGCATGCCTGTAATCCCAGCTACTCAGGAGGCTGAGAGGCAGGAGAATTGCCTGAACCCAGGAGGCAGAGGTTGTGGCCAGCCAAGATCGCACCATTGCACTCCAGCCCGGGTAAGAAGAGTGAAACTCCATCTCAAAAAAAAAAAAAAAAGGAACAGATACAATCTAGAGGTGGCAAAAGGAAAGTAATGCTCCCGTAAACTCCAACACTTTATGCTGTACAATATTTCAAAGGGCCATTTGGAAGAACCTATCAACATTGCAAACCTGCACATAAACTTCTAGAATTCTACCGTTTGGAAACGCCAGCTCAACCCGACATGGATATGAACAAGTACGATGGGCCTCCTTATCCCCAGGGGATGCATCAAACAGCTGATAGTACTGAGCTTGATGGAGACTATGTTTTTGCCTGTACATACATACCTAGGACGAGGCTTCATTTATAAATTAGGCACAGTAAGAGATAAACAATCAAAATTAGTAATAGAAGTTATAACAACATACTGTGATAAAACTATGTGAATGTGTCTCTCTCTCTCAATACCTTATTGTACTGCACTCACCTATTTTTAGACCGTGGTTGACTGCAGGTAACTAAAACCACAAAAATCAAAACTGCGTGCATGCTCGTGTCACATCTGTGTGTGAGAGTTTTAACTGGAGGCCAGAAAGGGGGACTCGCTTTTTAGAGTTTTGTATTGTCTGGGAATGTTTTCTATGTAAAATGTTTTGTATTTAAGGCCAAAAGAGATAATGACAAAAAGGTAAAAATGTGTGTGTAACTCTCAGGAAGTGACTAGAGGGAGTGGAAATTCTACCACCTGCTATTGCTAAATCTCATTAAAATGCCCTTGAAATCAACCAAACCAACTCAGGCACAGCCAGAACAATGGAGGCAGAGCAGAGCTCGATCCTGAATCCACACCCCAGCCTCTCCTGGTGGGAAGAGGAGGAGGGCTCGCTTCCTGGGGTTCCCACCTCACCTGGCTGGAGAGACTGATGTGGGGACTTCATGTACACAATTCCTTAACATTCAGTGAGCACCCACGATGTACCTGGCCCTGCTCTAGGTCCTGAGGATATGGTGAGAACAAGATCCCTGCCCTCATAGCTTACCCAGTGGGTGCACTAAGCAGGCAACACGTAAATATGTAAGCAAGAAACGCAGAAAACACTGCAGTTTGGAGAAAAGTTACGAACTCTTCACAACTGTTTTCTTGTTGAGAAGCAGCTCTCGGCTTGCTACTGGGTTGTGCTGTTAATAAGTGTAAGGACGGAGGAAGGCTGGGTGATGACAGTCACCAGAGTGGACTGCCGGGCCTATAGAGGCCAGGTAGCATCAGCGTTCTATGGCTTCCCCAGCCCAGGGAACAGTCTTCCTATTTTGAGAATTTCCTGCCTTATGAACTCACACCTCCTTATGGTGGAAGCAGGAAACTTTCCCGTCTCTTTTGAAAATTGGGCATAGCATTCAACTTAAAACACCACCTGTCGGCTGCTCCTGCAGTAAGGAGGCTGAGTGACACTGAGAAGCAGGTGCCTGGAGCCCTTTGTCAGGATGACGGCAGATTCCAAAGGCAGCAGCAGACCGAACCATGCCAAGTAAATGGCCTTCGAGCCTGGTTCTCTGATTTCCCAAGATGCTATGAGGCACCGCCTATCCTTATTAGGTTCATCTGTAGCTTAAAACCAGCTGACGAGCAGTCTGCTGCTTGTAATTAAAGACTCCTACTGGTACACAAAGGGAGAAAGGCAATAATCAATTCAGTAAGTTTCAGATAGAGATCAATGCTAGGAGGAGGTCAGCACGAGGCAAGGTAAGAGAGTGACAGGTGGATGAGGGCTAAATTAGAAAAGGGGGTCAGTGAAGCTTCTCGGAGGAGGTGACATTGAGCTGAGACCCAAACAATGAGAAGGAACTGGCCTGAAAGTTCTGGATGAGGAGAATTCTAGACAGGTGGAGCAGAAAATAGAGAGGATGAGCTTCAGATACTGACGGATGTATGGAGGGTTGATGTGTTTGGAGTTGAACGCAGATGATTAAAGAGGAACACAATGGGGTTGGAAGGTAGGTAGGAGTCAGTTCATGCCAGGCCTTGCCGATCATGGTAAGGCATTGGATTTGATCCTGAGGTTAGTGGGAAGCCATGAGACAGTTTTAAATGGGAAGAAATATAGTACCTGGGGTAGACAGCCTCCAAAACATCCCCCCCGAGATCCTTGCTTCCTGGTATTTCCACCTTGTATGGCCCCTCTCACACTGAGTAGGGCTGACCCAATAGGATGCTGTGGATGTGACAGTATGTTAACTTACAAGAATAGGTCATAAAAGACACTGCAACTCTGCCTTTCTCTCTCGAATGTCTCCCTCTGGGGACGCCAGCCACCATGTTCTGAGGATACTCAAGCAGCCCTGTGGTGAGGCCCACATCCTGGTGAGGCACTGAGGCTTCCTGCCAACAGCCTTGTGAGTGAGACATCTAGAAAGAGGATCCTCCAGCCCCAGTTAAGCTTTCAAATGGTTGCAACTCTGACACCTCGACAGCTTCATGAGAGGAACTGAGCCAGAACCACCCTAACTCCCGACCCGTAAATGTGTGATGTAACAAACGTTTGTTGTTTCAAGTCACTACGTTTTGGGGCAATTTGCCACCTCTAGCCATTGTTCCCAACTGGTGTGTGGTCTGACTGGTGGATGTCCAAGCTTTCTTAGCGGTTTGATATTTTGACTATCAGCCCTGAGTAGGAGGAATGACACAGAGAGGAGACAGAGTTGTGAGAGGAGGCCAAACTGTGGAGTCAGAGCGAAAGCCGCACCCTGGGGAGGGCTGAGTCACTCCTGCCGTCTGGAGGAAGGCAGGGCAAAGATCTACAGCGTTTCCTGCCTCCAGGCTTTCTCCCTGGTTCCTAGGTGTGAACGTCCTCACCGGAAATGCCCCATGACTTGGGGTGACACGGGTGAGATCTCTTCCTCCTTCCTCCCATGGAAACTCCAGACCTGATGCTGGAGGGCTGCACTGTTGCCCTAGTTCCCCATCCTGGGCTAGGCCCAGAGCACTGGCCAGTCGGGGGAGCTGCCTTCTCTGCCTCCTACCTGCACTGATGGTCACATCTCGTCCCACATCAGCCTCTCCAGCCAGGTGGGGTGGGAACCACGGGAAGCAAGCTCTCCTCTTCTTCTCTTCCCACCAGGAGGGGCTGGGGTGTGGATTCAGGATCGAGCTCTGCTCTGCCTCCATTGTTCTGGCTGTGCCTGAGAGTTGGTTTGGTTGATTTCAAGGGCATTTTAATGAGATTTAGCAATAGCAGCTGGTGGAATTTCCACTCCCTCTAATCCCTTCCTGAGAATCAGATGTGTAGCATTTTTTCCTTTTTGTCATTATCTCTTTTGGCCTTAAATACAAAACACTTTACATAGAAAACATTCCCAAACAATACAAAACTCTAAAAAGTGAGCCCCCTTTCTGGCCTCCAGTTAAAACTCTCACACACAGATGTGACACCAGCATGCATGCCATTCCCCACGTCGCAGTTTTGATTTCTGTGGTTTCAGTTACCTGAGGTCAACCACGGTCTAAAATTAGGTGAGTGCAGTACAATAAGGTATTTAGAGAGAGAGAGACATTCACATAGTTTTATCACATTATATTGTCATAACTGTTCTATTATCAGTTATTGTTTTTTTTTCTTTTGAGATGGAGTCTCTCTCTGTCACTCAGGCTGGAGTGCAGTGGTGTAATCTTGGCTCATGCAACCTCCACGTCCCTGGTTCAAGCAATTCTCCTGCCTCAGCCTCTCAAGTAGCTGGTATTACAGGCACTTACCACTGCACCTGGCTTATTCTTGTATTTTCAGTAGAGACAGGATTTCACCATGTTGGCCAGGCTGGTCTTGAACACCTGACCTCAGGTGATCTGCCATCTCAGCCTCCCAAAGTGCTGGGATTACAGGCGTGAGCCACCACGCCCAGCCTTAGTTATTATGGTCCATCTCCTGCTACACTAACTCCATGGCCTGGATGGTCCACCCCGTCGTCCAGCCTTCCTCCATCCTTGCACTCACAAAACAGAACCCAACAGCAAACCCAGAGATGCTTTTCAAAAAGGAAATAGTTGTGAAAAGAGTTCACGGATAAGCAAGCAGAGTAACAAAGAAAGAAAAGAGGTCATGGCTTTGCTCCAAAACTGCAGGGCTTCCTGGCATTCTCTTTTCCTCTTCTCATATATTTACTCATTGCCTGCCTTGGGCACCTGCTGGGTAAGCTATGATACTGGAGATCTCATTCATCACCGTATCCTCAGGACCTAGAATGGTGCCTGGCACACCATAGGCGCTAAACAAATGCTAAATTAATCAATCGTGCCTGTGAAGTTCCTTCCTATATTGAATAGGGCTTACCTGTAGCCAATAGGGTATTGCAAAAATGACAGTGCATATCGTTGGATTATTAAGCAGAAGATAAACAAGAGAAATCTTAGTTTCCAATAAGTGCCTCGTCTTTCGGTTATTCCCAATTTCAGATTTCAGAGAAGGGGAATATGATTGGTTCACCTCATCTGTCTGCACCAAACCATGCCACAGAGAGCCAGGTGGCCTATACATTGGAAGCTCCAGGGAGACGTGTCTGCCTACCTTAGTCAATTCCAAGGGCAATGGCCTCCCAGACACTGTGGTTGACAAGTCGAGTATGAGTCAAGTCTAGTATCTTATCAGAGAATTGATTCTAAAATCTCTATGTAAAAGACTTTATCCCATATAGTCGGAGTTACTCATGAAAATTACCCATACATGTCTATTCTGGCCAGTACCATTTATCAAAAATCCAGCTCTTCCAGTTTTTCTTCCAAAGTCAGGAGAGATGGCTATTTCTTTGGCAGAGCATGAGATGAAGTTGTTGGTTTGCCCTATGAGTCATGTTTGAAAAATACACATTTTTTTCTTTTTTGATGTGGAGTCTTGCTTTGCTGCCCAGGCTGGAGTTCAGTGGTATGTCTTGGCTCACCGCAACCTCTGCCTTCTGGGTTCAAGCAATTCTCCTGCCTCAGCCTCCCTAGTAGCTGGGATTACAGACATGAACAACATGCCTGTAATTACGGCTAATTTTTTTGTATTTTTAGTAGAAACAGGGTTTTCACCAGGTTGGCCAGGCTGGTCTTGAACTCCTGACCTCAGGTGATCCACCCACCTCAGCCTCCCAAAGTGCTGGGATTATAGGTGTGAGCCACTGCACCCGGCCAAAATAATACATCTTTAGACATGACAGTCACAGTCCACATAATGAGATGCTCACAGTATAGGAGGCATTTGTGAGACCCACTGACAGAGCAACACGCTCTCATCACATCTATCTCTGCTCATCTGGGCACACACTCTGAATAGAATGATGGGTAGACTCGCACTATTTAAATTGTCCTCTCCCCTCCGTTCCTTTCCTCCTTCCTTCCTTCTCTATTTACACGTTCATGCTACATGGGTTTAAGCATCCACTTGCTCCTGTTGGATTTACACATGAATTGCGTGGAGGTCTGAGTGTAACAGGAAGAAAATCTGATCCCAGTGAGAAAGCCCTGAGCACAGATGTAAAAGCAGCAAGCAGCAAAATTGTATTGATAATCCTATTTCCTGAAACAGATCTCGCACATGAAACATACGAAGATTTTAGAAAACAGCTATTACTTATCCTGAGGAAGATGAGACAAGGACAGTGCCGGGGGAACTGGGTGCTTCATCATGTTAGATTGTCCCTGGAAGCTGAAATGAAGAGGCTTACAGAAAATTGGATTATTAAGCAGAAGATAAGCAAGAGAAACTTATGTGCCAAGTGGGGGATATTAATGAAGAGATTAAAAGAAAACAAGGGAAAATGCCAGGCATTTAGGATAAAGCGTGAAGATAGAGTATGAGGGAAAAGCACTTTCGGTTTCTGGATAAATCAGGTGGAAGGGACTCAACCATCAAAAACTCGTTCTCTCTCTCACACCACACACACCATTGTAAAATCCACAGTGACAAAGAGCTTGCCTGTTTTTTCACTGCTGTCTCCCCAGAACTTAAAACTGTGTCTACCTAGCATATACTTAGTCCTCAAATATTTGTCAAATAAATGAATGCAAGATTTTAAAATGAACTGAAATGGGTCATCTTGTACCAGTTAAAACCAGACTACCGACCCTAAGCTATCTCTGGTGAAACTCAAACTTGTTGCAAAAGTAAAGACTTCTGGCGGGGCGCGGTGGCTCACGCCTGGAATCCCAGCACTTTGGGAGGCCGAGGTGGGGGTCACCTGAGCTCAGAGATATAGACCATCCTGGCCAACACGTGAAACCTTGTCTCTACTAAAAATACAAAAATTAGCCGGACATGATGGCAGGTGCCTGTAATCCCAGCTACTCAGGAGGCTGAGGCACGAGAATCGCTTGAACCTGGGAGGGGGAGGTTACAGTGAGCAGAGTGTGCCACTGCACTCCAGCCTGGGCAACAAGAGCAAAACTCCATTTCAAAATAATAATAAAGACTTCTCTCAAATTTCATGCAGAAAAAATTCAAACTTAGATGACTTCCAAAGATCTTAATCAGGACAACCTTGAACTTCACATGCAACAGTCAGTGCCTCAGACAGTGGAGTGATAGCTACCAGATCCTTGAGAGAAGTGTCTCCCAGGACTCCTGAAGCCAGCCTTGATGTCGGCCACAGGAAAAGACAATCAAGGAAAATCTCTGACCTTCAGTGAAACGCAGAAACTAAAGGGCCCCTGTGCTACACGTGATGTGATTTTGAGAAAAAAACAAGGCCAGGTGTGGTGGTTCATGCCTGTAATCCCAGCACTTTGGGAAGCCCAGACAGGAGTTTGAGACCAGCCCGGACAACATGCCGAAATCCTGTCTCAATCAATCAGTCAGTTAAAGAAAACTAGCCAGGTGTGGTGGCGCATGCTTGCAGTCCCAGCTATTCTGGAGTCCGAGGCAGGAGGATCGCTTGAGCCTGGGAGGTCGAGGCTTCAGTGAGCCTAGACTGCGTCACTGCACTCCAGCCTGGGCTACAGAGCAAGACTGTCTCAAAAATGAAAGAAAAAAGAAAGGGGAGGGGAGGAGGGGAGGTAGAGGAGGGGAGAAATGGAAGAAGAAAAAAAAAGAAAGAAAACAAAAGAAAAAGGCTCCAGGAGCCCTGAAAGGGAGCCCAGTTCACCAACCCGCAGACGGTGATGACTGGGCGGTCACTTGGGTGAGGCGACGCGAGCGCAGCGCTGTTCTGCCTCTAACTTGGCGGGGCCGCTGGGGAGGTGACAGCCCAGCGCCCGAGGACCCTAGGATCGCAGTTTGGGGCTGGGGCGGGGTAGGGCCGGCAGCTCCCTCTGCAGAGCTAGGCTGGGCCTTGGTGGGGCCGGGCCGGTCCTGGCAGCGGGGCGGGCGCGCCGGAGAGCAGGAAGCGCCAGGGCCCTGAGCCCCGCACGGCGCCCCTCTCCACCGGGAAGGAATGGCGGCTGGGCCTGCCCGGGCTTCCGCATCCCCCAGGAGCCTGCGGTTGCCCCAGACCCTAGCGGCCTCCGGCTTCCCCGCAAGCAACCCCGGAAGGGAGCCGCGCCGCGTCCTCCCCGCCGCCAGGGGGCCTCCCCAGCCCAGGCCCCGCCGCCGCCGCTGCACGCCCGCTGCGCGGAAGGACAAGGGCTCGGGGACTCCTGAGAACGGCGAACACCCCAAGCCCGGCTCCTCCGCCCTCTCTCCCTCCCCGGCGCTCCGGCACCGAGGACGCCCCGGGCTCCTGCGCTCAGCCCGAGTTTCTGGACACCCGCGGGGCGCAGGGGGCTGGACAGGACCGCCCCAAACCTGTGTCGAGGGGCTTCGCCCTCGCGGGGTCACCCAGGCAGCCTGTGCGCGGCCGCACCACAGCGCCTAAGCGCGGGCAGAAAGTAGACAGTACTTTCATTTTTACTCCTATTTTGAGAGAAGGTCTCGCTTAGTCGCCAGGCTGGAGTGCAGTGGCGCGATCTTGGCTCCCCGCAGCCTCCAACTTCCGGCCTGGAGCCACCCTCCCGTGCAGGTGGGGCGACACGCGCGAGACACCACGCCTGGCTAATTTCGTAACTTTTTGTAAAGATGGAGTCTCGCTACGTGGCTCAGGCTCGTCTTGCGCTCCTGAGCTCAAGCTATCCTCCCGCCTCGGCCTCCTAAAGTGATGAGATTACAGGCGTGAGCCACTGTGCGCGGTTAGTAGTACTTTTTGTACCTTGGAGACAAAAATAAAAACCCAGTCGCTTAAGTGGCACTCCTACAGCAGCAGTGACTTAATAACGGGAAATAGAAAAAGAAAAGAACACCCGTGGCTGAACAGAGACATACTTAGAAAATTTTATTATACTGACTGACACGCCTAATTCCCATCCCCACCTCCCACCCGCTAAACCCCCCAAAATGATAAAAATAAATGAGCAGAACAGACCCAAGACAGCAGCCAGAGCTCCCATCATTCCCAAGCACTGTTTGCTGACTGACTCACCGGGCATTTCCTGGATACAAGGAAGAGCCCCTTCCACCAGGTAGAGAAGAAAAGGGGGTCCGGGCATGGTGGCTCAAGCCTGTCATCCTAGCACTTTGGGAGGCTGAGGTGGGCAGATCACTTGAGGTCAGGAGTTCAAGACCTGCCTAGCCAACAAGGCAAAACCCCATCTCTACTGAAAATACAAAATAGCCGGGAGTGGTGGCAGGCACCTGTAATCCTAGCTACTTGGGAGGCAGAAGCAGATTTGCTTGAACCTGAGAGGCACAGGTTGCAGTAAGCTGAGATGGCGCCACTGCACTCCAGACTGGGCGAGGAGTGCAGTGGCACCTTCTCCTGTCTTAAAGGAGAAGAGGAAGAAGAGAAAAAAAGTGGGAGGGTTATCTGAGGGTGGCCGGGCAGCTCCTGGAATCTGCGCCAAGGAGCAGCCAGGCCTGGGGGCAGGGACGTCAAAGCAAGACCAACCTTGCCTTCCTCTGTCTGCGTCTCCGTTGCTTGGTGGCATCTTTTCTTGTCTCACTGTGTCCCTGTTTTCATCTTCCTGTCTTGCCATCACTTGGACCTTCTCACTCTGTCTCCAGCCGTTCCTGTCTCAGGACAGAGATGTCTGCCCTATTTCCGCAGCACACCTACTTTTCCCCTCTCCCCGCTGTGCAGAGCTGCTCCCTCCCTTCTGCTGAAACAGGCAGCTCTTACCATGATCCGATCAAGTTTGGTGACTACACTAACTGACCCTGTCTCTGGATGTCCCCATCCAGATCCCCAGGGCTGACCGAGCAATGGGTTCAGTCTCTGGAGCACTTCTCCACAGGGGCAGCTGCCCCCTCTGTCTGCTGTTAAGTGAGCAAGGGGTTGGAATGGGAACACAGTCCAGTCTTGGGAGTGGCAGTGGGTGCGAGAGTTCTCAGATAAGGAGCAAAACCAGGGGCCACACCTCAAGAGAAGGCTTCTATTTAGGACAGTGAAACTGCTCTATATGGTACTATAATGGCAGATCTGTCCAAACCCAGAGGATGTACAACAGCAGTCCCTAATGTACGCTGTGGACTCTGGGTAATGATGATGTGTAGGTTCTCAGATTGTAACAAATGGACCACTCTGAGGGGATGTTCATCATCAGGGAGGCTGGCAGGGAGTACACCAGAACTCTCTGTACCTTCCTTTTTGCTGTGAACATAAACTTGGCCTAAAAAAAAATTGTCTTAAAAAAAAATTTTAGCTGGGTTCAGTGACTCATACCTGTAATCCCAACACTAGGAGGCTGAAGTGAGTGGATTCCTTGAGCCCAGGAGTTCAAGATCAGCCTGGGAAACAAAGTGGGACCCTCATCTAATTAAATTAGCCAGGCATGGTGGCACAGACCTGTAGCCTAGCTTCTTGGGAGGCTGAGGTGGGAGGATCACTTGAGCCCAGGTCAAGGCTGCAGTGAGCTATGATCACACCACTGCACTCCAGTCTGGGCAATGAGGAGACTTTGTCTCAAAAATAAATACATAAGGACAGGGTGCAGTGGCTCACATCTGTAATCCCAGGACTTTGGCAGGCCGAGGTGGATGGATAACCTGAGTTCAGAAGTTTGAGATCAACCTGACCAACATAGTGAAACTCCATCTCTACTAAAAATACAAAAGTTTGCCAGGTACGGTGGTTCTCAATGCTGGCTACACATTAGAACCACCTGGCAAGCTTCTAAAACTAGCCATGCTTTGGCCCCACCCCAGGACAAATAAATGAAAATCCCTGAGAACAAGCCTCAGTATTGGGAGTCGTCAAAGCTCACCAGGTAGTTCTGTTGAGCAGCCAGGACTGGGAATCACCACTCTAGACCACTGTTTTTCGAACTGTCTGTAATAACAGCAGTTTCCCGTTTCATTTTCAGTTTTATTGTTATTTTATTGGCTGATGCTTTTGCAACACACAATAAAGAAGAATCATATGGCTTCATCCACTGGAGGTGTCCTTTATAAAAAGTGGTTCATCTATGCCTCTTAAACACAGGTGTTCTCATTATTCTGTAGCATCATCAACCAGGCAGGAAAGAAAGTTCACACACACGGATACTTCAGCCACATAGATATCTCATCATGGACCAATAAAAAACAGTTTGTGGACCACTCTAGTCTAAGGACCTCACTGCAGCACTGTTCAGTTTTCTTGACTATGAGTCAATAACTTCTTTCTATTGTTGAAATTAATTTCCAGTTATAAGAGGCAGATTCCAACTGAAACACCCTGTCATAGACATATCCACCTAGGCTGCAGTCATCGGGTCCCATGTTGCTCTCTCTCTTTCTGTCTCTCTCTTTCCCACAGGATAGCTGCAGCCATCCCAGAGTATGTGCTTAGTCATGGCTTATTTGATGGTGACTGCAAGATCACTGTGCACCTTCATTCTGGCTCCCTTTCCAGAGCAGCATTAACAGGTCATACACACTTCCCTTCCCCCATGGTTAACACTAAAGGAAATGAGAACATCTAGGTTTAAGAGGCAATGGAAGCACCATTTTTTTTTTCTACAAAGGAAACCTCTAGAAGCCACATGATTTGGAGGTATCTTTTTGCTGTTGTTTGAGACAGAGTTTCGGTCTTGTTGCCCAGGCTGGAGTGCAGTGGCGCAGTCTTGGCTCACTGCAACCTCCACCTCCTGGGTTCAAGCGATTCTCTTGCCTCAACCTCCTGAGTAGCTGGAATTACAGGCAACCACCACCACATCCGGGTAATTTTTTGTATTTTTAGTAGACATGGGGTTTCACCATGTTGGCCTGGCTGGTCTCAAACTCCTGACCTCAGGTGATCCACCCAACTTGGCCTCCCAAAGTGCTGGGATTACAGGTGTAAGCCACTGCACCTGGCCAAGGTGCCTTTTCATCTTTTGATCACAAGCTCTTCTTTCAACTAACAAATATGGATTTTAACGTATTTGCACTGTTCTTTTTGTTGCTCAAATCATCCTGTTTGGCCAGACAGTGCCTTTTCACATAAGCCCCTGTGTCCTTTTAATCAGACTCCACAGTGCTGATACCCTCCTTGTTCAGCTGCCCCAACCTTGGACTGGCCATTTTGCAGGAGCCCTGGTTTCTTTTAGTAGAGAATGGCATACAGAGACCAAGATCTAGGCAAGCTATTTACTTTTTATTTTGAGACAGGATCTCACTCTCTCTCCTTGGCTGGAGTGCCTGGCAGTCATGGCTCACTGCAGCTTTGAGCTCCTGGGCTCAGGGGATCCACTAGCTTCAGACACCTGAGCAGGTGGGACCACAGGCACATACCACCATACCTGACATATATATATATATATATGGTCCACGTATATATATATGTCAGGTATGGTGGTATGTGCCTGTGGTCCCACAGGCATATATATACATAACATACATATATGTTTTATATATATAACATACACACACACACACACACACACACACACATATTGTAAAGACAGGGTTTTTGTTTTGTTTTGGTTTTTGAGACAGAGTCTCTCTATGTCACCCAGACTGGAGTGCACTGGCACGATCTTGGCTCACTGAAACCTCCATCTCCCAGGTTCAATCAATTTTCCTGCCTCGGCCTCCTGAGTAGCTGGGATTACAGGCATGCACCACCCTGCCTGGCTAATTTTTGTATTTTTAGTAGAGATGGGGTTTCACCATAATGGCCAGGCTGTTCTCAAACTCCTGACCTTGAGATCCACTAGCCTTGGACTTCCAAAGTGCTGGGATTACAAGTGAGTCACTGCACCCGGCCAAGACAGGGCCTTCTTTTATTTTTTGTTTTCTCAGCCTGAATATGTTTGTAGACAAGGTCTTGCTAGGTTGCCCAAGCTTCTACTCTTTTTAAACACAAAAATTACATAATTTTTCACACAATCTGTTTTGTCATCTCAAGAGGTCTTTGCATTGAGTCCGCTAATGCACTGACCATTACATCTCTTGGATTTGAAATCCCTTTGGGTTAGGGCATGGTGCCTCAGCCTCAGCACTACTGACGTGTGGGCTGGATCGTTCTGTGTTGCGGAGGCTGTCCTGACACTGCAGGTAGATGCCAGTAGCACCTCCCTAGTTGTGGCAACCAAAATGCCACTAGACATTGCCCAATTCCCCTGGGGGTGCCAGAATCATCCCCCGTTAAGAACCACTGGATGTACTCTGGGATTCTGTGGAAAACTTTCTGGAACAAACCAGAGAAAATCTGACTCCTGATATCACATCCATGCCAGCTGCCTGCCTCTCTGTTTCCCCATTTGTCTACGTGGAATCACGACTACAAGGTAGAACAGCATACGGTGGGAAGGAATCAGACCTGTAGTGGGTCACTGTGGTGCTCATGAAGAGCAGACGCAGGTCACAAGCAGCACTGCCCAGGAGCCGCATGGCACTGTGTTGGCTTTGCTGATGGCAGGGCATCCCACTGAGCTGACTCAAATCCCCAGGATTGCTCCAGCTCTTGGATTCCCCCCAGGCCTCTTCTTAATGTTGGCCTTGTTTAGGATCTTTCATTTTACCATCAAAAAGAGAAAGTCTCATTTAATTCATACCAGATGCTGAGTGAGTCGTCATGAATCAATACAACATTATCCAAAAACCACCAAAATGAATCATAAGGATAAACAGAATTTTTTTCTCCCTGCAAAACAGAGACTAAAATAGTGCCTTGCCCTTTTAGAAAAAAAAAAAGCTGAGGTTAGGAAGAGGCCTAGGGCCCTGCTGGTGTAATCCATGTGTCTGTGAGCATGGAATGGTCCAGCTGTAGGTCCTAGGGAGACAGGGTATGAGGCCTGCAGCTAAGCCAGGCACACACAGGCTAAAGGAGGTGTTCCAAAGTCAGTATTGAAGACTGGGGATCCAGCATCCCCCTGAAACTGTTATGCAATCCTGTTTCCATCCCAGACTCAAAGCTGTCTGAGACTCAGAGAAGTTTTGTCATCCTCATTATGGACGAAGAGGCCCTTGGGAACTGGGGAGGGTCTTCCGGGAGCTGAGCATCCCGCAGTTCTGCTGATAAAGCCAAGGTGACCCATCTGTCTACTGAGATCCTGAGAATGGCACTGGGAGTATCTAGGGGAGTCAGAAATGGTGTTTGTCCTCCATGGGGCAGCAGGGAGGCTGGAGAGGGAAGGCTCCGGGACCACCTGGGCACGCAGACACTGCCCCTTGAACAGAGGGAGGCAAAGGCCAAGAAGAGGCTGGGCTGACCCATCCTTACAGTGTGGCCGCATAAGACGCTTGGGTGGTTCCAGCATCTAGGTCTCCACGGACTCCCTGTTTCCTGTCTTTTCCAGGACAGGCTCTTCAATTTCCCCTTCCATGGTGTGAGGGACCCATATCCTTCGTATGAATTTCCCTTGGGGTCAGGGTCAGCGTCTGTTGCTTGCCACCCTGGTTTCTGTAAGAGGCTCTGAGAGCTGTCTCCCACATTCCTCACCTCTAAGACCTGCACAGAGTAGCCAGGAACAAGTGGAGCTGAAGCCATGCTCAATGGCACCCACTAGGTCCACTCAAAAGGGATTCTTCTGTTAAGGAAGAATCAGAGCCATGGAGGCTGAGTGCTCCCTGCAGTCACTGGGCCATCACCAATGAAGGAACTGACTCATCTGATGTGGGCCAGTGAGGAATGGGGTTGGACAAGTGACTACTAAGACCTATAGCAATAAAGAAAATGGAACTGGCCGGGCATGGCAGCTCACGCCTGTAATCCCAGCACTTTGGGAGGCCAAGGTGGGCAGATCACCTGAGGTCAGGAGTTTGAGACCAGCCTGGCCAACATGGCGAAACCCCATCTCTACCAAAAACAAAAAAATGGAGCTGGGCATGGTGGCTCACACCTGCAATCCCAGCACTTTGGGAGGCCGAGGCAGGTGGATCATGAGGTCAGAAGTTTGAGACCAGCCTGGCCATCATGGTGAAACCCCATCTCTACTAAAAATACATAAATTAGTTGGCCATGGTGGCAGGTACCTGTAATCCCAGCTACTCAGGAGGGTAAGGCAGGAGAATCGTTTGAACATGAAAGACAGAGGTTGCAGTGAGCCAAGATCGCACCACTGTACTCCAACCTGTGCGACAGAGTGAGACTTGGTTTCAAGAAAAAAAAAATTGGCTGAGTGTGGTGGTACCTGCCTGTAATCTCAGTTACTCGGGAGGCTGAGGCAGGAGAATTGCTTGAACCCGGGAGACAGAGGTTGCAGTGAGCTGAGATACACCACTGCACTCCAGCCTGGGCAACAGAATGAGACTCTATCTCAAAAAAAAAAAGATGGAACTGTTCCCAGAGATCCTCGGTGCCACTCCAGGTTTCAGCGAAGCTTTGCTAAGGGCCAGGGTCACGGACACCAGTGCACACAGGCTCTATAGGCAGTCCCATCGTAGCCCCCTCCCCTTGAATGACCTCCAAACATCTATCCTGGCTCCACGTCTGGGCCCTCAATTTTCTTACATCTTGCCTGTGGCTGTCACCACACTCGGCAACCTCCTGTGTGTCACCTTGCACCCCCACTTCTGGGATGACTATTTCAATTCTTCATTCTCTCAAACCTCCAAGGCCTCCCAGCTGGCTCACCCCTGGCCTCTGCCCACTAGAGGACCCTCACTAGAAATACTCCTTAGTTGTGATGATCAAAAATGTCTCTAGTCATTGCCAAACATCCCCTCAGATGGAAAATCACCCTCAGTGAGACCCACTGATCTAGACCAACAGCCAGCCGCGCTCTCTCACACTTGTCACCCACATCTGGAATGCACACATTTGATGGACCTTCATCTGTCCTTTTTCAAAGCCCAGCATGGTCGAGCACCATGGTGCATGCCTGTAATCCCAGCAATTTTGGAGGCCAAGGCAGGAGGATTGTTTGAGCTCAGAAGTTAAGAGACCAGCCTAGGCACCATGTTGAAACCCCATCTCCACAAAAAATACTACAATTAGCAAGATGTGGTAGGCAAATGTGGTCCCAGCTACTCAGGAGGCTGAGGTGGGAGGATCGCTTGGGAGTTTAAGAATGGCCTGGCAAAGACATACATGAGGTCAACAAACATATGAAAAAAATGCTCATCATCACTGGTCATTAGAGAAATGCAAATCAAAACTACATTGAGATACCATCTCATGCCAGTTAGAATGACAATCATTAAAAAATCTGGAGACAACAGATGCTGGAGAGGATGTGGAAAAATAGGAACACTTTTACACTGCTGGTGGGAGTGTCAATTAGTTCAACCATTGTGGAAGACAGTGAAGCGATTCCTCAAGGATCTAGAAATAGAAATTCCATTTGACCCAGAAATCCCATTACTGGGTATATATCCAAAGGATTATAAATCATTCTGCTATAGGGACACATGCACACGAATGTTCGTTGCAGCACAGTTTACAATAGCAAAGACCTGAAACCAACCCAAATGCCCATTGATAATAGACTGGACAGGGAAAATGTGGCACATATACACCATGGAATATTATGCAGCAATCAAAAATGATGAGTTAGTGTCCTTTGTAGGGACATGGATGAACCTGGAAACCATCATTCTCAGCAAACTGACACAAGAACAGAAAATCAAACAACACATGTTCTCACTCATAGGTGGGTGTTGAACAATGAGAACACATGGACACAGGGAGGGGAGCACTACACACTTGGGTCTGTTGGGGGGAAATAGGGGAGGGACAGAGCGGGGTGGGGAGTTGGGGAGAGATAGCATGGGGAGAAATGCCAGATATAGGTGAAGGGGAGGGAGGCAGCAAATCACACTGCCACGTGTGTACCTATGCAAAAATCTTGCATGTTCTTCACATGTACCCCAAAACCTAAAATGCAATAAAAAAAAAGAAAAGAAAAGAATGACCTGGCAACACAGCAAGACCTCATCTCTAAAAAAAATTTTTTTTTAATGTAAAAAAATTTAAAAACGTGATAACATTTTTCTGGAGAGAAATTTAACAATATTTTTCGTGAGCTTTAAGTTAATAGTGTAATATAAAATTAGCCAGGCATGATGGCAGGTGCCTGTAATTCCAGCTACTCGGGAGTCTAAGGCAGGAGAATTGCTTGAACACGGGAAGCAGAGGCTGCAGTGAGCTGAGATCACACCACTGCACTCCAGCCTGGGTGACAGGGCAAGACTCTGTCTCAAAAAAAAAAATTTAATAATGTAATATTATGAACTACTGATACATGAAACATAGATGAATCCCAAAAACGTAATTCTGAGGGAACAGTACATACGCTGGGTGCGGTGGCTCACGCCTGTCATCCCAACACTTTGGGAGGCCAAGGTGGGAGGATCACTTGAGCCCAGTAGTTCTGGACTGGCCTGGGCAACATGGCAAGATGCCCCATCTCAATTTTTTAAAAATTAAAAAAAAAAAACAAAACCCAAAGCCCCATGGACTGACAGGCAGACAACACATACGCACACATGCCTGTAGATTTCTAGGTGTGAGTCAGACATCCCGGGTCTCCCTGGCTCCAGGGGCCACTGTTCCTGCTCTCCAGTGTCTCCCGCAGTTGACCTGAGGAAAGCAGGATGCACCTTCCCCTCCCCCATGGTGCGGCTGGGGGTGGGCTCCACAGTACCAGCCTCTGCTAAAGAAGTCTGCTTCCACTGGGTGCCATGGCTCACCCCTGTAATTCCAGCATTTTGGGAGGCTGAGGTGGGTGGATCACTTGAGGTCAGGAGTTTGAGACCAGCCTGGCCAATATGGTGAAACACTGTCTCTACTGAAAATACAAAATTAGCTGGACGTGGTGGCAGGCGCCTGTAATCCCACTTACTCAGGAGGCTGAGGCAGGAGAATAGTTTGAACCTGGGAGGTGGAGGTTGCAGGGAGCTGAGATGCGTCACTGCAACCCAGCCTGGGCAACAAGAGTAAAACTCCATCTCAAAAAATAGTAATAAAAATAATTTAGGCTGGGTGTGGTGGCTCTCACCTATAATCCCAGCACTTTGGGAGGCAGAGACGGGCAGATCATGAGGTAGGATGATCGAGACCATCCTGACCAACATGGTGAAACCCCATCTCTACTAAAAATACAAAAAAATTATCTGGGCGTAGTGGCATGCGCCTGTAGTCCCAGCTACTGGGGAGGCTAAGGTAGGAGAATCGCCTGAACCCAGGAGGCAGAGGTTGCAGTGAGCTGAGATTGGGCCATTGCACTCCAGCCTGATGACAGAGTGAGACTCTGTCTCAAAAATGTAATAATAAATAATAATTTAAAAATTAAAAATAAAGAAATCTTCTTCCTAGTCTCTGACTCCTCTCTCGGCCTGTCCAACCGTTTTATAAGCTGGATGTGGGTGGTCAGTCTGGTGACTCAGAACTACCAGCTCCCAGATATTTCCCTCCCAGCCCTGCATAGGTGGTCTAGCATCCCAGGTTGGAATCGGGAGGGGCTGCCCCGCCTGTCTGGGGTCTCAGCCAAGCCTGAGGCAGAAGGAGCCTGCTAATTACCATCCAGGTGCTCATTAGCAGCCCCTCCTCTCCTCCCCTCAGGATTCTTTCCAATTCCTATTTACTCAACCTCTCCCTCCTGACCAGAACCTGCCCACTGACATTTCAACATATTTAAATCTCTCCTGAAATTAAAAAAAAAAAAAACAAAAACAAACCTGTTTTGACCCCAAATCTCCTTGCAGCTACCTCCTAATTCTCTCTTTCCTTTCGAAGCCAAACTTGTGAAAAAGCTGTCTGCATCCACAATCTCCCTTCCTCACCTCCCACGCATTCCAGTCTGGCTTCCACCCATCAGTTCCAGAAGCATCTCTTTCCAAGATGGTCTGATGCTAAGAGCGCTGGGCTGAGGCTGGAGAGCATGAAGCTAGCCTGGCCTAGGCAGGACCCTGGCCATGGGAGCAGCAGTAGGGGACACAATGGTTGGAGTTACCCAGGGTTATCAATGGCAACTGCAGATGATAAACTAGAACTTCTGAGCAGTTCCAGAAAAAATATCTGGCCTTGAGTCCTGAGACTATGCCAACACCTACTTACCTTCATCAATTAATTCATTCATCCAGTCAATAACTCTTTATTGAACACACCTGGGCCAGACCCTGAGGTCGGCACCTGTTATAGACTTGCTCTCTTCCCTCATGGAGCTAACTGGGCATCAAAGAGTCATGAAAATACACAAAGATAACCGAGATGTTGGATGGAGAAGTGCAGAGTGTATCACTGTGGGATCAGATCTGGCCTGAAAGGTCAAGAGATTTTCCGGTTGGGATCTGGACAATGACTAGGAATTCGCTAGTCCAGAAGGGACGGGGGTAAGGAGATGATAGGGAATTGGGGGAAAAGCATCTCTGTGGGACCAAGAGGCCAGGGATTCCAGAATTGAAAAGGATCAGCAGGAAGCAAGTAGGGAGGGGTGGGGAGAGCTGGATAGAAATTAGATTTTTCTCTTTTTGTTTTTTTTTGAGACGGAGTCTTGCTCTGTTGCCCAGGCTGCAGTGCAGTGGCACAATCTCCACTCACTGCAACCTCCACCTCCGGGGACCAAGCAATCCTTGTGTCTCAGCCTCCCAAGTAGTTGGGACTACGGGTGTGCACCACCAAGCCTAATTTTTTTACATTTTTAGTAGATACAAGTTCTGGCCATGTTGGCCAGGCTGGTCTTGAACTTCTGACCTCAGATGATCTGCCCAGCTTAGCCTTCCAAAGTGCTGGGATTACAGGGGTGAGCCACTGTGCCTGGCTGCAATTAGGTTTTTCTCTCTGTCCCTCAGCCTTTGTGCCAAACCTGTCTCCTGCCTCATCTGAAGGACTTTAGCACCATCCACTCCCTTGATGCGGTTGACCCTTTTATTTCCCTTCCTCCCAGGACTCTGTGATGCCTGAGCTCTTGCGTGTCCCTCCTCTGACCTGAGTGCGAGTGTTCCGTAGAGCTCTACCCAGGCCTTACTCCCTTTCCCAACCCTTTTTCTTGACATTGTCTCCCACTTTCATAGCATGTCACTTCTAACAGATCTCCAGTCCCAGAACTCTTCTGTGGACCCAGGTTCAGAGATCTCCTTGCCCAGTGATCCTCTTCACACAGATACCCTGCTCACTATCTTAAACACAGCAGATCTTAGAGTTAGAAAATGTTAAGTCTCACTTTTGTTGAGAAGGTGTAGAAAGTAACATAAAGCAGTCAGGTGTGGTGGTGCGCACCTGTAGTTCCAGTCACTCGGGAGCCTGAGGCAGGAGGATCGCTGGAGCCCAGGAGTTTCGAGGCTGCATGGAGCTATGGTCACACACTGTACTCCAGCCTGGAAGACAGAATAAAACTCTGTCTCATAACAAAATTAATTAATTAATTAATTAATTAAAAATAATATAAACCCCTTTTGTTCCCCAAAACTTGATTAAAAATAAATCAACTGGCTGGGCGCAGTGCCTCATGCCTATAATCCCAGCACTTTGGGAGGCCGAGGCGGGTGGATCATGAGGTCAAGAGATCGAGACCATCCTGGTCAACAAGGTGAAACCCCGTCTCTACTAAAAATACAAAAATTAGCTGGTGCATGCCTGTAGTCCCAGCTACTCAGGAGGCTGAGGCAGGAGAATTGCTTGAACCCAGAAGGCGGAGGTTGCGGTGAGCCGAGATCGTGCCATTGCACTCCAGTCTGGGTAACAACAGCGAAACTCCGTCTCAAAAAAAAAAAAATCAACTAAGACACAGAATCTGGAACAGAGCCTGAACCTTCCCACTGGAACCTATACACTTGATGCAGATGATGAGCTGTGAACAGCCTTTCTTTATGCTGATACAGAAATTCAAGTTAAATGAACTTTGATTAGTTGATTAATCAAATTGAAGCAAGGTGCCAGTAAAGCTAAATTTAACTGTGACCTGTTCTAGATTCCAAATTGCACATTTCCTCTTTTTTAGTTTTTTTCCAACTCAGTGTAATTGGATTGTTGAGTCTGAGTGATACGTATATGAAGAGTTTATCATACTTCTTTTGTGCACATCTGAAATTTTTCATAATAAAAATCTAAAAGGGGCCAGGCAGCCAGGCGCGGTGGCTCACGCCTGTAATCCCAGCACTTTGGGAGGCCAAGGCAGGCAGATCACAAGGTCAAGAGTTCGAGACCAACCTGACCAACATGGTGAAACCCTGTCTCTACTAAAAATACAAAATTGGCCGGGCACAGTGGTTCACACCTGTAATCCCAGCACTTTGGGAGGTCAAGGTGGGCGGATTACAAGGTCAAGAGATCGAGACCATTCTGGCCAACATGGTGAAACCCCATCTCTACTAAAAATACAAAAATTAGCCAGGCGTGGTGGCACACGCCTGTGGTCCCAGCTACTTGGGAGGCTGAGGCAGAAGAATTGCTTAAACCCAGGAGGCGGAAGTTGCGGTGAGCCAAGATTGCACCACTGCACTCCAGCCTGGCAACAGAGCAAGGCTCCATTGCTAAATAAATAAATTAATTAATTAAAAAAACTAAAAATACAAAATTTAGCTGGGCATGGTGGTGGGTGCCTGTATTCCCAGCTACTCAGGAGGCTGAAGCAGGAGTATCACTTGAACCCGGAGGCTGAGGTTGCAGTGAGCCAAGAATGTGCCACTCTACTGCAGCCTGGGTAAGACTGTGTCAAAAAGAAAAAAAAAAAAACCCTAAAAGGAAACAATGTCTCTGTTTCTTTTCTTTCCTTTCTGCAGCCCACCCCCACCCAATAACTAGCCTGACTTGATTACTTGATTAGCGCTTGTCTACAGTGTAACTCCTAAACTTCCTGCTATGAGAGAATTGCCTGGACTCCTGAAACATGCTTTTTTGGAGGAAATCAGGTGATATGAGACATATAACTATGCTCTGAAGTTGCAAATGACATCATCAGTGAATTAGTTTGCTTTTTGCTTCTTTTCTTTGTTCTTCTAACCATATGTGTATGTAAATGTGTGCATGTGTATACCCTGAGAATTTCTGCGCAGGGAGGAAGTGGTTCAATCTGCTTGTCTCTGAGCAGCCGTTGGCTTTTAGAATAAAGAAATGACTCTGCCTTGTTTCTGATTCAGATGCATCATGAGGCTTGCTTTCATCCATGAGGTCTAAATTTAAACGCCTGTCTTCTCCCCCTATAAAACTTAATCCTCTTTCTCCATAACACTGTAGAAAAATAAAAAATAAAAAAAAACTTGGCTTTACATGGTGTTTAGCTTAGATCTGTAAGAGGAGCTTAAGTGTTGATTACAAGAAACACCAAGAGAATGAAAACTAGCTTGGAAACCTGATGTAGCTCAGAAAACTCCATATGACAAAGACACCACGCAGCTTATGTAGGCACCCAGGTCAGAAGGGCAGTGCACGGGAGCCTAATTGGTCAAGGCCATTGTCATGTTCTGTCTGAGGACTGACTCAGTCCTCCCATTCCTTCAACCATAACTTCCATTCCTTTCCACACCTCTCCCACTGCTGTCTTCATTTCAGCAGAAAAAGACCATCTCTCTTGACCAAAATATAAGGCCCACAATAGTATCATTTTGCACATTTCACCCACCTTGTTTAAATTTTTATTTTGATATACAGTCGTCCCTGGATATCCATAGTGGATGGGTTCCAGGACCTCCCTCCGATACCGAAATCCATGGATGTGCAAGTCCCTGATAAAAATGTAGTAATATTTGCATATAACCTATGCACATTTTCCCACATACAGAACATTAAATCATCTCTAGGTTATTTCTAATACCTAATAAAGTATAAATGCTATATAAATAGTTGTTGTATTGTTTACGGAACAATGACAAGGGAAAAAAAAGTCTGCACATGTTCACTACAGACACAATAAAAAAAATTTCTTTTGATTCAAGGTTGGTTGAGACCACAGATGCAGAACTCATGGATATGGAGGGCTGACTGCAAGTTCAAACACAGAGAACTCCCATAAGTGCAGTATAAGAAACCCATCTATAGCCTTTACTCTGGCCCCATTTTTATTTTCTCTGTCTTTCTAAGTCTTGCTGGAGTTAATCCATTTTACTAATCTTTTCAAAGAATGGAATTTTGTGGGCTTTTTGAAACAGGGTCTCATTCTGTCGCCCAGGCTTGAGTGCAGTGGCACAATCACAGCTCACTGTAGCCTCCACCTCCAAGGGTCAGGTGATCGTCCCACCTCAGCCTCCTGAGTAGCTGGGACTACAGGCATGCACCACCATGCCCAGCTAAGTTTTGTATTTTTTTTTAACAGACAGTTTCACCATGTTGCCCAGGCTGGTCTTGAACTCTTAATCTCAAGCGACTGAAGTACTGGGATTACAGGCGTGAGCCACTATACCCAGCCTAACATATTTTTAAATTTCCTTTGTGATTTATTCTTTGACCCATGAGTTACTTAGTAGTGTATTGTTTAATTTCCACTTACTGGGGGGATTTTCTAGATTTGTTTATTATTCTAGCTAATATAATTCCATTGTGGTCAGAGGACATAATTGATAAAATATCAGCCTCTATTTATTGACCTACTTATAGTCCAGAGAATTTTTCATGTGTCCTTGAAAAAAAAAAGTGTATTTTGTGGTTATCCAGCACAGTGTTTTATAAATGTCAATTAGACAAGGTTGGTTAATTGTGTCATTCAAGTACTACATATACTCAGTGATTTTTGTTTTCTTGGTCTATTGGTTACTGACAGAGATATTAAATTCTCCTTTCTTTTTTTTGAGATGAAGTCTCGAATTGTCACCCGGGCTGGAGTGCACTAACACGATCTCAGCTTTCTTGGCTCACCGCAACCTCTGCCTCCTAGGTTCAAGCAATTCTTGGACCTCAGCCTCCCGAGTAGCTGCGATTACAGGCATGCACCACCATGCCCTGCTAATGTTTCATATTTTTAGTAGAGATGGGGTTTCTCCATGTTGGTGAGGCTGGTCTCAAACTCCTGACCTCAGGTGATCTGCCTGCCTCAGCCTCCCAAAGTGCTGGGATTACAGGTGTGAGCCACGGCACCCGGCCTGAGATGCTAAAATCTCTAATCATGACCGTGGATTTGTCTAGTTATTACTTTAGTTCTGTTAGCTTTTCCTTCATGTATTTTAAAGCTCCATTACTGTTATGGACTGAATTGTGTCCTCTCCCACAATTTGTATGTATAAGTCTTAACTCTGAGTTCCTTAGAACATGATTATAATTGGAGATAGGGTCTTTACAGAGATAATTAAGTTAAAATGAGGTCATTAGGGAAGGCCCTAATCCAATATGACTGGTGTCCTTGTAAGAAGAAATTTTGACACAGACACAGAGGGATGATAATATGTAGACAAAGGGAGAAGATGGCCCTCAGAAGGAATCAACACTATCAACAGCAAGGTCTTGAATATTTTGTTTTGTTTTGAGATGAAGTTTCACTCTCGTCACCCAGGCTGGAGTGCAATGGCACAATCTCGGCTCACTGCAACCTCCACCTCCTGGGTTCAAGCAATTCTCCTGCCTCAGTCTCCTGAGTAGCTGGGACTACAGGTGCCCACCTCACCATGCACAGCTAATTTCTGTATTTTTAGTTGAGACAGAGTTTCACCATGTTGGCCAGGCTGAACTCCTGACCTCAGGTGATCTGCCCGCCTTGGCCTCCCAAAGCGCTGGGATGACAGACGTGAACCACCATGCCCGGCCCCCAGTCTTGAATGTTTAACCTCCAGAACTGTGAGAAAATAAATGCCAGTTGTCAACACCATCAGTCTGTGATGGGTTTCTATGGCAGACTTAGCAAACTAATATAGTTACTAAGTGTACACAGTTAGGATTATTAAGTATTCTTAATAAATTGATTCTTTTATAAATAGGAACTACTTCTTCTTGTATCTAGTAGTACTCCTTATCTTGATGTCTACTTTATTTGATATTAATATCACGACATCAGCTTTCCTGTTTGTTCGTATTCTTATTCTTGTTTTTTATTTGTCTTCTTATTTGTATTGTGTCCATATAATATATATTTCCCCATCCTTTTACTTTCACTTTTTTAGTCTCTATATATTCAAAGTGTGTCTCTTAAGACAGCATAGCTAGGTGTGGTGGCTCATGCCTGTAATCCCAGCACTTCGGGAGGCCAAGGTAGACAGATTGCTTGAGTCCAGGAGTTTGAGACCAGTCTGGGGGACATGGTGAAATCCCACCTCTACAAAAAAAATACAAAAATTAGCCAGATGAGGTGGTGCATGACTGTCATCCCAGCTACTTGGGAGGCTGAGACAGGAGGATCACTTAAGCCCAGGAAGCAGGGGTTGCAATGAGCTGTGATCATGCCACTGTACTCCAGCCTGGGCCACAGAGTGTGACCACATTTCAGGGAAAAAAAAAACAAAAAACAAAGCTAAAACAAAACAAAACAAAATCCAGCATAGATTTGGGTCATTTTTTATTCAGTTTGATAATCTTTGCCTTTATTTATTTATTTAGAGATGGAGACTTGCTCTGTCACCAGGCTGGAGTGCAGTGGCACGTTCTCAGCTCACCGCAACCTCCGCCTCCTGCATTCAAGCGATTCTCCTGCCTCAGCCTCCCAAGTAGCTGGGACTGCAGGTGCCCACTGCCACATCTGGCAATTTCTTTTTTATTTTTAAGAGACGGGTTTTACCATGTTGGCCAGGATGGTCTCGGTCTCCTGACCTTGTGATCTGACCACCTTGGCCTCCCAAAGTGCTGGAATTACAGGCATGAGCCATTGTGCCCAGCCAATCTTTGCCTTTTAATTGTTTAGTCCATTTATATTTAATGTAATGATTGCTAAAACTGTGTTCAAATTTACTATCTTGCTATTTGTTTTCTATTTGTGCAACCTGTTTTTCATTCTGTTCCTCCTTGCCTGCCTTCAATTAATCACATATTTTTATTAGTCCATTTTATTTCCTCTATTTGTTTCTAGCTCTACCTCTTTATATAATATTTTCAGTTTAGCTCTAGATGATTACAGTATGCATTCTTAATTTATTACATTTTGCTTAAAATTAATTTATACCAATTTCCCTAAAATGTATAACCTAAAAAGAGAATTTCATTTACCCTACCTGTCCGTATGCTATTATTGTCATATATTTTACTTTAACATGTTTTATTTCATTTGTTTTTGAGATAGTTTCACTTTATTGCTCAGGTTGGTGTGCAATAGTGCAATCACAGCTCACTGCAGCCTCAACTTCACAGGCTCAGGTGATTCTCCCACCTCAGCCTCCTGGGAAGCTGAGGCTATAGGTGAGCACCACCATGCCAGTCTAATTTTTTGCATTTTTTGTAGAGAGGGAATCTAACCATGTTGCCCAGGCCAGTCTCAACTTCCTAGGCTCAAGTGATTCTTCTCCTCAGTCTCCCAAAGTGCTAGGATTACATGTGTGAGCCACTGTGCCTGCCCTTACATGTTTTAAATCTTATATTACTATTGTTTTTGTTTGAAATCGTTGTTTTAAAAAATTATTTTTAAAATTCATAAAATATAGGCTTTTATATTAGTCCACGTAAGATGTTCTTCACTCCTTTCTGTAGAATGTATCACAACTTATTTATCCATTCACCTACTGAAAGACATCTTGGTTGCTTCCAAGTTTTGGCAGCTATGAATAAAGCTGCTATAAATATCTGTGCAGGGTTTCATGTGGACATAAGTTTTCAACTCCTTTGGGTAAATACCAAGGAGTGCCAGCAATGGCTATCTTTGCCTTTCAGCCTGATGAACAACCTTTAGCACTTATTTTAGTGTAGGTCTGAGGAAAATGAATTCTCTCAGCTTTTGCTCATCTGAAATTAACTATATTTCATGTTTTGACTTCAGTAACTGTGAGTCCCATGTCAGCATAGCTGATAAGAAGACATACAAGCTTTTTTTTTTTTTTTTTTGATCTGCATCTACACCTCAGGTGGGGCAGCCACCAAAATGCAGATTTTCGTAAAAACCCTTATGGGGAAGACCATCACCCTCGAGGTTCAACCCTGGAATACGATAGAAAATGTAAAGGCCAAGATCCAGCATAAGGAAGGAATTCCTCCTGATCAGCAAAGACTGATCTTTGCTGGCAAGCAACTGGATGATGGACGTACTTTGTCTGACTACAACATTCAGAAGGAGTCTATTCTTCATTTTGTGTTGAGACTTCATGATGGTGCTAAGAAAAGGAAGAAGAAGTCTTACAAGAAGAATAAGCACAAGAGAAAGAAGGTTAAGCTGGCTGTCCTGAAATATTATAAGGTGGATGAGAATGGCAAAATTAGTCACCTTCGTCGAGTGCCCTTCTGATGAATGTGGTGCTGGAGTGTTTATGACAAGCCACTTTGACAGACATTATTGTGGCAAATGTTGTCTGACTTACTGCTTCAACAAACCAGAAGACAACTGAGTTAATAAAAGACATGAACTAACAAAAAAAAAAAAAAAAAAAGAAAAGAAAAGACACACAAGTTCTTAGCAGGCTTCTGTGTCAAAGAATAGCATTGTTTTCTTAGTCTGGTGAGATGATGAATGAGAAAATTGTAGTTATAGCCAAGTGAGTGCTCAGGACTTCAGGAGGTTTTAGTGAGTTTTTACAAACACGTTTGGATGGATGAAATATCTTTGTTTTGGGATTGCCAATCCCCATCAACTGAAGAGGAAGTTAAAACAGAGATCCAGGACCATTCCATATCAGGAAGAACAGAATCACAACCAACAGCCCCTGGTGGCAGCCCCTCACGAAGCACAAATGATCACAGTGGCTGTTTCCCTGGCAGCTCCTGCTTTTTTGTCAAGGGCAAAGCTGTTATCTCTTCACTCCCTCCCTGCCTGTATTGGAGAAGTCTTTTTGGAGTCATGGATGCAAGGCCAATGGCCCCTATTAGCAATGTTTCAACCAAGTCTTTCTTCTGGTGAACTTCGATGTGTATCCCAATTTTAGGCTGTACGTGGCAGCACGGTTTATCAGGGATGGTTGGTTTCTTAGGTCGGGTTTCCGAAAGCAAATTTTGAGACAGGAGCCACACGCAAAGGATTTATTAAGGAAGTGCTCCCAGAAGAATCAAATAAAGCAATGCAGAAAAGAAAAGGAAGAGGAAGAAGCCAAGCAAGGCGATGATGTTGGCCATGTCCCCGCCTCAGCCTGATGCAGAGGTGAATTCTGAAGTGAAAATTATACTTTAGAGTGTTCCATTGCAAATAAGGGCACTGGGCTGACATCAGTGAAAGTGCAGGCTTTCCTGTAATAGTCAGTGGTTATGAACACAGGGAGGAAGGACACACACACTCTCAGCCCATTCTCACTCAGAGTGCTGGCATGCAAACCAACCCCAGTAGACCAGGTGTGGTGTGCTCAGTTCCATGCCACTGGAAACAAAGGTCACAGAAGCTAGAAGGATAACAGGACAGAAATGCTGAAAGGGATCCAAGGGGATATAGGTGAAGCATCAACAGCATCTGCCACGGTAGGTTACGTGAAAAGAAGGCCTGGACACGCTTTTTACAGAATGCTTTGTACTAATTTAGTAGGAGGTCATTTAATATATTACTTCTTTTAAGTGGGTTCCCTTGGGAGTATAGAGGGGCGTCTCCTGGGCCAACCCATTAATATTTCAAGATGAGAAAGTCTCTTTGATAGCTGTGCATCTTATACGTTCAAGAACTCTGGGAAGTATCTAGGCCATTTGAATCCGGTTTCTGCACATCATGACCAATTTAGTTTCTGAAATTCTATTTTGTCATTTGATACCCCCCCACAAGCTGATTCTATAGTGAAAGTCAGGAGTCAAAGTCTTGTTGCATCTGAAAGTCTTCACAGATTTCCTTTCCCGTTGACCTATAAAGTGTGTGTCTCATTGTATTGAAGGACAAGGATATTTCTTTTTTTTCTTTTCTTTTTAAATTTTTTTTTACTTTTTTGAGATGGAGTCTCACTCTGTCACCCAGGCTGCAGTGCAGTGGCATGATCTTGGCTCACTGCAGCCTCTGCATCCTGGGTTCAGGCGATTCTCCTGCCTCAGCCTCCCAAGAGGCCGGGACTACAGGTGCAAGCCACCACACCCAGCTAATTTTTTTGTATTTCTAGTGGAGACGGGGTTTCACCATGTTGGCCAGGATGGTCTTGATCTCTGGACCTCATGATCTACCCACCCAGCCTCTCAAAGTGCTGGGATTACAGGCATAAGCCACCATCCCAGCCTCTTTTTTTTTTTTTTCCAGAGACAGACTTTTGCTTTGTTGCCCAGGCTGGAGTAAGTGGTGTGATCCTGACTCATTACAACCTCAACCTCCCAGCCTCAAGCCATCCTCCCACTTCAGCCTCCTAAGTCGCTGGTACTACAGGTGCATACCCCCATGCCTGGCTGATTTTTAAAATTTTTAGTAGAGATACAGTCTCACTATGTTGCCAAGGTTGTTCTCAAACTGCTGACTGAGCTCCAGGGATCTGCCTACCTCGGCCTCCCAAAGTGCTGGGATTACAGGTTTGA
Source organism: Callithrix jacchus (assembly GCF_049354715.1). NCBI lineage: Eukaryota > Metazoa > Chordata > Mammalia > Primates > Cebidae > Callithrix > Callithrix jacchus. The sequence continues at coordinate 19,712,137 of NC_133507.1, read as the reverse complement.
GCCACCATGCCTGGTGGCTCAAATTAGATATAGATATCTCAAATTAGAGTAGGAAAATTTTTAACCACTCTTTGATGATGTTAGTATATTTTATATATGGTGATATTTCTACATATCTATAAACATATATTTCTTTTTTGAGATGGAGTTTCGCTCTTGTTACCCAGGCTGGAGTACAATGGCGCGATCTCGGCTCACCACAACCTCCGCCTCCTGGGTTCAGGCAATTCTCCTGCCTCAACCTCCTGAGTAGCTGGGATTACAGGCACGTGCCACCATGCCCAGCTAATTTTTTGTATTTTTAGTAGAGACGGGGTTTCACCATGTTGACCAGGATGGTCTCGATCTCTTGACCTCGTGATCCACCCACCTCGGCCTCCCAAAGTGCTGGGATTACAGGCGTGAGCCACCACACCCGGCCAAACATATATTTCTATTTATGTGATCAGTATTTTCTCATCTGGATGAAATTAACAGAAAAATACTGTTGTGAATCATGCCCTTCCATTATCTGCCAAAAAATTCCAGACATAGGCCAGGTGTAGTGGCTCACACCTGTAATCTCAACACTTTGGGAAGCTGAGGCAGAAGGACTGATTGAGTCCAAGAGTTCAAGACCAGCCTGGGCAACATTGTAAAACCTCCACCTAAAAAAAAAAAAAAAAAAGAGGCAGACATAACAGTACTGTGGTCCTCAATGGAACACACGCTGGAACACAGCCGTAGCATCTAATGACTTTTATCAAAAGCCCTTCTCATTCATCATACCCCCTTTATTTCACGTGAACCATTCTAGGAATCATGTGAACAAGAAGATTCTTGGGTGCCATCAAGTGGCCATTTGGGGAAAACCAAAGGCAATCTGGGTATAAGAGCATCATCAGCCTCCACATAATTTCCTCCCTGAATTTGGGGCCTGGTGTTGGAACACAGAAATGTTATTTTAAAAAAAAAAAAAGTTGTCAGAGGAACCTAGTTGGAGGTTGGGGATGAAGCCAAAGCCATGGCCTGAGAAGGGAGAAAATGGCTGATGTAGCCAAAGATTATTTTTAATTAATTAATTTACTTTGAGACAGAGCCTTGCTCTGTCACCCAGACTGGAGTGCAGTGGTGTGATCTCGGCTCACTGCAACCCCCACCTCCTGGGTTCAAGTGATTCTCCTGCCTCAGCCTCCTGAGTAGCTGGGATTACAGGCGTGCACTACCACATCCAGCTAATTTTTGTATTTTTAGTAGAGACAGGGTTTTACCATGTTGGTCAGACTGGTCTTGAACTCCTGACCTCAGGTGATCCGCCTGCCTTGGCTTGCCAAAGTGCTTAGATTACAGGCGTGAGCCACCGTGCCTGGCCAGACTTTCATTTTTTGAGAGCAGTTTTAGGTTTATAGCAAAACTAAAAGGAAGGTACTGAGATATTTCATATGCCCTCCCCAACATGCACAACCTCCCCCATTTTCAACATCCCCTACCAGAATGCTACATTTATTACAACTGATGAACCTACATTGATACATCATCATCACTCAAAGTCTATAGTTAATATTAAGGTTCATTTTTGGTGTTGTACAATCTATGGACAAGTGGACAAATATATAGGACATGTGTCCACCATTATAGCAGCAGAGTATTTTCACTGCCCTAAAATCTTCTGTTCTCCTCTACCTATTCATCCCTCCCTGCCCTCAGTCCCTGGCAACCACTGATGTTTTGACCATCTCCAGAGTTTTGTCTTTTCCAGAATGCCACCTAGTTGGAATAATACAGAGTGATCCTTTTCAGGATGGCTTCTTTCACTTAGTATTATGCATTTTTCTCCATGTCTCTTTGTGGCTTGGTAGCTCATTTCTTTTTAGTGCTGGATAATATTCCATTGTCTGAATGTGCAACTAAACCTATTCTTAATAATAGGTAATAACAGGTAAAGTTCTTCTGGGAGACCAGATTAAAAGCCCCTGACGCAGGGGGAAGAAGTGAGGCACTGATATGACAGAGCAGTGACAAGGTGACTCCAAGAAAGGCCCTAGGCCCTGATTCCTGGGCTGCATGCCAGGGAACAGCACGACCCCAGAGATGGCACTGTGTCGAGGCTGTTTTGGTTGGCAGAGCCACAGGCACTCTAAGATGTTCATGCCCTTGTTTGACATTGAAGCAACAGAAAGATTCCCATGGCCCCCGGGCTGTGAACAGAAGTGGAGGGAGGACGCCCAGACCTGAAGAAGGCATATGCACAGAACAGGCCACTTCTATGTGACCTATGAGGAAAGATGATAGTAAGGAACAACTGCCCTTCCTCTCACACCTTAGCACAAGGTAAGACCCTCAGAACCCACAAACCATCCAGCAAGAAGGAAAGACAACTCCAAATTTTGGGCTGGGCATGGTGGCTCACGCCTGTCATCCCAACACTTTGGGAGGCCAAGGCAGGAGGTCTGCTTGAGGCTAGGAATTTGAGACCGGCCTGGGCAACACAGTGAGACCCTAGTCTCTACAAAAGAAACAAACAAACCTCACCTATCTAAGATTAACTTGCTGTTACTCTAGCAGACTGGGAACTCAAAACACAAGTGAAATTGTTATGTTCAAATAAATAGTTTGTTGCACACCTGATTTGGTAGACTGAGATTACGTCATTATAATAATAAAGGTCACCATTTACAAAGACTTTACTGAGAGTTATATCCATTATCTCATTTAATCTCATCTCATTTAATGGGAATCGATTCCCTCATACTCCCTATGATGATTCCTGTAACATGGTAGAGATGCATGCCTGAGGAAAAATTAATAATTTGCCATAGCTGGGTGCAATGGCTCACATCTATAAACCCAGCACTTTGGGAGGCCAAGGCAGGAGGATCGCTGGAGGCTAGGAGTTCAAGACCAGCCCTGGCAACATAGTGAGAACCTGTCTCTGCAAAAACCATTTTTTTTTTAATTAGCTGGACCTGGTGGCACGTGTTTGTATTCCCAGCTACACAAGAGGCTGAGGCACACTTGAGCCTAGGAGTTCAAGACTACTGTGAGCCATGATTATACCACTGCACTCCAGCCTGAGCGACAGAATGAGACCCTGTCTCCAAAAGTAATAACAGCAGTAATAATGTATATTTACTCTGTACCAGGCATTAAACTGTAAGGGCCTTATGTCACTTAATCTTCATACTAAATTTATGAGACATGTATTACTATCTCTATTTTACAAATATGGAAACCAAAATTCAGAATTGTAAAGTGAGGGTGGTATTTAGATTCAAATCTGGTAGAAGCTTTATTTTATGTTACTTGCAATCTGTGAAGAAAAAACTAGATCCAGGATTCTAACAGGAATTTATATAATATGATTTACAAAAATGAGTTTATTTATAATTTAAATCAACAAATTCCCTTTTATTTTCTACAACAAACATGTTCAGATTATATGAATGATCTTCTTGGCTAAATATTGTATTCTAGGGAGACATCAAACAAGAACTTCTTTGTTAACATTGTTCTATTTTATCCTTTTGTACTTATAGACATTTTCTTTTCTTTTTCTTTTTTTTTTTTTGAGACAGAGTCTTGCTCTGTCACCCAGGCTGGAGTGCAGTGATGCCATCTTGGCTCACTGCAACTTCTGCCTCCTGGGTTCAAGAGATTCTTCTGCCTCAGCCTCCTGAGTAGCTGGGACTACAGGTGTGCCTCACCACATCTAGCTAATTTTTGTATTTTTATTAGAGATGGGGTTTCACTATATCGGCCAGGCTGGTCTCGAACTCCTGACCTCAAGTGATCCACCCACCTTGGCCTCCCAAAATCCTGGGATTACAGGTGAGAGTCACCGCACCTGGCTGAGTTACACTTTTTTATTGTATGCCAAATATTGTGTATAAAAGAATCTAAAGGTCGAAGTTAATAATATTTTCCTCTGAATGGTTGATTCTATTTTCTGTTAGCCACTGTAGCTTAAAGAGATGATAATTCTATCCAATCATAAGTTGAGCTGATTTCGGGTGAATTGCAGCTTTACTTACAGGTGGTCCACCTCTGTTTTTAACTATCTTGAGAGTGAGACCTGTCATGTATTTGTTGCAGGCCCCTCCCTTCAGAAGGACTCCATATTCTAAACAATAAAAAAAATGCAGGCACCCTTACTCTGCCTTTCCAGCCTAGGTCTCCAGCTTAGCAGTCACTGCCGCCACCCCACCTGGAGCCCCAGCCCTCAATCTACCCCGGCACTCAGCAAATATCCCATAGGAAAAAGAGCCTCTTATCTGGGCTTCTTTAGACTCTAATCTGTAACAACAGTCTGAGAAGCCATCAAAAGTTCAGTGTAAACCACACTCTGTCTTTGGCCTTGACAAATGTACTCAGGGAGAAAAATGACCAACAATCCCAGCTCACCTAGCATGGGCTCTTCTGTCTCTGATCTCACTACCCCCTCATGCTTTGATGTCTTTAAAAATATGAGTTGGGCCAGGCATGGTGGCTCATCCCTGTAATCCCAGCACTTTGGAAGGCCAAGGCAGTTCAGGACCAGCCTGGCCAGCATAGTGAAACCTCATCTCTACCAAAAGTACAAAATTTAGTGCCTGTAGTCCCTGCTAGTCGGGAGGCTAAGGTGGGAGAGTTGCTTGAACCCGGGAGGCAGAGGTTGCAGTGAGTTGAGATGGTGCCACTGCACTCCATCCTGGATGACTGAGTGAGACTCTGTCTATAAATATATATATATGTGTGTGGTGTGTGTGTGATTTGTACAATTTATCGTGTGTGTGTGTGTGTGTGTGTTTGTTTTTCTGGTTGTTGTAGCAGGAGTGATGACCTACTGATACCTACTGTATCCTACTTGGAAGCAGAAGTTCCTTGTGTATAACATTGTATATTTTGGGAAGAGCATTGTTACCACTGAGTATCTCAGACTGCTTCTTACATATTCTTAGAAAACATAACAAAAGGCAGACTATGTATAACTTTAAATTTAATTAAGATCTTTTCCCACCTACCTGGTCTCTTAACAGTATTCTTTGTTTACTTTGCTCCTGAGTGGTTAGGAGTGTAAATATCTTACTAGCATAGTACATTGAAAATTTAATGTATTTGCTACAATAGGATTTGTTCTTCCTAAGGGCTTTGTAAAATAAACCTCGAGGGTTTGTTTGTTTGTTTGTTTTTTGTATTTTTAGAAGTCTGGGCTGAGCATAGCTAGCTTACGCTTATAATCCTAGCACTTTGGGAGGTTGAGGCAGGAGGATTGCTTGAGGCCTGGAGCTCAAGACTAACCTGGACAACACAGCAAGAGGCTCATGCCTGTAATCCCAACACTTTGGGAGGCTAAGGCAGGAGGATTCCTTGAGGCCAGGAGTTCAAGACTAACCTAGACAACAGCAAGACTCTGTCTCTATAAAAAATAAAAATGTCTGTATTTAATATTATGAATAGGTAGCATTCTCACATGTTCAAATGTCAAAAAATATAAAAGGGTATACAGTCCATTATTTTTATTTATTTATTTTTTAAAAACAGAGACTCACTCTGTCCTCCAGGCTAGAGTGCAATGGCACCATCAAGGCTCACTGCAACCTCTGCCTCCTGGTTCAAGTGACTCTCCCACCTCAGCCTCCCCACTAGCTGGGACTAGAGGCACACACCACCATGCCCAGCTAAATTTTGTATTTTTAGTAGAGATGTGATTTCGTCATGTTGGCCAGGCTGGTCTCGAACTCCTGGGCTCAAGTGATCCCCCCTGCCTCAGCTTCCCAAAGTGCTGGGATTACAGGCATGAGCCACCACACCCAGCCACAGTTAACTATTTCTATGACTCATCCCCTCATCCACCCAGTTCCCACTCCCAACAGGTATTCGTGATTATTAGCTTATTAGAAAAGTTTAAACGAATACGCTAGCTAACACATACCCGAATCATTTTCTCCCTTGTTTTCTACATAAACATAGCATACTATGGCTACTGTTTTGCAGTTTGCCTTTTAAGTATAAAAGGGAAGTAACCGGCTTATATGACTGCAAAGTCCAGGATGTGGCTGACAGCACAGCAGGATCCAGGGCCTCAGACAATTAATTCCAAAACACCAGCTTCTTTCCTTCTCTTGCCTGCACTCTCCTCTCTGGTGGCTTCATCCTCAGGCAGGTTCCCCTCGCAGTTCCACATCCAGGATGACATCTTCACAGTTTGGGAACTCCAACAGAAAGGCACACCTATTACCACATTCCCGGTAAATTCTAGCCAAAGTCCTAGGGACGGCTCTCATTGGCCCAGCTGGAGTCCTAGGGACAGCTCTCACTAACTATTAACCAGCTGGAATCATCAGGACAAGCCAGTAGGATATGCTGACTGGCCAGGCTGAAGTTGAATGGCAACCCCTAGCATTCTAGGCTTGAGAAGTTGGTCCCACATTGGCATGAGTTTCCTGGCTGGGTTGAGAAAGGCGGCTCTCCAAAGCCACATCAGGGTGCTGTAAGTGGACGATTATCCCTAGGCAAAGGTTACAGATGCCTACTGCAAATGTAGTGTTTTTGATGTCTTTTTTGGGCTCTTTCATGCCTGGAAGCTGCTATTATGCCAAACACAGCTGTGGATCAGGACACACATGGCCCTCAGAAATGGCTGCCTGGAAAATGCTCCAGGGTGGAGAGGGTCTGTTCTGTTTTCTTCAATTCTGTATTTGTCTATTTGGCATCCATTAGTCACAGGACCCAACTAACAGCCAAAGTTGTTGACAGCTTTCCTATGATCTTGCTTTTGTGGGCACCTGAAAAATTCTATTACAAACCCTCCAACAAGTCCCAAGTCTAGACTTCTAATATCCCCTTTATCTAACACAAAGCCAATACTTCCCCTACCCTAAATTAACCCAAGGCTACATTCTAGAGAACCCCTAGAGATACCCCTAATCTCCAGAGCCCCCCAGGATTATTCAAACCAGCCAGTCCCAAACTGTTTTCCTGCACTGCCTTGCCTATCCAGCTGAAATGCCAATAAAGGTTCTGGTTTAAGCCTTCCCTTCAGTCCTTTCTGCCTCCTGACCAAACCTGGTGTTTCTCCATTTGGCTCTGCATGGTGTGGTGAAAGGTTTGTGCCCCTCCTCTCTAGAAATGCATAGATTATTCTTTCAATGATGTTAGTCTCTCTGGCATCAGTTACCTCTATGAATTAAAATCCCACAGGTATAAGGGAGGCAGGGGCTGCTGCCACTGAGTTTTCGGTCCTGGAAAACCACATTTTTTCTGGTCTGTCTCTGCAAGGCTTTGACAGTCTCTCCTCTCCATCCCCTAAATAACACTGGCCTGTGTTCCACAGGCACCCCTCTACACCAGCAGGTGCAAACAGTAATTGTTCGGAAAGGGGATGCAAACTCAGATGCTTCCAGGGGCACGTGAGGAGCCACAGGCTGTTTCAGCCTATTGTTGGCAAGTGGGAATGTGGGCCCTGTGATAATACTAGATCTTTCTTTCTTTTCTTTCCTTCCTTTCTCTCTTCTTCCCTCTCTCCTTCTCTCCCACCCTCCCTTTCTTCTTTCCTCTTTCTAAAGAAAAACTGAAAATCTATTTCTGTTTCATTTGGGGATTTGTGTGTGTCTGTGTAAAATGTGTCATGTTTGTTTTTTTTCCCAAAGCAACTGCTTTTTTTTTTTATTGTGGTAAAATATGTATGAAATAAACTGCCATTTTAACTTTTTTAAAGTGTATAACTAAATGGCATTAATTATATTCAAAATGCTGTACAACCATTGCCACTATTTCTAAATCTTTTCATCCCCTGAAACGAAAACTATGAACCCAGTACGCAATTTAATCCTCATTCTTCCCTCCCTCCTACTCTCAGTTCCTGAAACCTCTAATCTGCTTTCTCTATGAATTTGCCTATTCAAAATCATTCATATAAATGGAGTCACATAGTATTTGTTCTTCTGTGTCTGGTATATTTGACTCAGAATGCTGTGCATGTGTCAGAGCTTCACTCCTTTTCATGGCCGAATGATATTCTCCTGCATGGATATACATACCACTTCTTTTGGTTTGTTTGTTTGAGATGGAGTCTTGCTCTGTCGCCCAGGCTGGAGTGCAGAGGTGTGATCTCAGCTCATCACAACCTCTGCCTCCCAGGTTCAAGCAATTCTCCTGCCTCAGCCTCCTGAGTAGCTGGGATTATAGGCGCATGCCACCACAACAGCTAATTTTTGTATTTTTTTTTAGTAGAGACAGGGTTTCACCATGTTGGTCAGGCTGGTCTTGAACTCCTGACCTTGTGATCTGCCTGCCTTGGCCTCCCAAAGTGCTGGGATTACAGGTGTGAGCCACTGCACTTGGCCTTTTTTTTTTTTTTTTTTAGATGGAGCCTCACTCTGTCACTCAGGCTGGAATGCAGTGGCATGATCTTGGCTCACTACAACCTCCACCTGCCTAGTTCAAGCAATTCTCCTGCTTCAGCCTCCCAAGTAACTGGGGTTACAGGCGCATGCCACCATGCATGGCTAATTTTTTCTATTTTTAGTAGAGACAGGGTTTCACCATGTTGGTTAGGCTGGTCTCGAACTCCTGACTTCAAGTGATTCGCCCACCTCAGCTTCCCAAAATGCTGGGATTACAGGTGTGAGCCACCATGCCAAACTTAGATATACTACATTTTGTTTATTCATTCATCTGTTAATGGACACTTGGGTGAAATATGTCGATTTTTACTTGTAAAAAGGAAGCACATCATTGTTAAATTACTCCCCAGGCTATCCTTCTCTACAGGAAAAAGCAGAGGAAATCAAGCAGATTTTTCATAACACAATGACCAAGGAAAAAGTGGACAGAGATAACACAAAGACACAATCTACCAAATGAATAAAGCCACTGATGTTACTTAGGCTCAACCAGTAGCACCCAAGTCAGAGGTGGGATACTCACAACTCAGTAAAGGCAGACATTCAGCTGAAATTGTTGGTGTTGCACACGGCTTTAATTCTCTTATTGCTTTGGTCTTCACAAAGGCCATTTTGTGGCCTTCTCCAGTGCCAGTCATTGTGGGAGGCCCTGAAGAGCACCCTCCTGGAGAGCATATTCTGTAGAGGAAGACAAGCACATTAACAGTGTCAATACAGGCAACACAAATGCTGATGGATATTATGGGAAAACCTGGGAGGGATACAGAGGCAGATCTGGAGGATTAGGTGAGGCTTTCCAACTTCCCAACTACTCCAACTACTTTCCAACAACTTGCAGAGAAGTTATCCTGAGACCTGAGAGATGAATGAGAGGTATGATTTGGAGGCCAAGGCCAGGAGACTGGAAAGACTGTAAAACACCTTTGAGAAAACGTCAGGAAAATGGGGATTAGGGACAGATGACACATGAGAGGAAGCAGGGACCCAATCTGCTTTGAAGTGAAGTTTGTTCTTCACCTTGAAGGCAAATGGCAGCTGCTGGAAGATTTCTGTTTTGTTTTTTGGGTTTTTTTTTTGGAGACCGATTCTCACTCTGTCGCTCAGGCTGGAGTGCAGTGGCACGATTTTGGCTCACTGCAACCTCTACTTCCCACCTGGAAGGATTCTGTGGATGTGAGTGTAGGGTGGTGAAAGGTTTGTGCACTCATCTTAATCTTAAATACATACCTTGGCCAGGCAAGGTGGCTCATGCTTGCAGTCCCAGTGCTTTTGGAGGCTGAGGCTGGCAGATCACTTAAGGACAGGAGTTCGAAACCAGCCTGGGCAACATGGCAAAATCTCATTTCTACTAAAAATACAAAAATTAGCCAGGCATGGTGGCATGTGCTTGTCTGTGGTCCTGGCTACTGAGGAGGCTGAGGTGGGTGAATCACTTGAGCCTGGAAGGTGGAGGTTGCACTGAGCCAAGATAGCACCACTGCACTCCCGTGTGGACAACAGAAGCAGACCCTGCCTCAAAAAATAAAAATTTTTTTTAATTAAAAAAATGCATATCTCAATGACTATGTGTATAATGATTGTATACATGAATAATTTCTATATTACTTTATACATATTAAATGTCTATATAAGATAGATATGTAATTTCCAACTCCGTCAAATTTCCTTGTGGAGCTTCCCCATCTACCTCTGCCTCCAAGGGGAACCTGGTATAAACTATATACTCTTTTATCTACCTCTTTTTGTGCTCAGCACTGTCTGAGCTTCATCTATATTGTATGTACCAGTAGTTCATTCTCCTTTTACTTTGTAATACAGAAAAAAACTGAGAAAAGCTTTGAAATGGTCTAAAAAAGATTACTGGGGCCAGGTATGGTAGCTCAACCCTGTAATCCCAGCACTCTGGGAGACCAAGACGGCTGGATCACCTGAGATCAGAAATTATGACCAGCCTGGCCAACATGGTGAAACCCCATCACTATTAAACACACAAGAAATTAGCCGGGCGTGGTGGCATGTACCTGTAGTCCCAGTCGCTCAGGAGGCTGAGGCAGGAGAATCTCTTGAACCTGGGAAGTGGAGGTTGCAGTGAGCTGAGATCACACTATTGCACTCCAGTCTGGGCAACAGAGCAAGACTCTGTCTCAAAAAAAAAAAATTACTGAGTGTCACTGAAAAACAAGGTGTCCAGCTGTCCAGCTTACACTTTCTAAGATGTCTGATTCTATGAGAACACTAAACCTTTTATTCTTTGAGCTATAGAACAATTCGAAGTTTTTACAAACTATAGACACTTCTTGTCTATAGAAATGCAAATTGGGCCAAGTGCGGTGGCTCATGCCTATAATCCCAGCACTTTGGGAGGCCGAGGCGGGTGGATCACCAGGTCAAGAGATCGAGACCATCCTGGTCAACATAGTGAAACCCCGTCTCTACTAAAAAATACAAAAAATTAGCTGGGCATGGTGGCGCATGCCTGTAATCCCAGCTACTCAGGAGGCTGAGGCAGGAGAATTGCCTGCACCCAGGAGGTGGAGGTTGCGGTGAGCCGAGATCGTGCCATTGCACTCCAGCCTGGGTAACAAGAGTGAAACTCCATCTCAAAAAGAAAAAAAAAAAAGAAATGCAAATTGTTTTCAGTAGAATGCAATTGATTACTGAGCTGTTGGATTTGATCAGTTCTGCCAGTTTTTTTTGTTTTGCTTTGTTTTTTTTGAGAGGGAGTTTCACTCTCGTTACCCAGGCTGGAATACAATGGCGTGATCTCGGCTCACCGCAACCTCCACCTCCTGGGTTCAAGCAATTCTCCTGCCTCAGCTCCCAAGTAGCTGGGACTATAGGCATGTGCCACCATGCCCAGCTAATTTTTGTATTTTTAGTAGAGACAGGGTTTCACCTTGTTGACCAGGATGATCTCGATCTCTTGACCTCATGATCCACCCGCGGCCTCTGAAATTGCTGGGATTATCAGCGTGAGCCACCGCGCCCAGCCAGTTCTGCCAGTTTTTGTATATATTTGTAGTTATTTCATTATTTCTCATTTAACTTTGTATGTGGTACTTTGAATCTTCCACTGAATCTCTGGATTCGATCTTTCTGTATCTCTCTGGATCTCTTCTGGATCTTTCATTCATTAATGAGTTAAATAAAATCTCTAGATTTATATCTGTATATGATATTAAAATTTTTCTTCAATAGTAGCATAGAGTTATGTGAATAAGACATAATTTATCTATTCATCTATTGGTGGACATTTGAGTTATTTCCCTTTGGCTATTATGAATAAAGCTGCTACGAGTCTTTCGGTGAACAGGGCATTCACTTTTGGGGAATAAATATCTAGAAATGGGATTTCTGGGGCATAGGGTAGGGGTAGATTGAATTTTGGTAGAGACTGATATGTTTTCAAAGTGGTTGTACCACTTTACACTCCATCAACCCTGTATGAGAGTCCTATTTTTGCATCTTTGTAACTAATTGGAATTGTCAGTCTGTTCATTTCAGCTATTCTGTGGGGTGTTTATTTTTTTTGGTGTGTGGGATATTGAATAGTATATTTTGGTTTTAATTTACCACAGAAGGTTTTCAGGAGGGAGGTAACTTGAAAAGATTTTTACATTTTGGAAAACTGTTTCTGCGTATTACGTGGAGAACGATTCTTTGTATACCAAAGTTCACGGCAGCATTATTCACAATAGCCAAAAGGTGGAAATAACCAAGAATCCATTTATATGGATGAATAGATAAACAGAATGTAGTAAACATGTATGATAAGAGTATTATTCAGCCTCAAGAAGGAAGGAAATTCTGATACATGCTACGACATGGCTGCCCCTTAAAGATATGCAAAGTGAAATAAGACAATCAGAAACAGTAATTAGTGTATGATTCAATTTATATGAGATACCTAGCACTCACAGATAGAAATCGCAATAGTGGCTATCAGGGGTTGTAAGAAGCGGGTAATGAGAATTGGCTGTGTAATAGGCAGATTTTCTATTTGGGATAATGAAAAAGTTCTGGAGATGGATCGTGGTGATGGTTTCACAGTGTGAATGTACTTAATGCCAGTAAGCTGTACGCTTAAAAATGGTGAATTTTATGTTAGATACATTTTACCACACTCCCAAAGAGGAAAGAAGAAAAGACAGGGACGGTGGGAGGGAAGGAAGCAGAGAGGGAAGAGAGGAATAAAGTAAAGAAAGACCTGGCATCACAGGACCCACATTCCCGCGTGGCAGCAACAGGCTAAAACAGAAGCGTGGCTTCTCACGTGCCCCTGGAGGCATCTGAGTGTGCGTTCCCTTTCCCGGGTCAAGGACAATTTGCACCGGCTCGCGTAGAGGGGTACGGGTGGAACAGAGGCCAGCGGTATTAAGGGGATGGAGAGGAGAGACCGCCAAAACCTCGCAGACACTGACCGTCAGAGCCAAGAGACGCGGTGCAGAGGCCTGGCTTAGCCTGTGGGAAATGGCAAGTCTCAGCTCTCAAACTCCGGGGCTTTTCAACCCCGCCACAGCCGGGTTCCAGCTGCCTACATCCTGTAAAGCCTTCACCTACCGTAAACACCAAAAACAAAGCCCCAACTAACGCCGGAAGCCCGGGAAGTTATCGTAGTCACCTGACCCTCCCTTAAGGACTCTCATTGGGCTTTGGAGATTCGTGCCCCTCCCGGCGTCGTACGGAGACCCGCCCCAGCAGCCTGCGGGGGGCGGGAACAGATGTCAGAGGGCAACGGTATTGGTCGGCTTCCCCAGAAAGCAGCCAATTGGAATTAGCAGGCTTCCGGCGCGAAGTGAGTGAGCGTTCCGCGCGGCGTCCGAAATCGCGCCGCGGGGAGTGTGGATCCTGGTTCCGCCCGCTCGGAGTCTGTGTGCAAGGTGAGTGCCGCCCGCGAACTACTGATCGGTCTCCCTGGACTTAGCCCGCTCTCGGCGGCCCGGCCCGGAGCTGGAGGCCGCGCGGGTTCTTCCGTTTACTGCATTGGTTCCCCTTGGCCCTCTGAGAGCATCCTGGGAGGACAGCAGAGACACAAACACGTTCCCAGATGGGGAAACCGAGGCCCGGGGCGGAGGCGAACTTTGCCACGGTCGCCTACGGCGTCGGGGACCGAGCACGGGCTAGGACCCGGCCTGTTCTTGCCCATGTACCCCAGTGCCTAACATGATGCCCTGCACTGTGGAATCCCAGCCCAGACCTCGGGCACTACCTCCGTGTTCCTCCTGAGGGACAGCAAAAGTAACTTGTAGTTTTTCTATGGCTTCCATAATCACGAGCTGGGCTACTCTTGTGTTTTAATGTCGACGGCGTGCCGCGTTCCTGGCACCCATAATCTTAGAACGGTAGCTTCACAATATCCCAGCAAAGCTAAGTGGTTAAGAATACTGCAGCAAGGCCGGGCGTAGTGGCTCACGCCTGTAATCCAAGCACTTTGGAGGCCAAGGCGGGCGGATCACCTGAGGTTGGGAGTTCAAGACCAGCCTGACCAGCATTGTGAAATCCCGTCTTTAAAAAAGAAAAAAAAAAAAAAAAATACTGCAGCAGATCACCTGAGTTTGAATTCTGGCTCCTTCACCTTTCAGCTCTATGTCTGCTGCACTAAGTATCTTGGTTTTCATCTGTCATATGGGGGAATGGTCTCTCCTACTCCCTGGTGTTTTTGTTAGGATTAAACTACTTAACATGTGCAGTAAGAAATGCTTCAAAATCTACCTGTTAAATAGCACACAATAAGGGTTTGTTATCATTGCCCAATGAGGAGGATGAAATTGTCCCCATTTCAGACATGGAGAATCTGAAGCACAAACAGGTGTCTGTATAGAAAGAGCATTTGGTGATTAAGCGCTAGAGACAGAATTTGAACTAAGAGCTGCCTGACTTTAAAGCATGTCCCACAATATCAGGCTTTCTCCTATACCCCTCCCCTGCCCTTCAGTCACACAGAACTTGAGCTACCTCATGATGTGAGATGGAGCAGGTACCTGACAGCTCCTTATGCCACCAATGCAGATAAAGAACACTTCTGTGTTACTGTCAAGATTAAGGGACAGGAATTCGAGAGACTGCATGAGAGAGCAGAAGGTGAAGGGAGTAGGCAAAAGTCTTCAGTTTGGGGAATAGTAAATAGAATTAATCGAATCAATTTTTTTTTTTTTTTTTTTTTTTTTTTGAGACGAAGTTTCGCTCTTGTTACCCAGGCTGTAGTGCAATGGTGCAATCTCAGCTCACCGCAACTTCCGCCTCCTGGGTTCAAGCAATTCTCCTGCCTCAGCCTCCTGAGTAGCTGGGATTACAGGCACACGCCACCGTGCCCAGCTAATTTTTGTATTTTTAGTAGAGACGGGGTTTCACCTTGTTGACCAGGATGGTCTCGATCTCTTGACCTCATGATCCACCCGCCTCGGCTTCCCAAAGTGCTGGGATTATAGGCGTGAGCCACCGCGCCCGGCCTTCAAATCAGCATTTTGTTAGCTGGGCTGCTTATACTGTCAGAAAGTAGCTTATAATCCACTAGGAGGAAATGAAATTTCTGGGTCCTTGGTTAGTGTCAATGCCATTCACCATGATAGGTACCTTATACATATAGTTTACAGTCCCATTAGTAACCTGGAGAGGTCATTGTTTCCTTCATTTTACTGATGAGGAAACCAAGAGTTAAAAAATTAGACAAAGACTATATATACTGTTGGGGCCGGGCGCGTTGAGTCAAGCCTGTAATCCCAGCACTTTGGGAGGCTGAGGCAGGTGGTTCACAAAGTCAAGAGGTCGAGAACATCCTGGTCAACATGGTGAAACCCCGTCTCTACTAAAAATATAAAAAATTAGCTGGGCATAGTGGCGTGTGCCTGTAATCCCAGCTACTCAGGTGGCTGAGGCAGGAGAATTGCCTGAACCCTGGAGGCGGAGGTTGCGGTGAGCCGAGATGGCGCCATTGCACTCCAGCCTGGGTGACAAGACCGAAACTCCGTCTCAAAAAAAAAAAAGACTATACTGTTAGTAAAACAATATCATGCTGGGGAATTCTACACATACACTTTAAGACGGTTGGTATTACCTACAAGCAGGAAGGGAAGGGAAAAAGGTCAAGGGGATGAGGAATATTTTATTTGTTTTGATTTTTAAATTTTTATCTGTTTTTTCTTTTTTCATAGTCATTCCTGGAATGAGTGAGATTTTAAATATATCTAAAATGAGGCCAGGTGCAGTGGCTCACGCCTATAATCCCAGCACTTTGGGAGGCTGAGGCAGGCAGATCACTTAAGGCCAGGAGTTTGAGACTTGCCTGACCAACATGGCGAAATCCCCTCTTTACAGTAAATACAGCAATTAGCCAGGTGTGGTAGTGTGCGCCTGTGGTTCTAGCTGCTAGGGAGGCTGAGGCACGAGAATCGCTTGAACCCAGGAGGCTGCAGCGAGCCAAGATTGTACCACAGCACTCTAGTCTGGGTGACAGTGCGACTCCGTCAATCAATCTTTCTGAAATGTCTTTAAAAGAGAGAGAATAGGGCTGAATTTAACTTTTTAAATTTGGTTGGTGGGTATATGGGCACAATTCTGTTTTCTTTATGTAAGAAACATTAAAAATTAAAATATATACATATGTCTTTTAATTTATATCTATATATTTTTTTTTTCTAAGAGAAAAATGGATAGAATAGAGGTCCAAGATAATTGCAGAATAATCCTAGTTCAGGGCTGAAAGCCCCTGAGAGTGTCCATTACCTGCAGGATGAAATCTAAACTCCTTAGCATGATAGCGGAGGCCTTTGAGCATTCTGCTTCTCTAACACACACCATCCTACTGCAGCCTTTCTACCAATAGTTCATAGACTACTCTTCTTCACAACCTCAGTCCTGTCTGTAAAGTTCCACTTGTCCTTCAAGATCCAATTCATTGTTCTTTGAAAAGCTTCTCTATCGTTTGCCTGTTTTTCCTTAATCTGGGAGGCCATGAAAAGACTTTATTGTCAGACTTATCTCATGGTAAGTCTGTAATTATTTGCTGACTAGTCTATAAGCTCCTTGAAGGCAATCATAATGTCTTGCCCATCTCTGTACTTCAGTGCCTCCCGTGATGCCTGGCACAGAGTAGTCTCTGTGTAAATATCAGCTGAATGAAAAATACAAGTCGAAGACAGAGAGTGGAAGTCCTTGGAGTTATGACATATGGACTTTGTTCTCTGGAATGACAGGGAACTATTGAGTTTACTTTGTTTAAAAATATGTGTATCTTATTGAAACATATTCCCAATGTCAAGAAAAAAATTCCAGACATCCTATCTTTGAAACCCTTGAACTATTTTTATTTCCCATGTGTCCTTTCCAAATTTCAGCTACGAAATTAGTTATACAGATTTAACTATACAGATTTCTTAGGTAGCTATAGCCTTAATGTATTCATAACTTAGTGTTTTTCTTTTTTAACCTGCCGCTTAATTTTTTCTTTTCTTTTCTTTCTTTTTTTTTGAGACAGGGTCTCACTGCAGCTTCATCCTCCTGGGCTCAAGTGGTCCTCTCACCTCAGCTGGGAGTACAGGGGTGTACCACCACACCTGGCTAATTTTTGTATTTATTGTATAGATGGGCTTTTGATTTTTTGTAGAGATAGGGTTTCACCATGTTATCTAGGCTAATCTCAAACTCGTGGGCTCAAGCAATTTGCCCATGTTGACTTCTCAAAGTACTGGGATTACATGTGTGAGCCACTGCACCTGGCCTGCTTTTTTCAATATGAAAGTATTTCTTGGCTGGGCTCGGTGCTTCATGCCTATGATCCCAGCACTTTGGGAGGCCAAGGCCTCCCTGGGGGATTGCTTCAGCCCAGGAGTTCAAGACTAGCCTGGGCAACATGGCAAAACCCTATCTCTACCCAAAAATAAAATAAAAATCTAAATGATCTGTCACCCAGGCTGGAGTGTAGTGACGCTATCCTGTCTCACTGCAGCCTCTGCCCCCTGGATTCAAGTGATTCTACTGTCTCAGCCTCCTGAGTAACTGGGATTACAGGTGCATGCCATCATGCCTGTCTAATTTTTGTATTTTTAGTAGAGGCAAGGTTTCACTATGTTGGCTAGGCTGGTCTTGAACTCCTGACTTCAGGTGATCCACCTGCCTCAGTCTCCCAAAGTGCTGGAATTACAGGTGTGAGCCATCATGCCTGGCCACTTGTCATGTATGGTATAAATTTTCACAATATTCCTCTCTCTTTGGTTTACTAGGTATGAGATGATGCTCCATGTTATTAATTATTAGAAAAATTCGACATTGTTTTCATAAGTTTACTTAGTGTCTGTATATTCTGGTGAGCTATTGTGTTTATATTCCCTGAACATTAGTTCACTGAAACTGGATGTTCCTTATATGTTTTAAATATTAATCCTTAACTTGTTATTCATTGCTGATTCTTCTTTCCTTTTTATTTTATTTTTTTGAGATGGTGTCTTGCTCTGTCGCCCAGGCTGGAGTGCAGTGGCGATCTCCGCTCACTGCAACCTCCACCTCCCAGGTTCAAGCAATTCTGCTGCCTCAGCCTCCTGGGTAGTTGAGATTACAAGCACCTGTCGCCATGCCCAGCTAATTTTTGTATTTTTGATACAGACGAGGTTTTACCATGTCAGGCTGGTCTCAAACTCCTAACCTCACATGCTCTACCCACCTCCGCCTCCCAAAATGCTGGGATTACAGGTGTGAGCCACTGCACCCAGCCTAATTTTTCTTTTAAAAATATTTTAATATGAGAACCAAGACACATTTGTAAAAATATACATAATTTGGCTAGATGCATTGGTTCACACTTGTAATCCCAGCACTTTAGGAGGCTGAAGCAGGTGGACCACTTAAGGCCAGGAGTTTGAGACCAGCCTGGACAGCATGGTGAAACCCCATCCGTACTAAAATACAAGAAATTAGCTGGGCATGGTGGTACATGTCTGTAATCCCAGCTATTCAGGAGGCTGAGGCAGGAGAATGGCTTGAACCTGGCCAGCAGAGGTTGCAGTGAGCTGAGATCATACAACTGCACTCCAGCCTGGGCAAGAGTGAGAGTATCTCAAAAAAATAAAATGGAAAAAAAAAAAGACATAATTTAAAGAATAATTACAAAGAAATTACAAAGTTCAATTATTAACAATTGTACTGTATCAATAGTAAACATGAAGACCAATTTTAAAATTATAGTTACATATTACCATCTTCCAGATCAAGAAAGGTAGAATATTACCAGGACCTCAGGCGTATACCTTCCTCATCATCCTTCCTCCCTGTGTTAGAGATAACTATTGCCCCAATTATTTATTTATTTATTTTTTTGAGACAGAGTCTCACTCTGTCACTGAGGCTGGTGTGCAATGGTGTGACCTTGGCTTACTGCAACCTCCACCTCGGTTCAAGTGATCTCTTGCCTCATCCTCCTGAGTAGCTGGGACTACAGACGCTGCCACCGCAAATGGCTAATTTTTGTATTTTTAATAGAGACAGCGTTTCACCATGTTGATCAGGCTGGTCTCGAACTCCGTACCTTGTGATCCACCCGCCTCAACCTCCCAAAGTGTTGGGATTACAGGCATGAGCCATCACACCTGGCCTTATTTTATTTTATTTTTTGAGACAGTGTTTTGCTCTTGTTGCCCGCCGTAAAGTGCAGTGGTGCGATCTTGGCTCACTGTAACCTCTGCCTCCCAGGTTCAAGCGATTCTCCTGCCTCAGTCTCCTGAGTAGCTGGGATTATAGGCGCCTGCCACCATGCCCAGCTAATATTTTGTATTTTTAGTAGAGATGGGGTTTCACATGTTGGCCAGGCTGGTCTCAAACTCCTGACCTCAGGTGATCTGCCCTCCTTGTCCTGCCAACATGCTGGGATTACAGCCATGAGCCACTGCACCCAGCCCTATTGTCCCAATTTCTGTGATAATACTTTTCTTGTCTTCATAGTTTGCCCTGAGGTATGCATCTGTAAATAATACAGTTGAAGGCCGGGCGTGGTGGCTCAAGCCTGTAATCCCAGCACTTTGGGAGTCCGAGGCGGGTGGATCACGAGGTCAAGAGATCGAGACCATCCTGGTCAACATGGTGAAACCCCGTCTCTACTAAAAATACAAAAAATTAGCTGGGCATGGTGGCGCATGCCTGTAATCCCAGCTACTCAGGAGGCTGAGGCAGGAGAATTGCCTGAACCCAGGAGGCGGAGGTTGCGGTGAGCTGAGATCGCGCCATTGCACTACAGCCTGGGTAACAAGAGCAAAACTCCGTCTCAAAAAATAATAATAATAATAATAATACAGTTCAGTTTTGTCTGGGTTTGAGCTCTATAAATGAGATGATACTATATGCATTCTACTGTGTCTTTCTAGTTTGCATCATTATGTTTGTGAGATTTTTCCATGTTGTAGATATAATTTTTCTTTTTTTTAATTTAAAAGTAGAGCATGGTAGCTCACTTCTGTAATCCCAGCACTTTGGGAGGCTGCGGAAGAAAGATCTCTAGAGGCCAGGAGTTTGAGACCAGCCTGGCAACAATGGGAGACTTGTCTCTACAAAAAATTTGAAAAAATTAGTTGAGCCTGATGGTATGTACCTGTAGTTCCTGATTCTCAGAGGCTGATGCGGGAGGATCCTTGAGCCTGGGAGTTTGAGGCTTCAGTGAACTAATTGCGCCACTGCATTCTAGCCTGGGAGAGCAAGGCCTTGTCTCTAAAAAAAAATTTTTAATTGTTTTTCTTAACCTTTTAACAGAGTTTTACATGTATAATAGCACATAGCCGCAATGTTGTACAGCAGATCTCTAGAATGCATTCATTTTGCATTACTGAAACTTGATACTTTTTGATTAACAACTCCCCATTTTCCTGAAAGCCCCTGCCCTAGCAACCACTGTGTCCGTCTTTGCTTCTATGAGTTTGACTATTTTAGATACCTCATTGCAGTGGGATCATGCAGTATTTGTCCTCCTGGGACTGGCTTATTTCACCTTGCGTAATGGCTTCAAGGTTCATCTGTGTCATTTCATGTTGCAGGTTTTTCTTTTTTAAAAAAAATTTTTATTATTTAATTTTATTGTACTGTATGTTATTATTTTTCAGATAGGGTTTTGCTCAGCTGTCGAGGCTGGAGTGCACTGGCATGATCATAGCTCACTGCAGCCTTGAACTCCTTTCCTGGGCTCAAGTGATCCTGCCTCAGCCTCCCGAGAAGCTGAGACCACAGAAGTGCGCCACCATGACTGGCTTTTAAATTTTTTATAGATACTGGGTCTCGCTATGTTGCCTAGGCTGGTCTCAAACTCCTGGACTCAAGCGATCTTCCCACCTTGTCCTCCCAAAGTGCTGGGATTACAAGCATGAGCCACAGCGCCGAGTTGATTCTTTTCTCTTTAAAGGCTATTTCATTCTTTTGTGTATACCTCTGCAAAGAAAACTCCATTTCCTCTCTACTCTGTACCCACCTAATAATTCTTCATCCCTGTCACCAAATGTGTGGTGGATTTTTCCTCACAATAGTTCAGTTCTTTAGCAGACACTGGGTGTCCTACATTTAGCTCAGTTCTGATACTAACTGCCAGGAGTTAGTGCAGTCCTCCCTGTCCACCCCCACTCCAGACCCCGGACTTAAGACTGCAGTCACAAATGGTAAGTGTTCCACCTTCAGCTCACAGAACAGTTTCTTTACTAGATATCAGCTTATTGTAAAAGGATACAACTCAGAAGCAGCCAGTAGGAAGAGATGCACAGTGCAAGGTATGCAGGAAGGGGCATGGTGCTTCTAGGCCCTCTCCAGGCACACCAGCCTCCCACCGTCTCTGCATGTTCTCACCAACTCAGGAGCCCCCTGAGCCTCATCCTTCTGGGTTTTTAGGTAGGCCTCCTTACCTAGACATGATTGATTAAATAATTGGCCACTGGCAATTAAGTCAATCTCCAGCCCCTTTGTCCTCCCCGAGGAAGTTTCGTTTGGTTTGGTTGTTTGGAGATGGAGTCTCACCTGTTGCCCAGGCTGGAATGCAGTGGTGTGATCCTGACTGACTGCAACCTCTGCCTGCTGGGTTCAAGAGATTATCATGCCTCAGCCCCTGAGTAGCTGGGATTACAGGCACGCGCCACCATGCCCAGCTAATTTTTTGTATATTTAGTAGAGATGGGGTTTCACCATGTTCACCAGGATGGTCTCGATCTCTTGACCTCGTGATCCACCCGCCTCGGCCTCCCAAAGTGCTGGGATTACAGGCTTGAGCCACCGTGCCCAGCCTAACTTTTCATTCTTTATTCCACTTAATGTCTTCAGGTTCTATGTTGCTGTGAATAACAGGATTTCATTTTTTTTTTTCACTTCAGCTGTCTTGATAGAGTTATAAGGATTTCATTTGTTTTAATGGCTGAATAGTATTCTGTTGTGTATATGTACTTCATCGTTGTTGAACAACTTGGTTGATTCCATGTCTTGGCTATTGTGAATAGTGCTACGATAAGCATGGGAGTGCAAATGTCTCTTTGATATACTGGCATCTTTTCCTTTGCAGAAGCGCTCAGTAGTGAGATTGCTGAATCATATGGTAGGTCTATTTGTAGTTGTTGGAGGAACTTCTGTACGATTCTCCATAGTGGCTGTACTGGTTTACATTCCTGCCAGCAGTGGAAGTGTAAGTTCTCTTTTCTCTTTATCCTCACCAGCATTTATTATTTTCTGTCTTTTTGATAATAGCTATCCTAACTCAGGTAACTCATTTTTTGTGTTTTTTTTTTCTTTAATTTAGATAATTTTTTGTAGAGACGGAGTCTTGCTATATTGTTCAGGCTGGTCCTGAACTCCTGGCCTCAAGCGATCCTCCCACCTCAGCCTCCTAATGTACTAGGATTCAAGGCGTGAGCCACGGTGCCTGGTCCTAATTGTGGTTTTGATTTGCACTATTTTTAAAAACATCTTCTATTATGAATTATTGTATGTTTTATTTCACAGACATAACTTGTACATGAATGAACTAATATAGCAGGCTGAAGCTGTTAACCTTCAGAAAAGCCTGCTTGCAAAATTGGTCCCTGGTTGTGTCTGGGAACTTGGCTTTTGAAACCTTGTCTACACTAATCAGGTTGTTTTGCCCTCTGTAGCCACTAATACCTGTTTCCTTCCTGGAGTCTCAAATTTTGGTGGGAGGAAGGTGCCTAAGTGAACAGCTCCCAATAAGAACCCTAGATTCTGAGTTTCTAGCAGCTACTTTTGGGCAGAAACATTACACACACATAACTGCATTTTCACTGTCAGAGCATGTACTTTCTTAGGAGTTAGAGAGCATTGGAAGCCTACACATGAATTCCTACAGATACTACCTGATGTTTTTTTTTTTTCCCCTTGCTGATCTGGCTGTGTATCCTTAAAGTGTTGATATAATAAATGTTAGCCATAAGTACAGCTGTACCCATGAGGTCTAGCAAAGTATTGAACTTAGCTATTAAATTCCTTCAGAAAAAAAAAGCTGGAATTTTGATTAGAAAGCATGAAGTTATAGATCAATTTGGAGAGAAGTAGCATCTCACTATTGTCTTCCAATGTGAATATGGTCCATATAATTGTTTCCTCCCTCCTTGACTCCTCTTAATGACTTATAATTTTTTTTTCTTTTTTTGAGACAGGATCTTGCTGTGTCACCCAGGCTAGAATGAGAGGTGCAGTAACAGCTTACAATCAACCTCCTGGGCTCAGGTGATCCTCCCACCTCAGCCTCCTAAGTAGCTGGGACTGTAGGCACGTGCCACCATGACCAACTAATTTTTGTATTTTTGTAGAGACAGGGTTTTGCTGTGTTGCCCAGGCTGCTCTGAAACTCCTCAGCTCAAGTGATCCTCCCACCTTGGCCTCCCAAAGTGCTGGGATTATTGGCATGAGCCACTGTGCCCGGCCCAATTTTCTGAATAGATGTCATGGACATAGTTTATTAGATGTAATTTTGGGTATTTAATTTTTTTTTTTGAGACAGGGTCTCACGCTGTCGCCCAGACTAGAGAGCAGTGGCGTAATCTCAGCTCACCACAACCCCTGCCTCCCAGGCTTAAATGATTCTCCTTCCTCAGCCTCCCAAGTAGCTGGGGTTATAGACATGTGCTACTATCGCCCTGCTAATTTTTGTATTTTTAGTAGAGACGGGGTTTCACTATGTTGGCCAGGTTGGTCTTGAACTGCCTTGGCCTCCCAAAGTGCTGGGATTACAGGCATGAGCTACCATGCCTGACTGGGTATTTACATTTTTTATATGTTCGTAAATAAGTTTTCTGACATTTTACTTTTTGTTTGTTGGTGATATAGAAAAACTATTTATTTATTTATTTTTTTGAGACGGAGTTTCGCTCTTGTTACCCAGGCTGGAGGGCAATGGCGCGATCTCGGCTCACCGCAACCTCCGCCTCCTGGGTTCAGGCAATTCTCCTGCCTCAGCCTCCTGAGTAGCTGGGATTACAGGCACGCGCCACCATGCCCAGCTAATTTTTTGTATCTTTAGTAGAGACGGGGTTTCACCATGTTGACCAGGATAGTCTTGATCTCTTGACCTCGTGATCCACCCACCTCGGCCTCCCAAAGTGCTGGGATTACAGGCTTGAGCCATCACACCCGGCCAATTTATTTTTATATATTGACCTTGTCTCCAGCAGTCTTTCTAAACTCACTGTATTAGTTTTCTATAGCTGCTGTAATAAATTACCATTAATGTAGTGGCTTAAAACAACATAGAGTTTGAGAACAGTGGCTCATGCCTGTAATTCCAGCACTTCAGGAGACCAAGATAGGAGGATCACTGGAGCCCAGAATTTCAAGACCAGCCTGGGCAACACAGTGAGCCCTGTCTCTGTTTAAAAATAACAACACGAGGTGGCTTACACCTGTAATCCCAGCACTTTGGGAGGCTGAGGTGGGTGGATCACCTGAGGTCAGGAGTTTGAGACCAGCCTACCAACATGGTAAAACCCTGTCTACTAAATATACAAAAATTAGCCAGGCATGGTGGCACGCACTTGTAATCTCAGCTACTCAAGAGGCTGAGGCAGGAGAATCACTTGAGCTCAGGAGACAGAGGTTGCAGTGAGCCGAGATTGTGCCATTGCACTCCAGCCTGGGCAACATGAGTGAAACTCTCTCAAAAAAAAAAAATAATAAAAACAACAACATAGATTTATTATCTTACAGTTTTGTAGTTCAGACATCTGAATGGGTTTCTTTAGGCTAAAGTCAAGGTGTTGGCAGGCTGAGTTCCTTTCTGGAGCCTCTAGGGCCGAATCCATTTCTTTCCCCTATTCAGCTTTTTGTTTTTTTGTGAGACACAGTCTCACTCTGTCGCCCAGGATGGAGTGCAGTGGCTCAATCTCAGCTGACTGCAACCTCCACCTCCCGGGTTCAAGTGATTCTCCTGCCTCAGACTCCCAAGTAGCTCAGATGCTTTTCAGCTTTTAGAGACTGTTCATATTCCTTGACTCTTGGCTTTCCTCCTCTATTATCAGAGCTAGCAACTTCAAGTCCTCCTCAAGTTGCCATCTCTCTGATCTGTCATCTTATTTCCACTTCCACTTAAAAAGACACTCATGGTTACATTGGGTCCATCTGGTTAGTCCAGGATAATCTTCCTATTTTAAGACTAGTTTATCAGCAGTCTTAATTCCATATGACAGTAATTCACCTTTATCATGTAACCAAGCATATTCACATCCAAGGATCAGGATATAGACATCTTTGGATGGGTGTGGGAGACATGATAGTGGTGGTGGTCACATTATTCTGCCTACTGCAGTCACTTAAGAATTTTTTATTTTTTATTTTTTGTATTTTTAGTAGAGACGGGGTTTCACTATGTTGGCCAGGCTGGTCTCAAACTCCTGACCTCAGGTGATCTGCCCACCTCAGTCTCCCAAAGTGCTGGGATTACAGGCATGAGGTATCACACCTGACTAATTAATACTTCTTAATAATGGTATTTTTTCTCTCTCCTTCTCCCTCCCTCCCTCCCTCCCTTTCTTCTCTCTCTCTCTCTCTCTTGCGCGCGCGCGCATACACACACACACAGAGTAAAGCTAGTATTTTATCTAATAGGAAAATAGTAAAAATAGAGGCATTTTTACTAAGATTGAGAAAAAGGCGAAGATACTCACCAACTCCACCTGTATTTAACATTGTTCTGGGGACTTAGCCAGTGCAGTTAGATAAATCAATTACAGGCACAAGATTTGGAAAATAAAAAATAATACTGTCCCTACTTACAGATGATATGGTAGTGTATCTGGAATGCTGCAGAAAATCAATAATGAAATTACTCAGACAAAAAAGGAATTTTATAAGAATATACAAAAATCAGTAGTCTTCACATACACAAATAACAAGTTCGAATATATAATGGAGGGTAAAATCCCATTTACAGCAACAAGAAAAAGAGAAGGTATTTAGGAATTTAAAAACATGTAAAACCTAAGTGAAGGAATCTTTAAAACACTTCTAAATAACACAAAAGTAGTCTTAAACAAATGAAAAGAAATTGTTTGTTCGTGGGGTGAGGTGGCTCATGTCTGTCATCCTGGCACTTTCAGAGGCCGAGGTGGGTAGATCACAAGGTCAAGAAATCAAGACCATCCTGGCCAACATGGTGAAGCCCCGTCTCTATGAAAATACAAAAATTAGCCAGGCATGGTGGTACACATCTGTAACTCCAGCTACTTGGGAGGCTGAGGCAGGAGAATTGCTTAAACCCAGGAGGCAGAAGTTGCAGTGAGCCGAGATTGAGCCATTGCACTCCAGCCTGGCGACAGAGCAAGATTCCATCTCAAAAAAAGAAAAAAAAGAAATAATTTCTTCTAGGATAGGACAACAACATCATAGAAGGGCCAGCTATACCTAAGTTAATATATAAATTTAATACAGTATCAATATCAACAGGGTTTTTTTTTTCCTGGAGCTAGGCAAGTTGATTCTTAAGTTCATATAGAAAAATAAACATACAAGAATAGCTAGGAAAACACTGAGAAGAGCTACAAAGAGAAAGTAGACTTCCAGATATTGTAACATACAAAATTTCTATCATGAAAATATTGTGGTATAGACCAATGGTATAGAAGAGAAAGTCAAGAAATTGTCTCCTAAACACATAAAGAAATGTAGCATATGATAAGGATGGTTCTGAATTTATTAGGGCAGAGATGGACTTTTTAATAAATAGTGCTGGGACAACTCATTAGCTATATATATATTTTTTTTTGGAGACAGAGTTTCCCTCTTGTTGCCCAGGCTGGAGTGCAGTGGCGCAATCTCAGCTCACCGCAACTTCTGCCTCCTGGATTTAAGTGATTCTCCTGCCTCAGCCTCCTGAGTATCTGGGATTACAGGTGCACTACCATGCTGAGCTAATTTTGTATTTTTAGTAGCGATGGGGTTTCTTCATGTTGGTCAGGCTGGCCTCGAACTCTCGACCTCATTTGATCTGCCCACCTTGGCCTCCCAAAGTGCTAGGATTACAGACGGGAGCCACTGCACCCAGCCTAATTTTTTTTAAAGTGCCTACCAGAAGAATGCATAGATGAATTTTCTGTAACCTGGATGTAAGGAAAGACAATAAAAGAGGGGGGGAAATGGGCTACTTTAAAAAACAAACTCTTGATTACAAAAATGAAAAACACCATAAGCAAATTTAAAAGCTAGGTAAGAAACTAGGAAAAAAATTTGCAGAATACATTTTAAAGACCTACTGTCCGCAGTCTAAATTGAGAGAAAAAAAATACTAACATTTGATTTTTAAAAGACAGAATATATGAGCAGATACAATTTTTAAAAAAGATTTAAAACCATCCTTAAATATATGAAGAAAACATTCAATGTTACCTAAAATAGGAAGTGTAAATTTAAAGCTGCACTGAAATACTATTTCTCACCTATCAGCTCTGCACTAATTAGAAATCTTCACAAGACGCGCCATCGGTGAGGCTGTGAGGAATGCAAACTTGTAAAACCCCCTTTGAGGGAGAATTTGGCAATCCAGCAAACTGCACATGCATATCCCCTTTGACTCAGCCATCCTACTTGTAGGAATATTCCCGAAAGATACATTTTCTTTTTTTTTTTTTTTAATTTTGAGACAGGGTCTTGTCTTGCTCTGTTGCCCAGGCTGAAGTGCAGTAGTGTGATCTTGGCTCACTGCAGCCTCAAACTCCCAGGCTCAATTGATCCACCTCGGCCTCTGGAGTAACTGGGACCACAAGTGCATGCCACCACTCCTGACTAACTTAAAAAAAATTTATTTATAGAGATGGAGTCTCATCATATTGCCTAAGCTGGTCTTGAACTCCTGGACTCAAGCAGTCCTGCCTTGGCCTCCCAAATTACTGTGATGACAGGTGTGAGGCGCCATGCCCGGCCTTATGTTTTCAACCATAGGGAAATATGAATGCACAAAGTTATTTGTTGCAGCATTATTTGTAACTGTAAAATATCGGAGAATACCTTAAACGTCCATACAGGAAATTTGTTGGCAAATATCTACACAATGGAGTACTGTTCAGCTATAAAGAAGAATGAGGAAAATCTTTACGAATGGGTATAGAGTGATTTCTAAGATATAAATGGAAAGAGTATATACAGTGTGCTATGTTTTATGTAAGAAAGAAGGGAAAATATGAGACTCTAACGTCTCCTCATTTTTGCAAAAAGAAAAACAGGAAAGATAAATCAGAAATTATCTAAATTGATAACTCACAGGGGGTGGACGGCAAAGGATGGAGTGGGGAGAACACTTCACTGTGGGGAAAAACAGACTTTTATGTAGTTTTAACTTTTAGAACTATGTAAATGTTTTCTGTATTCAAAAATCAAATCCACAAGAACAGTACAAACACAAACTAATAAATTTATTCCAATTGATTAATGTAATCATTCAAATACATTGATCATTAATGTGATCAAACCACAAAGGTGAGGTGGGCCTGACCAATCAAGTCATATGTACCCTAATCTACAGAGAGAAATGCAATGGAATTTTGAACTCTTCTTAGTAGGTTTGTTTTTTTAGTGACAGGAGTGTAACAACTTGAAATTACTTCCTGTAGTTTCAGATTGAATAAATGAGTAAATATATGATGGGTTTTTTTCCCATTAGTTTTATGATAGATGGATAGATCAATGGATATATAGATGTAGATGTAAAAATAGATAGATGGGTTTATATCTCCTACATCTGTCTACTAAAAGGACCTAGGAGCAATAATATGCAAGTAGTAATGATTGTATCTAGTGCTCAGGTCTTAGATTTTAAATTTTTTTTTTTTTTTTTTTTTATTAAAAGACATCAAGGCTGTTTGGTGAAATGGTGATTATGTGGCTGAAGCAGGGAAAGTAGACGAAGACCGTGAACGTTGTGCCAGGTAATAAGAAAGTGCCTGATGGGAACTTTAAAGGACACTGGAACCAATGGGTTAAAGAAGAAAACAAGAGACATTAAGTACGTTTTGAGACAAATGAAAATGAAAAATGCAATATGCCAGAACTCATGGAATACAGTGAAAGCAGTACTAGCAAGGAAATTTATAGCTACAAATGCTTACATTAGAAAAGAAAATCTCAAATCAACAACCTAACTTTACATTTAAAGGAACTGAAAAAAGAACAAACCAAACCCAAAGCTAGCAGAAGAAAGGAAATAATAAAGATTAGGGCAGAGATAAACAAAATAGAGAATAGAAAAACAGCAGAGAAATTGACAAAACAGAATTGATTCTTTGAAAAATCAAAAAATTGATAAAACTTTAGCCAGATGAACTAAGAAAAAATAACACAAATTACTAAAATCAGATGTAAACAAGGGAACATTATGACTGATTTACAGAAGTAAAAACACGTACAAGAGAATACTATGAGCGATTGTATGCTGACAAATTTGATAACATAAATGAAATGGATAAATCCTCAAAACACATAACCACCAAGACTGAATCATGAAGAAACAGAAAATCTGAACAGACCTGTAACTAGTGTGGAGATTGAATTAGTAATCAGGAATCACCCAATAAAAGCCCAGGGCCAGATGGCCTCGCTGGTTATTTCTAACCAATATTTAAAGGAGAATTAACCCCAGTTTTCCTCA
Source organism: Callithrix jacchus (assembly GCF_049354715.1). Taxonomy (NCBI): domain Eukaryota; kingdom Metazoa; phylum Chordata; class Mammalia; order Primates; family Cebidae; genus Callithrix; species Callithrix jacchus. The sequence continues at coordinate 19,682,683 of NC_133507.1, read as the reverse complement.
GACTCTTCCAATTAATGATATGCTTGATAAAGGATTAATACCCAGAATATATAAAGAACTCCTCAGCACTTTGGGAGGCTGAGGAGGGAGAGTTTTTTGAGCCTAGGAGTTGGAGACCAGCCTGGGCAACATGGTGAAACCCTGTCTCCATAAAAAATTTAAAAATTGGCCAGGTGTGGTGGTACACTGCTGTGGTCCCAGCTACTCAGGAGGCTGAGGTGGGAGGATCACTTGAGCTCGGGAGGTCAAGGCTGCTGTGAGCTGTTGCACTCCAGCCTGGGTGACAGAGTGAGACCCTGTCTTAAAACAAAACACTCCTACAGTTCAACAAATAACCCATTTAGCAAATGGGGAAAGGACTTGAATAGATACTTCACCAGAGAAGTTACACAAATGGTCAAAACGCACATGAAAAGATGCCCATTATCGCTAATCATTAGAGAAAGACAAATCAAAACCAGGGGATAAGACCTCACACCTGTTAGAATGTCTATTATAAAACAAAACAAAAAACAACCAGAAAATAACAAATGTTGCTGAGGATGTGGAAAAATGGGAAGCCTTGTGCATTATTTATAGTATGGTGGTACCCTTAAAAATTAAAAATAAAATTACCATATTGTTCAGCAAGTCTCAAAAAGATATTTGTATACCTGGGTCCATAATAGCATTAGTCACGATAGCCAAAAGGTGGAAGCAACCCTAATGTCCTTGAATGGGTAAGCAAAATGTGGTACATATCTGTAGTTTGATATTATTCAGCCTTAGAAAGGAAGGAGCCTGGCATGGTGACTTGCACCTGTAATCCCAGCTACTCCTGGAGGCAGAGGTGGGAGGATCATTTGAGCTCACGAGTTTGAGGCTGCATTGATCTCTTATCTTGCCACTGCACACAAAAGGAAGGAAATTCTGACACATGTCACAGCATAGGTAAAGCTTGAGGACATTGTGCTGAGTGAAATTAGTCAGTCAAATTTCACTGGCTAGTACTGTTTGATTCCCCTTATAATATGAATACAGTGTGATTCCCATACTTTCAGTCTGCTGATGGCTATTGGTTTTTTTATAATCTGGAAATATCTTTATTTTTTGTTGCTTTTTAAATAATAGCTTTATTGGTCAAAAGGCAAATACTGTTTGATTCCCCTTATAATATGAATACAGTGTGATTCCCATACTTTTGAGTCTGCTGATGGCTAACTATTGGTTTTTTTATAATCTGGAAATATCTTTATTTTTTTTTTGTTGCTTTTTAAATAATAGCTTTCTTGGTTTTAAATTTTTATTTATTTTTTTGAGACAGGGTCTCACTCTGTCATCCAGGCTAGAGTGTAATGGTGAAATCACAGCTCACCACAGCCTCGACCTCCAGGTTGAACAGTCCTCCCACCTCAGCTTCCCAAGTAGCTGGGACAATAGGCATCCACCATTCATGGCTAATCTTTTGTGTTTTTGGTAGAGACAGGGTTTCACCATGTTGCCCAGGCTGGTCTCCAACGCCTGGGCTCAAGCAATCCCTCCAGCTCAACCTACCAAAGGGCTGGGATTACAGGCATGAGCTACTGTGCCCGGCTGAGTGACAGCTCTATTGAAATACATTGCACATATAATATTCACCCATTAAACTGTACAATCCACTGGCTTTGAATATATTCACAGAGTTGTGCAACCATCACCACAGTCAATGTTAGAACATTTTCATCAGCCCACAGAGAAACCTGATTACCCCTTGCCATCATCCCCAGATTCTCTCATCTTTCCCAACCCTAGGCAATCACTGACTGCTCTGTATCCATGGATATGCCTATTCTTAAACATTTCATATAAATGGAATCATACACTAGTTCATCTTTTGTGACTGGATTCTTCCACTTAACATAATGATTTCAAGGCTCATTATTGTAGCATTTGTCAGTACCATATTCTTTTGTGTGGCCAAATATTTTGTTGAATGGATATACACATATTATTTATCCATTCATCAGTTGATAGACATTTGAATGGTTTCCAAATTTGGCTATTGTGAATAATTCTATGAACGTTTGTGTACAACTATTTGTTTTGAATACCCATTTTTCACTCTTTTGCATATATAGCTAGGAGTGAAATTTCTGGGTTACATGCTGATATAGTTTGCCTGTGTCCCCACTCAGATCTCATCTTGAATTGTGGCTCTCATAATCCCCATGTGTCATGGGAGGGACCCAGTGGGAGGTAATTGAATCATGGGGGTGGGTGTTTCCCATGTTGTTCTTGTGAGAGTAAGTCTTATGAGATTTGATGGTTTCATAAACGGCTGTTCCCCTGCACACACTTTCTTGCTTGCTGCCATGTAAGATGTGCCTTTGCTCCTCCTCTGCTTTCTGCCATGATTTTGAGGCCTCCCCAGCCATGTGGAACTGTGAGTCCATTAAACCTCTTTATAAATTACCCACTCTCAGGTATATCTTGATAGCAGTATGAAAATGGACTAATACCTGTGGTGACTCTGTTTCTCTTTTTGAGGTACCACCTGACTAATACATGTAGTGACTCTGTTTCTCTTTTTGAGGTACTGTTTTCCAAAGTGGCTGTGCCATTTTAGAATCCCACCAGCAGTTTATGAAGGTTCTGATTTCCCCACATCATTGCCAACACTTATCTGTTGCTTTTATTATAGCTGCTTTTTTAAAATAACAGCTTTAGGCTGGGTGCAGTGGCTCACACCTGTAATCCCAGCACTTTGGGAGGCCAAGGTGGGTGGATCACCTAAGGTTGGGTGTTCAAGACCAGCCTGACCAACATGGAGAATTCCGTCTCTACTAAAAATATAAAAATTAGCCAGGTGTGGTAGCACATGCCTGTAATCCCAGCTACTTGGGAGGCTGAGTCAGGAGAATCGCTTGAATCCAGGAGGCAGAGGTTGCCGTGAGCTGAGATCATGCCATTGCACTCCAGCCTGGGCAACAAGAGTGGAACTCCATCTCAGAAATAAATAAATAAATAATGATAGCTTTATTGAGATACAATTCCTATACCATGAAGTTCACCTTTAAAAACTTAGTGTACAATTCAGGGCCCTTGATATGTGAAGGATATTTTTTATGAGAAAAGAATTCTGGGTTATTTTCTATCAGCACATTGAAGATATCATTCCACTGTCTTCTGATTTTCACTTTTGTTTAAGAGAAATCAATTTTTTGTCCATGTGGTACACAGTGATATATTTTGGTGTGGATTTCTTTTTACCTCTGGTTAGAATTTGTTGATGTTCTCACATCTGAAGGTTAGTGTCTTTAATTAGTCCTGGAAAAGTCCCAGCTGTTATCTTTTCAAATATTCTTCCCTATTTTCTCTTCTGGAACTCTGGCTAGATTTATGTTAGACTTTCTTACTCTGTCTTCCATGTCTCTTAACTTCTCATTTTTCCATCTGTTTTTTTTATCTCTGTGTATGCATCTGTTAAGTCAGAAACTATGAAGGGTCTGAGATTTTATCCTATGTGTAAGCTATATTTATCTTTAACCACTTTTCTGAAGTTCTAATTATCTATTGTTGTGACTGATTTTCTTTGGATTGTGTTGGTGTATAATCAGGTTGTCTACATGTAATGATAATCTCATCTCTTCTGGTATTTTCTTTTTCAAATATTTTTGCATTGGCAAGAGCATCCAATATAGGAGTGAAAATGAGAGAACAATATTGTTTTCACTGTTGTTTTTAATGGATTCAACCAAGTGTGAAATATAGGGTATTTGTTGTCTGGGTTTTAAATACTTGTAATTTTGTGTTTTAATGTGTTTGTTAGAAACGGCTTGAGTTTTATTAGATGCCTTTTCAAAAATGCATTGATAATACATACTGTATGATTCTATATATATGAATCAAGAAATTCAGGACAAAATGAACGAAGAGAACATATGACATAAAATTCTGTCAAAAATCTCTCTTTGTCTAGAAATTGTGTTCAACATTTTATTTTATCAGAACAGAAAGTTGCCCCAGTTAAGGTGAAGTTGAGGTTCATAAGGTTACAATTGTTCTTAGGCTCACCACCTTTGCCCCAGGGAAAGTAACTCCTCCCCTGTGAACAGTCACTGAGTGAGGATTCCAGAGCGAGGCTCTGTTTTTCAGAAACCACCCCCTAAAATCTCCACTTTTAGCAGAAAACTGAAAACAGAAACATCTACATGTTACTTGGCACTGAATGTCTTAGAGTAGTCTTTTTGGCAGTCTGTCCCTTGATAGACTGAAATAGCCATCTTCTGACAGCAAAATGAATAAAAATAAGGTTTGACTTAGTCTTAATTTTGATAGACCCCAATCAGTAACTTTAGTGTCATTTATTTCAAAGAAAAGGCACTCTTTTTTTTTTTTTTTACTATGTTTTTCTCCATCCCATGTCTCTTTGGTTTGTTTTTTTTGTTTTGTTTTGTTTTGTTTTTAGGTTTATTATTTTTGAGACAGGGTCTCCCTCTGTCGCCCACGTTGGAGTGCAGTGGGGTGATCATGGCTCACTGCAACCTTGACCTCCTGGGCTCAAGCAATCCTTCTTACCTCCGCCTCCCAAATAGCTGGGACTACAGGCATGTGCCATCACACCCAGCTAATTTTTGTATTTTTGAGGAGACAGGTCTTAACTTGCTGCCCAGGCTGCTCTCCAACTCCTGGGCTCAAGTGATCCTCCTGCTTCGGCTTCATAGGTGTGAGCCACCGTGCCCTGCCCATGTGAACAATTCTTAATAACCAGTTTTAAAGGTAATAATTGAAGCTTACATTCCCTGTGACTTTTTTTTTTTTAACACAGGGTCTCACTGTCACCCAGGCTGGAGCAGTGGCACAGTCATTGCTTACTGCAGCCTCGAACTTCTGGGCTCAAGGGATCCTCCCGCATTAGCCTCCCTGAATAGCTGGTACTGTAAGCGTGTGCCACCACACCTGGCTAAAGACAGGATCTCCCTATGTTGCCCAGGCTAGTCTCAACCTCCTGGGCTCAGGCCGCCCTCCCGCCTCAGCCTCCTAAAGTGCTGGGATTACAGGCATGAGCCACCACTCCTGCCCTGCTTATTTATGTTGTTTTGTAATGGCATGATAACTTCTTTCATATATGTAGGAGAAAATTTTAATCATTTTCCAGATTGAACTTGTGGTAATTCTCATTCATAGGTTTATTTTTTTAGTTTCTGCATGCTCATTGCACCCAGAAATTGTTTTCTTTAATATTGTGAAACTTCACTAGCCTCAGTTTATTTGTTTTCAGTTCATTATTGTCCTTTATCACTGATCTTTGTTATTGTGGATGAACAATATGTTTTTTTAAGAGATGGGGTCTCACGGTGTTGCCCAGGCTCTAGTGCAGCAGCTATTGACAGGTGTGATCATAGTGCACTATAGCCCTGAACTCCTGGGCTCAGACAGTCCTCCTGCCTCTGCCTCCTGAGTAGCTGAAACTACAGGAATGTTGGTGAACAATTGTCTTTTTCTGTCAAACAACTTTATTGATATTTTAATGGAATATGTACAGAAGAGACACACTTATGGTTCTTAGTACTCACTCATCAACTTCTTAGAAGTATTCCCACTGAGGATTTTGAGTAAGAAAATTATGTACTCATTACCATGCTTCCGAATATGATTCTGGCCGGAGGGTACTACCTTGTGAGGAATAACCAAAGAGCAGTGCATTTTAAAGCAGGTTGACTGCATGCTAGCTGTGAATCCATAATGTAATCACTATAGTTATAAAATAGTTAATCAAACAGTCATACTCTTGGGATGGCTAAATAAACATATAAAACCATGCTGTGGAATAACGTAGGCAATCTCTGTTATTAGAATCCGTGGCTGGTTTTGATCCAAAAATAAATAAGTCATGTCAGGAATGTGGAAAGGGATAAGTAATGATGGCATGGGCCACTTTGTTCTGCTTAGGGTCATAAGACTGGAGATCTGTGTACCTCTGCCCCCTTGTCAGGAGTCTAGTTTGTTGATGTTGAAATTCTGAGAGGGCAGTAGTCTGACTTCACTCTTTATCAGTTCACATTTATTGATGTGGGGAAGACTTCCACATTGTAAAGCACCTTGGAGAGAGGATACCCCAATAAAAGATCAATACTTTTAAACTGGATTCAAAATGGGGAGGCGCCCTAGGAAATGCAGATTAAGCTCTTAAAATATTCTCCTTTAAAAAGAATCACGGAGGCTGGGCATGGTGGCTCAGGCCTGCAATCCCAGCACTGGGAGGCCAAGGCAGGAGGATCCCTTGAGCACAGGAGTCTGAGACTAGCCTGGGCAACATGCTGAAAGCCCATCTCTACCAAAAATACAAAAAATTAGCGGGGCATTGTGGTGTGCACCTGTGGTCCAGCTCCGTGGGAAGCTGAGGTGGGAGGAACACTTGAGCTGGGGAGGCGGAGGTTGAAGTAAGCCACCACTGCACTCCAGCCTAGGCCACAAAGTGAGTCCCTGTCTCAAAAAGAAAAGAAAACAAGAATTAGGGGTGCTTGAGGAAATGGCTGATTCCAAATCTGGTGCGACAAAAACGCACAAAGTAAGTCTGGATCATCTTACCATGCCATATAGGAAGGAAGCGCTCAATGATGAATAAGACTTAAGGACTAAAGAGCCCACCTGGAAAGGCTCCCACTGGCCAAACATGAATTGATTTGAGGATCAGTAAGGAGGATAACTGTATTAGGTTGAAACACACCTAATATGCTTAATCCGTGACTTCATAATGACACTGAAAAAAAATTCATCACTATTTGAAGGTGGTAAAAGAACGAATATCACTATTTATTTGTTATATATACTTAATATATATAATATATTTAAGGGATTCAAGTGTAGACTTCTTGTTGTTGTTGTTGTTGTTTTTGAAACAGGGTCTTGCTCAGTTGCCCAGGCTGGAGTACAGTGACACAATCTTAGCTCACTGCAACCTCTGCCTCCCAGGCTCAAGCAATCCTACCACCTCAGCCTCCCAAGTAGCAGCAGCCACAGGCCCGCACAACCACGCCAGGCTAAATTTTTTGTAGTTTTTATAGAGACACGGTTTTGCCATGTTGTTCAGCCTGGTCTCACACTCCTGGGCTCAAGCGATCCTCCTGCCTCAGCTTCTCAAAGTGCTAGGACTATAGGCATGAGCCACTGTGCCCAGCCAAGTGTATATATTGTATAGTAGTGAAGTATGGGCTTTTAGTGTACTGCATCATTATTTCGAAACTTATGATAAAAGTCTTCCAGCTGTCTAGGCATGGCTGACACCTATAATCCCAACACTGTGGGAGTCTGAGGTGGGAGAATGACTTGAGCTCAGGAGTTTGAGAACAGCCTAGATGAGACCCTGTCTTTACCAAAAATTTAAAAATTAGCTGGGTGTGGTATAGTGTACACCTGTGGTCCCAGATACTCAAGAAGCTTGAGCCCAAGAGGTGGAGGCTGCAGCGAGCTGTGATGGAGCCAGTGGACTCCAGCCTGGGCAACAGATCAAGACCCTGTCTCAGAAAGAAAAAAAAAAGTATTCCTGCTAATGAATGACAGAAGTAATAACAGAATCTAAATGTCCCCGTTTGGGGAGATGAGCTTCCAAAATGGTAGAGTAAAGACCTCAGGATGTATGTATAGCTGAAACAATATTGAATGAGTTGATAATTGTTGAATCTGGGCGATAGGTATGTAGAGATTCATTCCTTCCATCTACTTTTTTTGGAGGTAACAAGATATAATTCACATGCCAATGAGAATTATTCAATGTTTATTAAATCATTAGCTGTTTTACCTAAAGCATTTTAAAGAGGAAGAAGTGGCAGAAATAATTCCTTCTGAAGAAGGTGGGACAGAAGCTGTATTATAATCATGCTTATAAACATAAAGATTTCTCAACTGAGTATAACTTAGTTTCTTCTAATTTTTTCTGCTTTTCACTGTTATCTAAAGTCAAGATAGTTGATAGATATAGGTTAATGAGTGGAACACAACTTATGTGAAACTTCATATCTACAAATATCATCTAGTGTTGTTGTTAACCCTTCCTGCTGAGATGCGTGCTATAAAATAAAAGTAGATGTCTGGCAAAGATAGGGGAAAGCCTTATGGGTTATAACTATCAGCTAAAGTGAGGATTTTTTACTCTGCATGTTGTATAGCTAGGATCTTCCTTTAGCCCCAGTAATTTGGAGGTGGCAGAAGCTGTATGTAAAATCCTGGACTGTAGCTCAGCATTACCGCAGCCTGTTACATAGGAATATAATGTGCTTGGTAAATGTATTCTTTTTTTTTTGAGACGGAGTTTCGCTCTTGTTACCCAGGCTGGAGTGCAATGGCACGATCTCGGCTCACCGCAACCTCCGCCTCCTGGGTTCAGGCAATTCTCCTGCCTCAGCCTCCTGAGTAGCTGGGATTACAGGCACGCGCCACCATGCCCAGCTAATTTTTTGTATTTTTAGTAGAGACGGGCTTTCACCATGTTGACCAGGATGGTCTCGATCTCTTGACCTTGTGATCCACCCGCCTCGGCCTCCCAAAGTGCTGGGATTACAGGCTTGAGCCACCGCACCTGGCCAAGTAAATGTATTCTTTTAGGCTGAAACTAGATGATTATGAAGCATAGTATCTTGCTGGTAAACCTTTGCCCTTGTTGGTGCTGCTGCTCCTCCTTTCCCCCAATTTTGCCCTCATGCAGAATTCAGTTATTCATCTGTTCTCTGGGCTTTTGGTGTGCTTTGATCATTTCTTCCCACCTCGCTCCCTTCCAGCTTCCATTTATCCTTCTAGGCCAGGTCCCATTTTTCTATAAGCCCTTTCCTGATAATCCCTTCCCTAATGTCTTTTGTACTTATTTTAGCATTGTGGAGGAAGAGGGGGGAAACCTGGTTATTTTGTTATTCAAGTGAGCCTTCAGTTAGTTGAAGATTATATGTTTCAAATGTCACTAGTTGTAAATGTCAAAACACTCTATTGACAGAAAAAAGTCTTATTACTCTGGGCACAGTTGGAACAAAGCCTGTTTGAATCAAGTCCTTCCTTCCCTCAATAAACGTTGTGATTAATGCAAAGTACCTAACTCCACTGATTGTTTTTTCCCCTCACTTTTTTAGGATTATGGCTGCTGTTCCTCAAAATAATCTACAGGAGCAGCTGGAACGTCACTCAGCCAGAAAGCTTAATAATAAATTAAGTCTTTCAAAACCAAAATTTTCGTAAGTGTTTTGATTGGTTTGCTGTCATATAGGCACTAACTTACCATATTGTACACATGAGATATCTTCTGTTTAAACTCTCTCATTTTACAAATGAGGAAATGAAACTGAGATTCATTGATTTTTCCCACTTTGCCAGTAGAGTATGTTTTAGCAGCACCAGGTAATAGATTGTGTCTCACCTTTGCCTGGTTCCTGGCACATAATATTTGCTCAGTAAAGATTTGATAAGCAAATGAATACTTAATCTTGTAAATTTGGGCAAATAAGTGTTTCTTAAGTATTTTAATATAATTTTATATCCTTTCCAACAACAGTTTATAAGGAAAGTACGGCTCTTCAGTTCTGCTTCTCCTCTATGCTGTACGCCAGACTCCTTCTAATAATATTGAATAATAATTTCTATTATATGTGATGCCCTTACCAGGCTGTAGACTCTGTTCCTTCCGGGTGCCTGACTTTAAAGTCACCACTGACTTTCAGATCATTAAATCCAACAGACAGCCATGATTCCCACCTCTTGTACTTGTCCTGCAGATTTTAACAGAACTAGCAGTTTTTAACTGTTTTTCCCCTTGAAATTCTTATCAGAGTAGCAAAAAGTAGACACATTTTAGTTTCTTTCCTTTTTCTTTATCTGTTTTTTGTTTTGTTTTGTTTTTCTTGAGACAGAGTTTCACTCTGTTGCCCAGGCTGGTGTGCAATGGCACAATCTCAGCTCACTGCAACCTCCACGTCCTGGGTTCAAATGATTCTCCTGCCTCAGCCTCCTGAGTAGCTAGGACTTCAGGCATACGCCACTATGCCTAGCTAATTTTTTGTATTTTTAGTAGAGACAGGGTTTCACCATGTTGGCCAGGGTGGTGTCGAACTGCTGACCTCAAGCAGTCAACCTGCCTTGCCCTCTCAAAGTGCTGGGATTACAGGCGTGAGCCACAGTGCCCAGCCTCTTCCCTTTTTCATTTATGCTGTCACCCTGCTCTGGAGATGCTGTTAACTAAGGATTACTAGCCTGAGAAATAAAGTAGTGGGAATGGCTGCTCAAAACCGAATAGCCTCTGAATGGGAAGGACCAGAGAACAAATACAATTTAAGCTACCTGACAAATTTAAAATCAGAGAGAGGTGGATTCTTTGCTCAGTTGGGATACAATTAATGTAACTTGTGTAAATTAGTTTAAAAAATTACAGTTTTGTTTTGTAGAGTTGGGGGTTTTCTTAAAATGGATCCATCTAATCAAGTTTTTCCATTATTTTTCAGCGGTTTCACTTTTAAAAAGAAAACATCTTCAGATAACAATGTATCTCTAACTAATGTGTCTGTAGCAAAAACACCTGTATTAAGAAATAAAGATGTTAATGTCGCGGAACACTTTTCCTTCAGTGAACCTCTGCCCCCCACCACAGATCAGCAAAGGGGCAAGGACTTCTCTAAAAATGTTCCAGCAGGACAGCAAACACAGAGGGTTGGATCAAAACCATTATTGCCAGATTTCTTGCAGACTCCGAAGGAAGTTTTATGCACTACCCAAAACACACCAACCCTAGAGAAATCCCGGGATACTGCTTTCAAGAAATTAGAATTTAGTTCTTCACCAGATTCTTTAAGTACCATCAATGATTGGGATGATATGGATGACTTTGATACTTCTGGGACTTCAAAAGCATTTGTTACACCACCCCAGAGTCACTTTGTCAGAGTAAGCACCGCTCAGAAATCAAAAAAGGCTAAGAGAAACTTTTTTAAAGCCCAGCTTTGTGCAACAAACACAGTAAAGGCTGATTTGCCTCCATCCTCTGAAAGCAAGCAAATAGATTTGACTGTGGAGCAGAAGGATGACTCAGAATGGTTCAGCAGCGATGTGATTTGCATCGATGATGGCCCCATTGCCGAAGTGCATGTAAATGAAGATGCTCAGGAAAGTGACTCTTTGAAAACTCATTTGCAAGATGAAAGAGGTAAAAATTGTTTTATCTTCATTTCAGTATGTTCACTGTGTTTTTTTTTTTTTTTGTTCAAAGCTAGCCATTGAGAATAGTAGTGAATATATACAGCTTTTGTCCTTAAGGTTATTAGGGTCTTTAGCGGTGCTTTTCGAATAATCTGTTGGCCACGTTTTTGAGGCAGGACATACTGATGAATTGGAGGATTTTTGTCTGCTAATATAATTTCCAGGATCACTCTGAGATTTTATACATGAAGAAAATATGGTAGCTTCCCCTTGTCCGCAGCTTTACATTCTGAGGTTTCAGCTACCCGCAGCTAGCCAAGGTCTGAAAATGCTGCATCACTTCCCTTGCATTTTGTCCTGCGATACCACAACAGTCAGTCTGCTGAGACCACTGCTAAGTGATTCACAGCAACCCCGGTGGGCAGAGCAGGGCGGGGCAAGACTTTATTACCCTACTCAAAACAGCTTGAAACTGAAAACTTAGGAATTAGTTTATTTCTGGACTTTCCATTTACATCACAGTACCTACATCATTCACCTTGCATCATCTCATCATGTAGGCATTTTTTATCATCTTATATCTTTACAAGAGGAAGGGTGAGTACTGTACACTAAGATATTTTGAGCCAGAGAGACCATGGTCACGTAACTTTCATTGCAAAATAGTTATAATTGTGCTATTTCATTAATTGTTATTCATCTTTTACTGTGTTTAATTCATAAATTAAACTCTATCACAGCTGTGTATGTATAGGAAAATACATAGTACATATAGGGTACCTACTATCCAAGATTTCAGGCATCCGCTGGGGGTCTTGTCATGTATTTCCTGAGGATAAGCGGGGTGCTGCTGTAAGATCCGTAGAGGTTAAAATGCTGGTTAGTGGTATATTGGAAAATGAAAGGAAGCCTTTCTACTGTAATTCCTTTATGGTGTGTTGCCACCTAATATTGATGGATAATGTGCTCTAATTGCACTATTAAAGTATTATAAATTGCATTCAAAGTTTTTCCTGGCTAGATCTTGTAATTAGTAAATTTCCAAAATATAGTAACTGAGATTAACCACATGTGGAAGTAACCCACCTTATGAACCAGTTAAACTTGAGAGTAAAATGTTTAAACACCTGAATCCCATTAAGGTTACTGTTAGCAGGAGAGAGCACTGAAAAGTGATTGGTGATAAGCAGAACTATACTCCCATCAGTAATGCTTCTGTTTCTGAAGAGAACATTTGTTAAAAGGTAGAGAACTACAATTTGGGTTGTGTTTTCCCACATAGTCCAATAGAGAGACTTAAATAACTAGGAAACTTTGTGGTAAGGACGGTTTGTACAAGCAGCCGTGTTTGTGCTATTACCAGACTTACCCTTATTTCAATATGAGTGAAAAGTTAAAAACTAAAAATGTCGATACCAAATACGTGTTTCCTAATTTAACCAGAGACGGACATGAAAATCCCGAAGCAAATCTTTGGCCTCAGTTGAGCATTCACTGGACATAATCCAGTTGACTCAATAATAATCATTTATGAATAAATAAGCCAGCACTAGCTTGTGAAGGGAGAGGATTTGTACAAAGTGGTGTGAATTGTATGAATCCTTTCTGACCTGCCAGAAGCTCTCACTCTTAAGCGCTCATGCCCTGTTCTGTCACATTCACTGTTAACAAATCTATGTTTGTCAACTGTTTTACTGTAGATAATAATGAAAAGAAGAAGAATGTGGAAGAAGCTGAATTACATTCTACTGAGAAAGTTCCATGTATTGAATTTGATGATGATGATTATGATATAGATTTTGTTCCACCTTCTCCAGAAGAAATTATTTCTGCTTCTTCTTCCTCTTCAAAATGCTTTAGGTAAACTAGCTAAATAATTAGTAAGCATTATTATTTGTTTCTGGAATACTCTAAATAGTTTCATTTAGCTATATAATATTTCTATAGAAATGTATTTTGTGCTTCTGTACAATTATTTTACGTTCAAGTGAAAGCCTCAAAAAAAATAAAAACAACGCTATTTGTACATTTAATTGGTAGAATTCTAAAGATGAAGTCTCATTGTGATTAATTACATGGAACCTCCAAACAATTTTATGTAGTTGATTTTCTTTTTTTTTTTCAGACAGTCTCGAGTGAAGTGGTATAATCTTGGCTCACTGCAACCTCCACCTCCTGGGTTCAAGTGATTCTTGTGCCTCAGCCTCCCAAGTAGCTGGGCCTACAGGTGCACACCACCATGCCCAGCTAATTTTTTGTGTTTTCAATAGAGACAGGGTTTTGCCATGTTTCCCAGGCTGGTCTTGCACTCCTGAGCTCAGGCAGTCTACCCCCCTTGGCTTCCCAAAGTGCTAAGATTACAGGCATGAGCCACCATGCCTGGCCTTATGTAGTTGATTTTGACATAAGGAATATATATCTAAAAATATATTTTCAAACTTGACCTGAAATGACACAAAGCTAACTATTATATGGGAAGTGAATTAGGACATTAGTACTTTAAAAAAAAAAATCCTACAGGATAGAATTGGCCATTATATTTGTTATTCACTCAATTTTAGCAAATTGGTGACATGATTATTGTTAATTGGTAGTATTATGAGAAAAATAGATACTCCACACGACTCATCAGTAGCTTGAATTGCTAAACGTCAATGGTACCTTCATCCTCTTCCCAGTCTCACTCTCAGACCAGTTGAGTGGTAGAGTAAAATAAGTGTTAAACTGAGCAAAAGTTTATACAGAGTCTAGATTCTAAACCAGTGTTCTCATTAACCAGGTGAAACAGCTGAGGCCCGGGGAGGAGCAAGGAATTGCTCAGGAAGATACGATGAATGACAGATGGACTCAGATCCAGTGTAGTACTTTCTCCGGTGTCACACTGATTCCTTGTTGAATACCTGGCTTTTCTCTTATTAAAAATGTATATTGCACAAATAATATAACCATTTTAACAAGGATTCTAAATAAGAAGGAAGGACTACTGCTGGGTGTGGTGGTATGGTAGTGGCCTGTAGTCCCAGCTACTCAGGAGGCTGAGGCAGGAGGCTCTCTTAAGCTCAGGAGTTCAAGGCTATAGCATGCTGTGATTATACCTACAAGTAACCATTGCACTCCAGCCTGGGAAATATAGTGAGACCCTCATCTCTAAAAAAAAAAAAATTGAGAGAGAGAAGGAATACTAGTAGTTCCACAATTCTTTATCCATGTTCGGTTTTGATCCTTTTCTACATGTGTGTCTGATTTCTGCATTGTTGTAATCAACATGTAACTATAATTTTATATTCTGCTTTATTTCCTTTAACATGATTTCTAAAACATTTTCCAACTGCTACATATTTTGTTTTAAAATTTATCAAATTGTCATACCATACAAAATTTATCAAATTGTCATACCATAAATGAATTTACCTAGATTTTTAGTGATTAAAAATGCTTATTTTACAGGATATTTCCAAGGTAGACTCTCTTTGTAAATTTCCCATTGTAACTTAGTATTCATATGTGTATATATTATAAAACTAAAATAGAATTTTCACAAACAATATTTTATGTGCAGTGCATAGCTTAAATTCTATTCTACATTTTATTTCAGTTTTAAAAAATACTGGTTGTAACCTCTGAATTTTGGAAGTCAAGTGGTCAGGCAATATACGATAGAGAAGAGAGGCGTGTTTTTCAATCTCCTCTTTTCCACAGCCTCTTTAGCTGGCCCTCAAGATTCTCTGTCTTCTGGCCACAATTTACCTTTTTTGGCTTTATCTCCACTTATGTCCTTGCAATAACCCAATAGTCTTAAAGAGTCAAACCAGCAATCTAGAAAGCATAACCATTTTCTGTAACTATGATGTTATTGTTTAAAACACAATATTTAAAAAGTTACAGTGTTTCTGATTGAGTTAGAAAGTTGGATTCCAAAGTTCTGCTTTAGGAAAATACGTTGATTCCCAGATATCAAGCAAATAGAATTGCCCTTTTTAAAATATTTCTTTGATAGTCTGGCATTTTCCTCATACTTGTCATTCAAAGTTTGCTTAAATCTTATTTCCTTGGCAAAGCCTTCTCAAGTTCCAAAACATGTTACCTTTCTTTGGCTTTCCATAGTATCCTCTCTTTAACCCTCATCGAGTACTAATTTATTTTGTCAATTTTTAAGTATTTTTTAATCTAATCAGACTGACCAGATTTATATGTTAATATGTTTTTATATAATCTGTGTACAGTAATTATATATACAGATACACACACACATATTTGCATAATAAGAGAAATCTAGAAAAAGTGCTTTGGAATCTCAGAAGAAGGAGACATTAATAATCACTTGCTGGAGAAGTAATGCTTGGGCTGGGCCTAGAAGAACAGGTGTGATTTGGGTAAAAAGAGATTGGAATGGCGGGTTTTCCAAATTGAGAGGATCAGTGGCAAAATCCGCAAAATAGGCAATGTAGGGCTTATATGAAGAATGTAAGTGGTGCCGTCTGATCGAAGCCTTGTGTTACTGAAAGGACATACTTGGAGATAAAGTTGAAAAGGGCTCTTCGGACCAGAGGAGGGACAGCTTTCAGGGCCAACTAAGAAGTTTTATAATTGAAGAGATTAAAAAAAAAGACTTCTCTTTTCTGTTATATATCGTCTGACCAGTTGTAGAAAAATATTAAGGGGAAATTATACATTTATTGGGTCTAGTCTGTAGTATGATTGGCTTCACATTTTTTTATTTACAGTGTGTCAAAGGACCTTGACACCTCTGACAGAAGAGAGGATGTTCTTGGCACATCAAAAGATCTTTTGTCAAAACCTGAGAAAATGACCATGCAGGAGCCTAATCCAGAAACCAGCACAGACTGTGACGGTACAAACTATATTTTAGACATATCCCATATCTCAACTACTTACTTTTGAAAACAAAGTAAGATTGTGTTTTCAGCCTGTGGCTGTACATTATCAAATGGCAGATTTGTAGTCTCGTCTCTTCTAATGTCATAACCCTGTTCAGTGGTTAGCCAGCATTTACTTGAACATCTCATGAACTCATGCTCTCATAAGGCCGTTCATTCCCTATTTTGAAAATGCTACTTGTTAGAAATTATCTCTCACACTGAGCCAAGATCTGCAACTTTCATCCTAGGACTTTTTAAATTATTTATTTATTTATTTTATCTTCCATAAAATCATGTGCTTCAGAAACATATACCACAGAGTGTAATCTTATCATAATAGAGTTTTTTTCTCCCCTAGACTAAGTATTATTAGGTCTTTTAACTCTCCTTGCTAGAAATTGCTTTCTAGACCTTTTATCCTCCTGGTTCTCCTTTGTATATACTCCGAGTCTGGGTCTGGATCATGATGTCCATTTAAAGCTAAATACTTATTTGGTTGTTTGTTTTGTTTCTTATTCATTTTTTTTTTATTAAATGTCTAGTGTAAATAAGAGGATAGCAGTGCAAGACTTTGATAAATGACACTCCCCTTTTCTATGCTTGGTGTCCACTTCTCAGAGGCACCTTCAGTCTGAAAATTGGCATCCTGTTCTAGAAATTTTTCTGGTATTATTTCTTCTTACTTTCTTTTTCACTCTTCCTGAAACTTCTATTATCTGTATGTTTGACATCCATTAATTATCTTTTCTATTTTCATCTCGACTTTCTGCTTTTTAGGATATTTCCTTGATTTTATCTTTAACTCTTCTAAGGAATGTTTTTATTTCTATCAAGACAATTTCCAAGAGCTCTTTTTTGTTCTTGGGATATTTCTGTCATGCATTCTAGTCTGAGGGATGCTGGGCTTTTTCAGCGATGTCTGCACACATGTACAGGTCGTGTGTGTAGTGTTCTCTGTGTGTTGTTTAGTTTCCTTGTTTTTTCGTTGTTTATTTTGGACTCCATTTACTTGTAGAGATAGTCATGAAATATTTGATATGCTGGGCACTCTTATAAAGTGCCTTACAATATTAATTCAGTCATCACAGTACTCCTCTTTTAAGGTAGTTTCTGTTATCCCCATTTAACAGATAAGGAACAGATAAGGTACAGGGTGTTCAATAATTACACACCATTATAGAATTAGATAGCCGCAGAGCTAGCATTCGAACACAGCGGTCTTGAGGCTTTTTAGTTTATCCTGGTAACAATGGCATTATACTGTATCTCTAACATTAAGTTTCAGGAATAAAATGGTTAGCTAGAACGGGGCAAGGACAGAGTTCAATAGAGTGTCAGTAGAGGCCTCCCTTTTGGCTTACATCGGTCCATTCATCACCATCTCTTGTTCAGCTAGTTACACATCTGTCTTCAGACCATGTTTCTGTTCAATATCCATGGGAACACAAAAAACTGGTCCTGTGATTCCAAAAAGTTTGAGGTATGAGGCAGCAAGGAGGAATGGATGGGACATTGACTCTAGAGTGTTGCAGATCTGTGATAGAAACCTGTCTCCTGCTCCTGGCTATGTGACTATGGCAAAAACTAAACTTCTCTGGGCTTGAGTTTTTTAGTCTATGAAATGAGGAGAATGATACCTACCTTCCTGGGTAGTTGTCAGCATTCAAGGTAAAGTGCCTAGTATACTGTAGGCCTTTCATAAATGGTAGCTACTGTTATCTGCCAGTCTAGTAATCCTTGTAAAGAAGGAAATACATTGAGATGGATGGTTTGTTTTTATTAACTTTTTGCTAACTCTATAATTGTTCCCTCCCCTTAAAGCTCACAAAGCAGCCATTTGATAACAGGCTCTAGAATTTTGTTTTGAATTGACATTGGATCACCAGGAAAAAACTGAAGTCCAGAGAAGTGTAACTATTTGCCATAGTTACATAGCCAGGAGTAGGAGACAGGTTTCCATCACAGATCTGTAGTTTTTGGCAAGCACTTTCAAATTTTTTTAATAGAAGTGTTTGTCTGTCCTCACTTTCATCAATTTTGTTATTCGCTAGATGCCTCATGTGTCAGTGACAGGGCCTCTGAGATCTTGTTTGCAGATTTTCTTTGTATTCTGAGGTCTAATCTGTCTGGACAAGGAATCTTGAGCTTTTTTCTGATCACGAGATGCTCTCTTTTCTCTCCCCTGAACCTGTCTTGTCTTTCAGTTCCATCAGACCACTGTGGATTCTCTTTCCAATCTGATGCTCATTCTTCCTGGAGAGAAAACAGAAGTAAGACAGGAATGCAGCAATTCCACTTTGCCATCTCATACCTCACATTTCTCTCCATCACCAGTAGAAGTCCAAATTTCCCAGGACATTCTCCTGCAGCTGCTCTTCCCACACTGCCGTATCCACTCCCTGTTCTGTCCCCACTTCCTCTCCTTCCTGTCTTGTAAACCATTCAACTGACTGCTCTGTCAGCAACATCCCCGTAGCCTCATCTTCTCTGATCATTTTCTTCCCCTTCTTTCTCTAATAGTTTTCTGAGAATGCATGCTGTTTCCCCTGCAGCCCACCTAAACTGTTTTTTTCTCCTGCATACTTTAGGCTGAGAGGTGGCACAGGCACCTATTGTCCTTGCTTTCTATTGCCTTTTTTTTTTCTTCTTCTTTTCTTTTTCCTCTCTCACTCTCTTGCCCAGACAGGGTTTTGCCACGTTGGCCAGGCTGGTGTCGAGCTCTTGACCTTAGGTGATCCTCCAGCCTCAGTCTCCCAAAGTGCTGGGATTACAGGCATGAGCCACCATGCCCAGCCCTTTCCTTCATCTAAAACCTCAGTTGCAGCTGGGCATGGTGGCTCATGCCTGTAATCCCAGCACTTTGGGAGGCCGAGATGGGAGGATGATTTGAGATCAGGAGTTTGAGAGCAGCCTGGCCAACGTGGTGAAACTCCCATCTCTAATGAAAATATACCCGGGCATCGTGACACATGCTTGTAGTCCCAGCTACTCAGGAGGCTGAGACAGGACAATCACTTGAACCCAGGAGGCAGAGGTTGCAGTGAGCCAACATTGCACCACTGCGCTCCAGCCTGGAAGACAGAGCGAGAATCTGTCTCAAAAAATAAAATAAAACCTCAACTGCTTTGAAATTCTATTTGTTAGTTATAGTTTAATTATTAAAATGGGAGTGGACTGGCAGGATTTAGATGTCCAAACATCATATCAAGAGTTGCTTTATCTCTCACTTGCCTTCTCTCTCCTCTTTTCTGTCACATCTCCAGGTCAAGCCTTCATTTCTTTTTATCTGCTTTCACTTTTCCTTTGTATTGATCTTATTTGAAAGCTGTCTTTTTTTATAAGGTGACAGAGATGGCCACCAGAATCATATTAAGCTTGTAAAAAGAGAGGTACTTTTTCCCAGTCAGTCCTAAGTATTTCCAGTTAATTTTCACTGGGCTGCCTTGTGGGAGATGCCTACTGAGGGAGTGGGAGGGGGAAGTGTGAAAGGAAATGTCAGTGCTATGCTGTTACTATTAAAAGGAAGCCTGGATTCCAGGCACATCAAAACAACAGGTAGGGCTCTTGCCTGTACAAGACTTAAGAGTAAGTATACTGTGTGATGGCATAGTGAGCTTTACACAGGAAGTTAGTATATAAACAAATCATGGTTAACTGATAAACCTTTGTTCCAGCCAAAGACCTTGCTTATCCTGAGAAATATTATTTATTAAATATTATGAAATTAAATGAAAACAGTTATGGGTGTGGTGGTTCACACCTGTAATCCCAGCACTTTAAAAGGCCAAGGCAGGAGGATCACTTGAACCCAGGAGTTTGAGACCAGCCTGGGCAACATGGCAAGTCCCTGTCTCTACAAATATAGTTAATTTTTTTAAAAAGAAGAAGATGTGTTGTGTTGCTG
Source organism: Callithrix jacchus (assembly GCF_049354715.1). Taxonomy (NCBI): domain Eukaryota; kingdom Metazoa; phylum Chordata; class Mammalia; order Primates; family Cebidae; genus Callithrix; species Callithrix jacchus. The sequence goes on along the minus strand of NC_133507.1, from coordinate 19,662,769 downwards.
GACACAGTGGCATAGGCCTGTAGTCTCAGGTACTTTTTTTTTTTTTTTTTTTTTTTTTTAATGACAGGGTCTCACTATGTTGCCCAGGCTGGTCTTGAACTCCTGGACTCAAGCCATCCTCCTGCCTTGGCCTCCCAAAGTGCTAGGATTACTGACATCAGCCACCACACCCAGCCAAGACTTTTTTTTTTCAAAGCAATATATTAACGGCATAATTACTTTATAGCTAGACGGATAAGTTTACAGCAACAACTTATTCACGTGATGGATCGCATCTGTAAATTAGTTGATATTATTCCTGCTGATAAACTGAAACTTTTGGATTGTGGAAACGAACTGCTTCAGCAGCGGAACATAAGGTATCTTGATTTGCCTCCTTCTGGAATATATCGGATTGCATTTCTACCTCTCTAAGTAAAAAATGCACAGGGAAAAATGCCTAGGCTTTCTGGCCTGGAAATGGCATAAGGGTGATCATGCCAATAGGTTTTTTTTTTTTCTTTTTTTTCTTTTTCTTTTTATTTATTTTTTGCCACTATGTCTTAAATCCATTTACTTTTCAAACCACTCCTTTAACATTTGTATAAGATTTGCTTTTGTGGCCCTAATTGGAGTAAACGACTTATATTTAATATATTGTTCTCTTTTGCCTCTTCAGAAGGAAACTTCTAACAGAAGTAGATTTAAATAAAAGTGATGCCAGTCTTCTTGGCTCAGTTTGGAGATGCAGACCTGATTCACTTGATGAGCCCGTGGAGGGTGATTCCTGCCCTACAGAGAATTCTATGAAGGGGTTAAATTTTCTACACCTTTCCTCAGATTCTGTTTCTCCTGGGGAATGTTTACTGACTACCACCCCAGGAAAGACAGGATTCTCAGCCACCAGGGAGAATCTTTTTGAAAGGCCTTTATTCAATACCCATTTACAGAAGTCCTTTGTAAGTAGCAACTGGGCTGAAACACCAAGACTAGAAAAAAGAAATGAAAGCCCTTATTTCCCAGGAAATGTTCTCACAAGCACTGCTGTGAAAGATTGGAATAAACATACTGCTTCAATAAATGACTTGGAAAGAGAAAGCCAGCCTTCCTGTGACATTGGTAATTTTGACATAGATGACTTTGATGATGATGATGACTGGGAAGATATAATGCATAATTTAGCAGCCAGCAAATCTTCCACAGCTGCCTATCAACCCATCAAGGAAGGTCGGCCAATTAAATCAGTATCAGAACAACTTTCTTCAGCCAAGACAAACTGTCTTCCAGTGGCGTCTACTGCGCAAAATAAAAACTTCTCAGAGTCAATGCAGAATTACACTGGTAAGTTTAAAATAAATTCAATGCTTATATGAAAACAAAACTGTCCCAAATAGGAATTATATAAGAAAAACCATAGCAAATCATCATTGCCTGAAAACCGCATTGTTGCTATGCAAATTTCTACGGATGATATGAATTACAAATCACAATTTTAAAAGCAAGTTGCTCTTTTGTCTCTATAGCAGCTGTAGTTTTACAAAATGTGTAATTATAACCTATTGTAGTAAGGCTCTAAAGTCATTACAAATGTGCTTTGCCTTTTAATTAACAGTTTTTAGTTCCTAAAACAATAAACTCATGAGGGCCAAGTTTTTAATGATTTGGGGATGGGCAAAAGCAAAAATGAATGTACATGCTAAAAATGTATTTTACAATTCTGTACTGATGAGACTCGATTAATTTACAAAGTAGAGAAGCATGTTTTATGTCTTAAATGTTAAAATATAGGGCAGTCTCAAGGATATGAAGTCAGAAGTGTCTTAAATCAGTCAGACTACTACTTTGGGTGTAAGTGCTCACTCCATGCCATGTGCTATGCTGGGTGCTGGTCATTAAAGATGAAGAACAAATACTAAGTAGTTCCTGCCCTCCTGGAGCTCACAGCTTAGTGAGAGAGAAGTTTCAAAAGGAATGAAATTAGCCACTGTTAAGGCTCCAGAAAAAAGCCAAAAATAATTTTAAAGCCTTACATCAACCCTGTAAAGTTATCAAAAGTATTTTTTAACTGAAGTCAGTCTACAGAGTACAGCCCTCCCTATTTTTGCTATTGATGACTTAATACCACGGAGGTTGTTCTTAGAGTTGACGCTGCTGACCTTTAAAACAACCATTCATGGATTTATTTTTGTATCATGTTAGAATGTGTCATACTGGATGTTTGCAATTATCTTGAGACAGTTGAGTGTTGGGGATAGCGAAACTGCCAGAGCTGAGTGAATACCTCTTGTTCTCTGTGCTGAACCGGAGTTGCGACAGCCTGGCTGCAGAGCAGGGGCACGTGTGAGAAATGTTATGGAAGAAGGACCTGAGGAAGCTCAGATGACTTCAAGATTTCAGACACTGACGACTGGGAAAACTGTGACCCCATTAACACAAACAGGGAGTCAGGAGGCAGAGTCAGATCTGGAGAAGAGCTGAGAAGGGCTATTTTAAGACTTGAGCTTAACGTGCTGGTAAGTCTGGCCAGAAGCGGTGGCTCACGCTGTAATCCCAGCACTTTGGGAGGCTGAGGTGGGCAGATCAGCGAAGGTCAGGAGTTTGAGACCAGCCTAACCAACATGGAGAAACACTGTCTCTACTAAAAATACAAAAGTAGCCGGGTGTGGTAGCACATGCCTGCAATCCCAGCTACTCGGGAGGCTGAGGCAGGAGAATCACTTGAACCCGGGAGGTGGAGGTTGCATGAGCCAAGATCAAGCCATTGTACTCCAGCCTGAGCAATAAGAGCAAAACTCCATCTCAAAAAAAAAAAAAAGTTCTGGTTAAGTCATTCAGGTAGCAATGTCTTACAGAATGGGGGCTGTGCACAGGACAGGAACTTAGGAAGGTGTCAGTTGGGTCTTCAGAGAGATGTTGGCATTCGCTGCACAGAGGTCACGTTTAAGATCACAGGACTAGGAAAAATCCAAAAAAGAATGTCTACAGATTCAGTCCCAAATATCTGAAAGACTCCCCTATTCATGCGGCAGATGGAGGAAGCAGAACCAGGAAAGACAATTTAAAGTGAGTAGAAAACCGTGATTGTCTTGGTGGTCATGCTTGAAGGAAGGAATAAAAGTCATGGTAGGTGCTGTAGAAAGAGTCAAGGAAATACTTGCTTTGGGCTCTTGGCAAGTCCTTGGTGGCTTTGAGACTTGTAGGGAAGGAAAGCTGGTAAACAGTTGAAGAACTGTGCTGCAGGGAAACGTGTGCCAGTGATTTTGCAGGGCAAGGGAAGTGCTAAAGCTGCACTTTCACTGTATTCATGCACTGATTTCTCTTAACGTTGATTGTTTTCTTAGACAAGTCAACACAAAATTTAGCATCCAGAAATCTGAAACATGAGCGTTTCCAAGGTCTTAGTTTTCCTCATACAAAGGAAATGATGAAGATTTTTCATAAAAAATTTGGCCTGCATAATTTTAGAACTAATCAGCTAGAGGCGATCAATGCTGCTCTGCTTGGTGAAGACTGTTTTATCCTGATGCCGACTGGTATGTATTTTTAGAAGTGAACTGGCAAGAATCCATTGGCAGATGTTAAATGAAAGCTCTTCAGTAGAAGAAAAAAGGCCACCTACACAGTGTTTCTGTCATTTAGGGACCTCTGAAACCTCCCATAGTAAGAAATTATATTGCTTTATATCCTCTGTTCTGGTTGTTGACATGATGAAGTTTACAGCCCTGTAAGATTTTCAACTCGAAGCTCATTGTGTTGAACTGATCTAGAATCTTTCTTTGGGAATTTTTCTTTTGCAATTTTAGAAACCAAACAAAATCACTGTCAGAGGCCATGACCATTTCTGGCGGTTTATTTGATACATCTGGTGTTGTGTAGCGGTTAAATCATATATGCATATATGCATAGTGGTCCATCAGCTGTGGACCAAAGGCCTGGCTCACAGCAGTGTGGCCACGTGCAAGGTGCTTCACTCCCTTGAGCCGTTTTCTCACATGTGCAACGGTGATAACAATAAAGTACCTGCTTCACAGAGTGGCATGAGGGGTAAATGAAAATCACTTTGCACAATATTGTGTTGGCCCCACTTTAAAGAGTCTAGGACTTTCATTGTGCTGTTAAACCTTATGACATGTGCTCAATGATTTATGGTCATTCACATGAGAATATTAAATAGGGTAGAACGCATGGAGAATCTGCAGTTTCGGTACCTACGTGTAGTCCTCCCTCTGCCTTTTACTTGACTTGTGACCTTTAGCAAGTTGGTTAGTGCTGTCATTATTGTCTGTGTTGACTGGGCATCTGAACTATCTCAAACAGATTTTAAGATTTCTGACTGGATGCGGTGGCTCACCCCTGTAATTACAACACTTTGGGAGACCGAGGTGGGCAGATCATGAGGTCAGGAGATCCAGACCATCATGGCCAACATAGTGAAACCCTATCTCTACTAAAAATACAAAACTTAGCTGAGTATGGCAGCATGTTCCGGTAATCCCAGCTACTCGGGGGGCTGAGGCAGGAGAATCGCTTGAACCTGGGAGGTGGAGGTTGTAGTGATCCAAGATCACATCACTGCACTCCAGAGTGAGACTCTGTCTCCAAAAAAAAAAAAAGTTTTTTGAGATAACCGTGGCTTAATAATCAGCATTTCAAATTGTATTAATTTATTAATCACTCTGTGCCTTCCTTTTAACCCTATTTTAGTGTTCCAGAACTCTAACACTAGAAAAGCCCTTGGCAATGATGTAATCCATTGATTTCTTTTCAGGGCTTTCCATTGTCCTTTAGGGTTTCAAGGGGCATTTTTAAGATCCTTCAACCCCAGTTTCAACCACTTGAGCTATATATATCTATATATAGTATATTGTATTGTATATAATGTGTCTATTATATATAATTATAATATAGATTGTGTGTGCGTATGTGTGTAAAGATTTCAAATTTTTTCTTTTATTTTTATTTCTTACTATTTTTGAGATAGAGTCTCTTGCTCTGTCACACAGGCTGGAATGCAGTGGTGCTATTACAGCTCACTGCAGCTTCCACCTGGCTCAAACAATGCCCCCCACCTTAGCATCCTAAGAACCTGGGACTACAGGCATGTGCCAGCACACCTGCCAAATTTTAAATTTGTTGTAGAGAGGGGATCTCACTGTGTTGCCCAGGTTGGTCTTAAACTCCCTGGGCTCAAGCATTCCACCTGCCTCAGCCTCCCAAACAATGGGACTTATAAATAATAAAAATAAATAAGCTTTATATAGAAATTAATTATTTTAATCCTAGTGTCATTTTTAGAGATTCTTCTACTAGAAATAAAAAGTTTACTATATTCCATTGCATTTTAAGTTTCCTGCCCTCATTCTTGTCTTTGCTATTGTATATGTCTATATAAGATGTCCTAGGCCAGGAGCGGTGGCTCATGCCTGTAATCCCAGCACTTCGGGAGGCTAAGGCAGGCAGATCACTTGAGGTCAGGCGTTCAAGACCAGCCTGGCCAACATTGTAAAACCGTGTCTCTACTGAAAATACAAAAATTAGCAGGATGTGGTGGTGTGCGCTTGTAGTCCCAGCCACTGGGGAGGCTGAGGCAGGAGAATCACTTGAACCTGGGAAGTGGAGGTTGTAGTGAGCTCCGATTGCACCAGAATGAGACTCTGTCTCAAAAAAAAAAAAAAATTTTTTTAAGGTCATTTTTACACATTATTTAAATTGCCTAAATATAATAGTTTGAGTCATTTGAGTATGGCGAATTGTTGGCACCATGGCCAATATGCCTTGGTGTCCTGTTAATTATGTGATTTCTTTTGAAACTTTTATATTCATGCTCTCAGGATAGAACCTGACAGATATGTCATTGTTTCTCTTTCAGGAGGTGGTAAGAGTTTGTGTTACCAGCTCCCCGCCTGTGTTTCTCCTGGGGTCACGATTGTCATTTCTCCCTTGAGATCACTAATAGTAGATCAAGTCCAAAAGCTGACTTCCTTGGATGTAAGTTATAAAAATACTAATAAAAACGTGCCTTAGAAACAATTAAATTTCAGTCCTCTGGATAACCTTTTATTATATAGTTCATGATTTATAAAAATAAAGCACAACATTCAAATTAAGTTGTGCATTTAAACAGAAGTCTTTGAAAATTTCATATAGATAACCTGTAGTTCAGTCGGATTTTATTCTACAAGAATTTATTTTAGTAAGAACTTTTAACCAATGCTATTTTTTTGCTGATGTAAAATTTTTTAACTAATAGAAAAGCGTTTCTTTTTTCAGTACTGCCAGATCAGCATAGTTCTCTTTCCCTGTATCTTAAAATGCATGCACATGTGCATGTCTTTTTTCCTCATGGCTGAGTTTAAGGAAGTAAATGAATGCATTCTACCTAACTCTTCACATTGTAGGTGGGGGTGGTGGCTCATGCCTGTAATCCCAGTAATTTGGAAGGCTAAGGTGGGAGGATTGCTTGAGGCCAAGAATTCAAGACGAGCCTGGGCAACACAGCAAAACTTTGTTTACAGAAAAACAAAATGTGCTGGACACTATGGTGAACACCTGTGGTCCCAGCTACTTAGGAAGCTGAGGGAGGAGGGTCACTTGAGCCCAGGAGTTTGAGGCTGCAGTGAGTCATGATCATGCTGCTACAATCCAACCTTGATGTGAAAGTGAGACCCTGACTCAGTCAGTCTTCACACTGTGATTAAACAGAACTGTTTTAAGAGCTACAAGTCACCACCCCTCAGTAAGACTACTAGTTTGGTTTTCTTCCACCAAAGAATGTCTTAGTGCAGTGATGGTGGCCATTGTTCAATCATTTGTGATACAATGGCCTCTTCATTGTCATTATTCATTAAAACCCTGAAATACATTTATCTAAAAAAAAAAAAAAGCCATGCATTAGGACTGGAATATCTTGTATGCTAAATTCATATTTATCTTATTTATGAATATGAAAAATAAAGCAAGAAAAGGAAATAAACAATAAGAAGACCATTTTGTGTTATGCTTTTTTTTTTTTCTTTAATTCAGACAGAGCCTTATTCTGTTGCCAAGGCTGCAGTGTAGTGGTGCAATCTCGGCTTACTGCAGCCTCTGCCTCCCAGGCTCAAGCAATTCACCTGCCTCAGCCTCGCGAGTAGCTGGGATTATAGGCACCCGCCACCACGCCAGTCTACTTTTTGTATTTTCAGTAGAAATGGGGTTCCTCTATGTTGGTCAGGCTAGTCTCAAGCTCCTGACCTGAAATGATCCATCTGCCTTAGCCTCCCAAAGTGCTGACATAACAGATATGAGCCACCATGCCCATCTTGAGTTATGCTTAGTAAGGGTTTTTAAGGCCAGGCATAGTGGCTCATACCTGTAATCCCAGCACTTTGGGAGGCCAAGGTGGGTGGATCACAAGGTCAAGAGATCAAGACCATCCTGGCCAACATGGTGAAACCCCGTCTCTACTAAAAATACAGAAATTGGCTGGGCATGGTGGTGCTCGCCTGTAGTCCCAGCTACTCCAGAGGCTTAGGCAGGAGAATTGCTTGAATCCAGGAGGCAGAGGTGAGCCAAGATCATGGCACTGCACTTCAGCATGGTGAAAAAGTGAGACTCTGTCAATCAATCAATAAATATTTTTTAATATATGTACTTATATATTTTTATAGAGAGATATGATTTCCTTTGATAGGTTTGATATGTGACTAATAAAATATTTATAAAACCTAAGAACAAATGTAGTCTTGTCAGGTTAATGTATAAAATTGAAATTGTTTACTACTTTTATACCTAGATTCCAGCTACATATCTGACAGGTGATAAGACTGACTCAGAAGCTACAAATATTTACCTCCAGTTATCAAAAAAAGACCCAATCATAAAACTTCTATATGTCACTCCGGAGAAGGTTTGTATTTATATCATTATTTTAAAATACATTAAAGATCAATAAGATACATATATTTTTAAACTTTTAACAAATTTTTTGTGTATAGTGCGAAGGATTTTTATATAACTTTCATCCAGAAACCCCAAATGTTAAGTAACATTTTACTCTAATTGCTTTGTTATTCTTTCTCTACATATATTTTCCTTAAACATTTGATTGTAAGTTGCAGACGTTTTAAACCCTAAGTGATTCACATGAATTTCCTAAAAACAACATTCTCTTATATAACCTCAGTAGAATGATCAGAATTAGGAAATTTACACTGATGCAATACCATTTCTTAATCTGTAAACTTTATTCTGGTTTCACAAGTTGTCCCAATAATGTCCTTTATAGCAAAAGAAAATCCCAGATCATGCATTGCATTCAGTTGTCCTCTCTGATCTTGTAAACAGTTTCTCTCTCTTAGGGCTATTGGGATTTTGACATTTTTGAAGGCTAGTCGTTTTGACTACAATTCCTCACTTTGAGTGTATCTTCTTTCTTCCTGCTTAGATTCCTTTCCTCCTTGAATATCACAGAAATGGTAATACGTTCTCATGCTCGCTGTCAGGAAGCATGTGATGTTGATTGTCCCATTCCTGAAGATTTTAGTTAACTGATCGCTTGGTTATGGTAGTGTCTCATAGACTTCTCCACTGTAAAGTTACTCTTTCTTTTTGGCCTTTGTAATCAGTAGATATGCTGTTGTGAGATGCTTTGAGACTATGTAAATACCCTATTAGTCATCAGACTTTTACCCACAACTTTTAGCATCCATTGATGATTCTTCCTCAAATCAATTATTACTATAATACATATAAAATTATTTTTAAAATGTAGTTGGCATTTTGCCATAAGGAAGAGTTTTCCCATTGATTTCACTTTTTTTTTTTTTTTTTTGAGGTGGAGTCTCTGTCACCCAGGCTGGAGTGCAGTGGCACAATTCAGCTCACCACAACCTCCACCTCCTGGGTTCAAGTGATTTTCCTGCCTCAGCCTCCCAAGTAGCTAGGACTACAGGAATGTGCTGGGACACCTAGCTAATTTTTATATTTTTGGTAGAGATGGGGTTTTGCCACATTGGCCGGGCTGGTCTGGAACTCCTGACCTTTAGTGATTCAGCTGCCTCAGCCTGCCAAAGTGCTGGGATTAGAAGTGTGAGCTACTGTGCCTAGCCCACATATTTATTAATACCAGCATGAACTCATGACTTCTTAATTTATTCAATAGGTTACAGTCAGTTATCACATATTTTGATGTTCTAATTGTCCTAGATGTGACCAGTGGGAGATCTCTATCAAGCTGGCTTCTCTGTCCTTTTGACATGTCCCTGTCAAGATGTGAGTGCTAGACGTGCTCGTTGCTACTGAGATGTCATTGCTTCTAGTCCCTGTTATGAAAACAGCTATGAGATACACAATTTTTCCCCCAGCCAACATGCATCCATATTACCCAGATACGTAGCCCTGTTGCCAATGTAAATGTGTGCTGGCCTTCAGATGTATTGAAGCAGACAAACGTTTTAGAACCACTAACCTGCTGAATAAGCTATTTGCTGAATGTTGGTGAACATTCGAAAATGTGGCTTGCTGTTTTCTGTTACTTCTGCTGTTCTCTTCATAGATTGAAATAAGAACTAATTTTATATGGAGGTTTTAATACAGCTTAAGTTGTAATGGAATTTGAAGAAAACAGAATCATTAAGGTGATGTGTTTCAGTGTTTTTAAATGTCTAATATATTTCTGGTCTAGATCTGTGCAAGTAACAGACTCATCTCTACTCTGGAGAATCTCTATGAGAGGAGGCTCTTGGCACGTTTTGTTATTGATGAAGCACATTGTGTCAGTCAGGTATATACGGTTTTCTATATCCAGAAATATCAGTAAATACATACTACCAACAGTGTATGTACTTTCAGTACTGAAAAAAAACCTACATCGAGTGAACTAGTCTATTTTACTGAAGAATAAAGTGGTTCTTAATATATTGAGCATGGTTGGCTTTTTATAGAAGGAAGCTCCAAATAGTCTGAAAAGCAGTGTTGTTTTTTGTTTTGTTTTGTTCCAACTAGTGGGGACATGATTTTCGTCAAGATTACAAAAGAATGAATATGCTTCGTCAGAAGTTTCCTTCTGTTCCGGTGATGGCTCTTACGGCCACAGCTAATCCCAGGGTACAGAAGGACATCCTCACTCAGCTGAAGATTCTCAGACCTCAGGTGTAAGTTGTTGCAAGTCATGTATTTGAGAACCCTGGGGCAGTGATTGCCAGAGAATCACCTGTGACCCTTTAATGCCACCACTCCACCCCACTCCCGTGCCCAGGTTATACCCAAGGGCAGCTAAATCAGAACGTTTGGGGCTGGAAGCCAGTATGTTTTTTAAAAAGCCTCAAGTGACTCCAATGTGCAGCAGAGTTTGAGAACTAGAGTTCTGAGGCTTTTCTTCACTTACTGAAATTAAAATTCTATTTCAGTACCTACTTTGGAAGTAGGAATAAATTGCATGCCATACCTTTCAACCCTGGTATAGCCCCAGTAATCAATTATTTTTACCTCTTTTATGTTGGCTTCCATATATCCTAGAGTATGCTCCATGAAGTGATAGATGACCCTGCTTTGTCCTTTCCCCGTAAGGTCCCAGTTGTATCCAGGATGTTGAAAATAGTCCAGATACTATGTTGAATAGCTTTTTTACTTTGTTTTCATCTCAACAACAAAATGCTTCTTGTTGCCACCAAGTCCATAAGTCTTCAGTAACAAAAACTACTATAAAAGAAATCCCCACATATGAATCTAGGCCGTATTGGATTATTTCATACTTCTACCTGAGTTTGTAGAGATATGGATTCTTTGGTAGCTTTATTCACTCAGCAAATATTTATTTAACAACTGTTGTGTGCCAAGGTTAAAGTATTTTTTTCTTCTAATTTATTCGTGTGCACTTTCGTTTGAGATGTAAACATTAATGTGGTATGCCTGAAGGAGTAATGACTAAACCAGATACTGGGGCGAATTTTTAAAGCACACCTTTTGTTCATTTGAAAATAAAGACAAGCTGGCTCTATAAATAGTATAAGCAGTAAAAACAACAACAGTACCTCTTAGAGGATTATGAGAAGAACTGAAGGTTTCCTATGAAGGATCTGAACCATGAGATTGAGATAGCTGCAAAGGCCTTTGCAGGTTAAACTGGCAGCTTCTAAATTATCTGATCTAAATCAAGGAATTCAAGCACTCTGGGTTTCTTCCAGCCTTTAAGTTGTTTGGTTCTGGCCTAGAATATGTTGTTGCTAGTAGCACTGTTATATAGCACTAACGATCATGCTCAAATCCAAGAATTTTAGAGTCCTCAGAATTGTGTGTGTGTGATCACAAAATTTGGAGTGGAATATTTTAATTTAATCTCACTTGCAGAGGAGTATTTGTATAAAATTTGGGGAAAAATATTTTGCTTCTATAATTGATGTGCATTTTAATGCTATATTTAAGATGTCATATTAGGCCGGGTGCGGTGGCTCACACCTGTAATCCCAGCACTTTGGGAGGCAGAGGCGGGTGGATCACCCAACATCAGGAGTTCAAAACCAGCCTGGCCAACATAGTGAAACCCTGTCTCTACTAAAAATACAAAAATTAGCTGCGCCTGGTGGCATGCACCTGTAATCCCAGCTACTCAGGAGGCTGAGGCGGGAGAATTCCTTGAACCCAGGAGGCGGAGATTGCAGCGAGCCAGGATCACACCACTGCACTCCAGCCTGGGTGACAGAGTGAGACTCTGTCTCAAAAAATAAAAAAAGATGTCATATTATACTTCAGGTTCTAATAAATAATCTAGTTGCTAGAACTTTGCTTCCATAAATACTACATTGATCTGTACTTTTTTTTTTTCTTTTTTTTTTTTTTTGAGACCGGTCATGCCGTGTTGCCATGTTGCCCAGGCTGGACTCAAACTCCTGGGCTTAAGCAATCCTTCCATTTCGGCTTCCCAGAGTGCTGGGATTTTTCTGTCCACTTATGCCAGATGCAAACTACTATTCTTTTAGATCAATTATGTTAATGGCAAATGCCCAAAATTAAATAATAAAAAAATTTCTTTACCTTTTGAATAACTTTTTGTAAGTATAGGATTTGTGATTTATGTTTGAGTAAACATTGCACATATTTACTTATTTGTTTAGAGGTAGGCACCCTGAATCTCTTTTCTTACTACTGTGGGGAAGAGATCTGCCTGGGAAAGCAAGTGTGTGGATTTCCAGACTCCAGCACTTGGTACAGAATTGGTACTCAGTAATAATGAATAAATGAAAAACGTAGAGGAATTGGGGTAAATGTGAAAATTTAGGCGTGTCTGTTGACTCCTTCATGTGTTTGGCACTTTTCTGCATTTGGAAGTAGAAAATTTTAAGCAACGCGTTCTGGGACTCTGTTTCCTGATCTTTTCTGCAAGTTAGGCCCCTGGTTTGGATTAAATTTGCTCAGCTGCTGCTCTGTCATGGCCCTGGTGAAGTTAGGTATTCCTGAGCTTACAGCCGTGCTGCTCTCCTCCTGCCAGTCTGTGATAGTATTCTTCCTCTTTGGGAAATATAAGACGCATCAAACAAGATTTGATTCCATTTCCTTAGGGCCTGAAAATATGAACTGGTAGAGAGCAAAGAGACAGACATATAGAGTTAGCTATAATACAACAATAATAAAAACTAACACTTACATATCCAGCCTCCGCAGTATGCCAGGCACTATTGGCATTTTATGTGTGTTAACCCCCTTGTGCACCCAAAAGTCTTACAAGGTAGGTCTTATTTTCCTCATTCTGCAGATGAGGAAATTGAGGCACAAAGAGATTACATAACTTTATATACCTAGCAAGGGTTGGAGTGAGGACTTAAAACCCCAGATACCTGATCTTAGAATCCTTTAAATAATAGGTCAAATTGCAGAAAGAAGAAAGTAGTGATTCGAGATGTAAATTACAACTGCAGGAACTGAAGAAGTCGAGATTAGCTGGAATCCCCAGTGACAGCTGTTAACGAGGAAGGGGTCAGATCAAGTTTTATAAAGGAACTGGGCATTATAGGAGGAGCAGTTTGTTTAAAAGTTTAAACTGAGGCCGGGCCCAGTGGCTCACACCTGTAATCCCAGCACTTTGGGAGGCTGAGGTCAGGTGTTTGAGACCAGCCTGGCCAACATGGCAAAACCCCATCCCTACTAAAAATACAAAAATTAGCTGGATGTGGTGGCAGGCACCTGAAATACCAGCTACTTGGGAGATTGAGGCAGGAAAATCAGTTGTACCTGGGAGGCAGAAGTTGCAGTATTCAAGATCACATCACTGCACTCCAGCCTGGATGACAGAGTGATACTCTGCCGCAAAAAAAACCCCAAAAGGTTAAAATAGCTATATTGAGATGTAGTTTGCATACCATAAAATTCACCTGTTTAAAGTTGATACTTAAATGGCTTTTGTTTGTTTGTTTATAGGGTTGTGCAGTCATCACCATTATCTAACTTTAGGACATTTTTGTCACCCTTGAAAGGGACAGCATACCCATTAGCAGTCAATTCCGACTTCTCCCATTCCTAGGCAGCCCCTCATCTACTCTGTCTCCATAGATTGGCGCCTATTCTGGACATTTCGTATAAATGGGATCACATAACATGTGGCCTTTACTGAGCATGCTTTTAAGGTTCCTCCATGTTGTGGCCTGTTTCAGTATTTCATTCCTTTCTATTTTCAAATATTCTATTTAATGTATCCTACTCTCTATTCATCATCTGATGGATGTTCGATCTGTTTCCATTTTTTGTTTTTTTTTTTGAGTAATGGTGCTGTGAACACTTGTGTAGAAGTTGTCTTGTGGACATCAGTTTTATTTTTCCTGGGTTGCTGGGTGTGTGGTAACTGCATGATTAACATTTTTAAGAACTGCTAAACTTTTTTTTTTAAGAGATGGAGTCTTGCTCTGTCATCCAGGCTGGAGTGCAGTGGTGCTATCTCAGCTCTGCAAACTCCGCCTCCCAGGTTCTAGCGATTCTCCTGCCTCAGGCTCCTGAGTAGCTGGGAATACAGGCACGTACTACCACACCCAGCTGATTTTTGTATTTTCAGTAGAGATGGGGTTTTGCCACATTGGCCAGGCTGGTCTCAAACTCCTGACCTTAGGTGATTCACCTGCTTTGGCCTCCCAAAGTGCTGGGATTACGGGCATGAGCCCCCACGCCCAGCCGCCTCCATCATTTTATGTTACCTTCAGCAGTGTAGGGGTGGCAGTTTTTGTACATGTTCAACACTTGTTACTGTCTTTTTTATTACAGCTATATGAAGTGGTAGGTGAATGGCATTTTAACAGTCAAAAAGTAAAAATTCAGGGCTGGTTTCCGTCATAAAAGTACAGATCAGGCCAGGCGTGGTGGCTCTTACCTGTAATTCCAGCGCTTTGGGAGGCCAAGGCAGGTGGATCACCTGGGGTCAGGAGTTGGAGACCAGCCTGGCCAACATGGTGAAAGCCCATCTCTACTAAAAATACAAAAATTAGCTGAGTATGGTGGCATGCGCCTATAGTCCCAGCTACTCGGAAGGCTGAGACAAGAGAATTGCTTGAACCTGGGAGGCAGAGATTGCAGTGAGCTGAGATTGTGCCACTGCACTCCAGCCTGAGTGACAGAGTGAGACTGTCTCAAAGAAAAAAAAGGTACATGTCAGGCCTAAGGAATGGTGACTAATCCACTAATCCACTGGGTAAGAGGAGAAATAGAGAAGGGATGAACCTGATAAAGTAGCTTGAGGCCAGATCATGGAGGGTCTTGCACATAATCATGGTAAAATGTTTGGACTGTATTCTTTTGGCACTTTAACCTGGGAAGTGGCTTGATCTGATCCATGTGGGTGAGTGATATGACTGGCAGGACATTAGAGGAGAGGATGAGTGGGAGAACAGAAAGTTGGAGGTGGAACAGCCCTTCGGGAGCCCATGGCAGTCGTGCAGGAGAGATGATGCTGGTGGTAACAGCAGAAGCAGGAGGAAGAAACAGAGTTGAGAGAGAGGGCAGGACCAGCAACTAAATGGAATGAGAAAAGTGGACAGAGTTGAAGTTTATACTAGTTCCTGCAGCAAGTGACTAGTACCATTGAACACAACTGGAAATGGAGGAAGGAAGATGAGTAATACATTTGATTTTAGATGCGTGGTGTCTGGGGTGTTTAAGGAAGGAGTGGATGACCAAGATAGCCATCTTCATACCTTCTTTGGGTCACAGGTACCTCCTGAAAGAATCCTGGAAAACTGTGTACATCCTGTATAGTTTTAACCTGACACCTAAAAATTTTAAATTTGAAAGTTTTTTCAACATGCATTTAAACAAATAGAATATGATTATATATATCAACTTAGTTTTTTGAACATGGTTTTCAAGGGTGTCCATGTTGTAGCGTTGGTCAGTATTTCATTCGTATTTACAGGTGAATAATATTTCATTTATTAAAAGTGTGAGTATTTCGCTTTTTTTTTTTTTTTTTGAGACAGAGTCTTGCTTTGTCACCTGGCGCCAGGTTGGAGTGCGGGGGCGCAATCTTGGCTCACTGCAACCTCTGCCTCCCAGGTCCAGGCAGTTCTTCTGCCTCAGCCTCCCAAGTAGCTGGGACTACAGGCACGTGCTACCACACCCAGCTAATTTTTTTGTACGTTAGTAGAGACGGGGTTTCACCATGTTGGCCAGGATGGTCTCAATCTCTTGACCTCATGATCCATCGGCCTTGGCGTCCCAAAGAGCTGGGATTACAGGCCTGAGCCACCCCGTCTGGCCGAGTATTTCACATTTTATTTATCCATCCATTGATGGGAACTGTCTGAAGTAGATATTTGGTAATTCCAAACATCTTATTTTCCAACAGGCAGAGTAAGATTTGTTATGTGTAATAAACTCTAAGGGTCTATTAACTTTTTCATTAAAACAAATTGTGTAAATATTGCTTTTAGTTAGTTACCCACAGTCTTTTTGCAGTAGAGATAGTTGTCTTGATTTTAATTGGATTCGTGATCTACAACTTTATTATAATCTCATGTCGTTTTATTATTTTTAGTAAAAGTAATTTGTTTGACTAAATTAACTAGTAAACAGTTCTGAGCTTTTTCAATTGTGTCTACAAATTTTTAAAAATTCAGATTATGTGCTAGATGTTTTTAATAACAGCTTTGTTGTAGTATAATCCACGTACCATACAATTCGCATATTTTAAAAGTATGATTCAAAGTTTTTAGTATATTCAGAGTTGTACAACCATTGCCAGAGTAGTATAACATTTCCTCACCCTCGAAAAACACCCATACCCATTACAGTTCAATCTTCTTTTCACCTCACAACCCCGCCCACCAGCCCTAGGCAACCACCGATCCACTCTCTATGTTTAGATTTGCCTACATTGGGTATCTCATATAAATAGAATCATCCAATATGTGATATTTTGTGACTGTCTACTTTTACTTAGCATAATGTTTTCATGGTTTGTTGGTGAATAATATTCCATTGTTTACATCTACAACATTTTCTTTATTTATTAGTTGATAGATATTGGGTTGTTTCCATTTTTATTTTTTACTATTATAAAAATTGCTCCTATAATCATACATGTATAAATTTTTGTGTGGACATCTGTTTTCATTTCTCTTAGGTATATACCCAGGAGTGAAATTATGGGGTCATATAGTAACTTGACGTTTAACTTTTTTCTGTTTTTTTTTTTTTGCTTCGAGATGAAGCCTCACTCTGTAACACAGGCTGGAGTGCAGTGGCACAATCTTGCCTCACTTTAACCTCCGCCTCCCAGGTTCAAGTGATTCTTCTGCCTCAGCCCCCTGAGTAGCTGGTACTACAGGCATGCACCACCACACCCATCTAATTTTTGTATTTTTAGTAGAGACAGAGTTTCACTATATTAGCCAGGCTGGTCTCAAACTACTGACCTTGGGATCTACCCACCTCAGTCTCCCAAAATGCTGGGATTACAGGTGTGAACCACTGCACCCAGCCTATGTTTAACCTTTTAAAGAACTGCCACACTGTTTTCCAAAGTGGCTGTGCCATTTTACATTTTCACTAGCGGTGTATGAGGGTTCTGGTTTTTTCATATCCTCACCAATACTTATTTTTGTCTCTCTTTTTAACCCAAAGAATTTTTTTATTTTTGAGACAGTCTCACTTTGTCGCCAGGTGCCAGGCTGGAGTGCAGTGGCGTGATCTTGGCTCACTGCAACCTCCACCTCCCAGGTTCAAGCAATTCTCCTGCCTCAGCCTCTGAGTAGCTAGGACTACAGGCACGCGCCATCATGCCCAGTTAATTTTTGTATTTTTTAGTAGAGACGGGGTTTCACCATGTTGGCCAGGATGGTTTTGATCTCTTGACCTCGTGATCCGCCCGCCTTGGCCTCCCAAAGTTCTGGGATTACAGGCATGAGCCACTTCCCCCAGCCCAAAGATTTTTTTTTAATTAATAAAACACTTTTCTGAAAATAAAGTATTTTTTTTTAACATGGGAAAAAGCAGTAAGGCCATTGCTGTGCCCAGGCACAACAGCATTTCTATTGGTGGGGACACTCATGCACTGTTTCCAACTTAAACCCAAATCGACTCAAATAAATGTTGAGATTTCCTTCATCATTTGTATTCTTAGGCAATTCTTAAATCTACTACCTTTTTTGCCACAATCTGCTACACATTCTGCCATTTCAAACACTAAAAGGACTCTAGGTGTTTTGTGCATACAAATGCTATCATAAGAGAGGTGTATCAAAGTATTGTTTAACTGTCGTCACAAAGACTTTTGGGGTAATGCATGCTGTGGTTTTAGAGATGAAAGAAACAGCATCACAAAGTGAAGGCCATCTTCATTCCCACCATCTTATTCTCAGTAAATCTCAAATTAGAACGTCCTAGTAAGCGCCCAAATATTTATTCCTAGTTACTTTTCACCCTTAACAGAAATAAGTAAAACACCTCAAGAAATGAGGCTCTCCTACCAAGGATTTCTGGTGCTTTAATTAAAGAAAGTTTCACCTGCACTCATGCTATATTTCAATCGGCTTTGTTTGGTGTTTTGGAGGTTTTTACATCCTGGAACAGTGCACAGTGGTGAAATTCAGAATGATCAAAAGTAGGACTGGTTTGTTTGTTTGTTTGTTTAGAGAAAGTAGGACAGTTGTAAAAGGGAAAAGTAGGAAAGGTGAAACCAGCAGTATGTCTTTTTTAAAATAGAGACACGGGGCTCGCTTTGTTGCCCAGCTGGTCTTGAACTGTTGGGCTCAAGTGATGCTCCTGCCTCGGCCTTCCAAATGTTGTGATGTGAGCCACCACACCCAGCCAGGATGTCTTGTCTGTGGGAGCATTCTCAGATCAGTCTTAGGAAAAAGGACAGCCAGCCCTTCGTATCTGTAATTTCTGCATCTGCAGATTCACCCAACTGCATATCAAAAATATTTGAGAGAAAAATTGACAGTTTCAAAAAACAAGACTTGAATTTGCTGAGCACCAAGCAGTATGCAGCATCCCCATAAATGAAGCGATGCATAGGCATACTCTGCTGTATCCCCCACCATGAAAGAAGGAAAATGTTACATAGTTATCGACAGGGCAGTGCAGCAACTATTTACATGGCGTTTCTTTAATATATTGTATGGAATATTATAAGTAATCTAGAGCTGGTCTAAAGTGTCCAGGAGGATGTGCAGAAGTTACATACATATACTCTAACATTTTATATCAGGAGGATGTGCATAGGTTATATATACATATGCCACACCATTTTGTATCAGGAGGATATGCGTGGGTTATATAGTTATACTACACCATTTCGTATCAGGGACTTGAGCATCCTTGGATTTAGGTATCCAAGGAGGCCCTAGAACCAATCCCACATAGGAAGCCAAGGGATGTGAAAATTGAGGATCTGAATTTGTTTAAGATTATCTTTGCTCGTGTACACTTAGAAAGTCTTTGTGAGCCCCTAGGAATGTATGCATCCCAGTTTTAGACCACTGGTCTAAAAAAAATATTGAAATGTGATTTAAACTGTGAAAAGAGGTCTAAGGTGAGGGCAAAAGCTGGGACACATGCGACTTTCAGTCATGTGACTTTTAGGTGCTATTTAAAGCAGTGAGAGTGCTGAAGGAGATAATGGAAGAGAAGATAAGAGAGCCAGATGTCTATGGAGTGATTCTCACTTAAGGAGTGAGCAAAGGAAGAAGAGACAGAGGTGGAGAAACTAGAGATGCAAGGGGAGTAATTCCATGGGAATATAAAGTTGTAAGACCTAATAGAGAATTTTCAGTAAGAGCAGCCAACAATGTAGAATACAGGTTGGGTGCAGTGGCTCACGCCTGTAATCCCAACACTGGGAGGCCAAGGTGGGAGGATCACCTGAGGTCAGGAGTTTGAGACCAGTCTGGCCAATATGGCGAAACCCCATCTCTACTAAAAATACAAAAAAAAAAACCCATCTCTACTAAAAATAGCTGGACATGGTGGCAGGCATCTGTAATCCCGGCTACTCAGGAGTCTGAGGCGTGAGAATCACTTGAACCTGGGAGGCAGAGGTTGCAGTGAGCCAAGATCGTACCACTGCACTCCAGCCAGGGGACAGAGCAAGACTGTCTCAAAAAAAAAAAGTGGACTACAGAAAGTCCAGAAAGAGTGAAGTCTGAGAGACCAGTCTGCATGTACCAAATGCAGAAAGATCACTGCTCACTATCGCATGGGCCCATCTAGTTGGACCTAGATTCAAAACAGAAAGCCAGTGGTTTTATTCCCCATGGGTGTTTTTTGTTTTGTTTTGTTTTGTTTTGTTTTTTTGACAGAGTCTTGCTCTGTTACCCAGGCTGGAGTGCAGTGGTGTGATCTTGGCTCACTGCACCCTCCGCCTCCCAGGTTCAAGTGATTCTCCTGCCTCAGCCTCCTGAGTAGCTGGGATTACAGGTGCATGCCACCGTGCCAGGTTGAAATGGGGAGGAGCAATAGAGTTCCTAGAGGGCAGGACCCTATAACAATTTCATCACTTTACTTTAGTTTTAAAAGCCTTTGCTCCTGCTCAGTACCTTATATTGTTCACACCCAGCAGAGGCAAAAGGAGGTGTAGCCACTGCCTTCAGGAATTTTACAGTCTGTGGGTGACTTTTACCTTAAGCATTCATTATAAATAATAATGGTGTCGTACCTATAACATATTTTAAAGATCCAATAAAAGCACTTGCATTTTCTGCAAAAAAAAAATAAAATAAATAAAAGCCTTGGAACAATAATAATAATAATAATAATAACAATTTTGGTAGAATGGTAGTAGCAAAATTAAAAATGAAAATTAATGATAATTGGAATTGGATGTGTAGTTAGCTGGTTGGGAACATAAGTATCTTCTGAGAAACTTGCCATTGGAGGAAAAGAGAGGGGTTGATTAGAAGATAGGATCAACAGAGGCTTGCTGTTTTTGGAAAAGGTGGTCCTAGAACATATTCAGAGACATCAGAAAAATTCACAGAACAGACTGAAAATACCAGAGAGGAGCTAATGGAGAGAACAAGCTCACTGAGGAAATGGGAGGGAGGAAATGGGGCAAGAATAGTAGACCAGAGGAAGAGGAGGAGCATGTCTGTCTCATGTGTCTGTCTCGGAGTCAGCCGTATTTTATTTGAGGCCAAGAACAAAAATAAAGTGACCGTGATCAGTAGGGCTTCAGCTGCTTCTATTGTCCTGCAGTTAACTCTTTATGTATCCCAGGGGTATCCAATCTTTTGGCTTCCCTGGGCCATATTGGAAGAAGGCTTGTCTTGGATCACACATAAAATACACTAACAGTGGCCAGGCACAGTGGCTCATGCCTGTAATCCCAGCACTTTGGGAGGCCAAAGCAGGCAGATCACCTGAGATCAGGAGTTCGAGACCAGCCTGGCCAGCATGGTGAAACTCTGTCTTTACTAAAAATACAAAAATTAGCTGTGCGTGGTATTAGACATCCATAATCTCAGCTACTTGGGAGGCTGTGGCAAGAAAATGGCTTGAACCCAGGAGGTGGAGGTTGCAGTGAGCCAAGATCATGCCACTGTACTCCAGCCTTGGTGACAGAGTGAGACTCTGTCTCAAAAAAAAAAAAAGGACTACCTGATGTTAGCTCGGCTGCTGTGACAGAATACTGTAGACTAGTGGCTTAAACAACAGCCGTTTCTTTCTTGTGGTTCTGAGAGCCAGGAAGTCCAAGATCAAGGTGCTGGCAGATCCGTGTCCGATAAGGCCCCTCTTCCTGGTGTAGAAGTGGTAGGATTCTCTTTGTATACTCACATATGAGGGTGGGGAGAGCCAGTGATGTCTCTGCTTATTTTTGAGCACTAATCTCATTCATGACTCCACCCCTCATGACCTAATTACCTCCCAAAGGCTCCTACTCTTAATACTGTCACATTGGAGGCTAGGATTTTATGGGGACACATGTAGTCCATAACAATACCTAACGCTATATTTTCTCATAATAACTAACTTTTATGTTTGGGACTTTTTTTAGGTTTAGCATGAGCTTTAACAGACATAATCTGAAATACTACGTGTTACCAAAAAAGCCCAAAAAGGTGGCATTTGATTGCCTAGAATGGATCAGAAAGCACTACCCATGTAAGTACAGCCATGTCATGAACTATCTAGAAGTCACAAATAAATGTCTTTTTAGCACCACAGTAGGATATATAAAATTGCATATTAAACATTCCTTTTTGCATTATGACAGCATTAACTTGCTATTTATAGAGCAGACTATTGCAGCCCTCTCAATTCTAGGAATTGTAAAATCTCATTTGGTTTGATAACAATAAATTCTAAAAATATGTATATATTAAATAGTCCCTCCTACACATGTATAACTTTTGGTTTCAGTGTCTTTCCTCAGGCTTCTATAAGCTATTCTATTCTATGAATTATACAGCTTTTTGTTTTAGTGCCTTCTCCCAAGCCTGTCTACCTTTGAGTTATATTAACTCCAATGAGATTCTGAAATTCTTAGTAGTTTTCCATGTAACCCCCTTTCCACTTTTCCATAGAGAATTTTTTTGGTGTTTCTATTTTATGTTTTGGAAATTAGTATACATGTTTATGTGGACAAATCAGACAATAGAGATCTACAAAAAAAAGTCATTTCCCTGTGCAGGCCCGCCTACCCCAGGCAACTAATGTAAATAGCTTCAAGTGTGTATCTAGACCTTTGGCTCAGCCACAGAGAGATGACTTTTCTGTAATATCCTTTAATTTCTGTTTCTAAAAAGAACACACATAATAATAAATATAATACATGTACATTAAAGAAAATTTAGATGGCCAGACACTGGCTCAAACCTTCCTGGTTCAAGTGATTCTCCTGCCTCAGCCTTCTGAGTAGCTAGGATTACAGGTGCCTGCCATCATCACACCTGACTAATTTTTTTTTGTATTTTTAGTAGAGGCAGGGTTTCACTATGTTGGCCAGGCTTGTCTCGAACTCCTGACCTCCAATGATCCACCCTCCTCAGCCTCCAAAAAGTGCTGGGATTACAGGCATGAGCCGCTGTGCCCAGCCAAGGGTGGCTTTTTTATCCTACATGTATTTAGTGTGAAATAGAACCCAAAGTTCGTCCAGGTCCACCTCACAAGTCATTAACAGCGACAAGATTAAAAGCCACATCTCATTTCCAGTGCACGTGAATTCTTTGCTTTAATTATTCACCTGTGTGGTGTTCCAACAGTATAAGAACACTGAGTCGGGCGTGGTGGCTCACGCCTGTAATCCAGCACTTTGGGAGGCCAAGGTGGGCGGATCACAAGGTCGGGAGATCAAGACCATCCTGGCCAACATGGTGAAACCCCATCTCTACTAAAAATACAAAAATTAGTCAGGCTAGTGGCACACACCTGTAATCCCAGCTACTCAGGAGGCTGAGGCAGGAGAATTGCTTGAATCCAGGAGGCAGAGGTTGCAGTGAGCTGAGATCACGCCTCCAGCCTGGCAACAGAGCAAGACTGTCTCAAAAATTTAAAAAAAAAAAAAGCACTATAGGAGATGTATTTTGGTTCATATATTTCTAACAACATAGTATAAATTGTGTTGTTGTTTATGTTAAAGGTTCTTGCTTCTCAGTACTCTTGGTTTCTTGGCAGATGACTCAGGGATAATTTACTGCCTCTCCAGGCGAGAATGCGACACCATGGCTGACACATTACAAAGAGATGGGCTCTCTGCTCTTGCTTACCATGCTGGCCTCAGTGATTCTGCCAGAGATGAAGTACAGCAGAAGTGGATTAATCAGGATGGCTGTCAGGTAACAGTTTTAAAGATAAACAAATAATAGAAAGAATATTCTATAGCACATAAGCAAACATGCACATGTAGAATGCAAATTGTTTTTACCTTGAAGGTAGTAAACGTCAAAATAAGACTGAAATTTAAGAACAGATTTTCTTTGAGACTTCTAAAGTTGCTTTTTTTCATTAAAAAAACTTGCTTGAGAGATATAATTCACATATCCTAAAATTTATCCTTTCAAAGCAGACAAATTAGTAGTTTTTAGTATATTTGCAAAGTTGGACAGTTATCATCGCTAATTCCGGAATTTTTGATCACCATGAAAAGAAATCTCAAAAGAATAGAAATAAAAACATTAAAAAAAAAAAAGAAAGAAACCTCATACCCAGTCAATTTTCCTACCCCCTAAGGCCTGGCAACCACAAATCTACTAACTACTACTAACCTGTTTCTTGAGTTTATTGCTTACTCTGTATGTTGCATGTAAATAGAATCATACAGTATATGGTCTTTGTGAACTTTTTTTTTTTTGGAGACAGAGTCTTTGCGCTGTTGCCTGAACTGCAGTGCAGTGGACGGATCTCAGGTCACTGCAACCTCCACCTCCCAGCTTCAGCCTCCCTAGTAGATGGGATTGTAGACACATACCACCACGCCCAGCTAATTTTTGTGTTTAATATTTTTAGTGGAGACAAGGTTTCACCATGTTGGCCAGGCAATTCTAGTGCCTCAGCCTCCTTAGTAGCTAAGACCACAGGCATACCAGTACACCCAGCTAATTTTTTAATTTTTTGTATAGATGAGGTCTCCCTGTGTTGCCCAGCCTGTTCTTGAACTCCTGGGCTCAAGTGATACTCTTGCCTCAACCTCCCAAAGTGCTGCAATTACAGGTGTGAACCACCAGGCCCGGTGTGTTTCTATTTTTTGGCTACTGTGAATGATGGCTTGGTGAGCATTCATGTACAACCTTTTCCGTGGACATATGCCTTTATTTCTCCTGGGTAGACACCTAGGAGTGGACTTGCTGGGTAAAATGGCAACTCTTTGTCTGACTTTCAAAGGAACTGCCAAAGTGCTTTCCAAAGTGGCTCTGCAGTTCTGCATTCTCACCAGCGGTGTATGAGGTACCAGTGTCTCTACATCTTCGCCAATATTTGTTATTGTCCATCTTTTTTAATGTGTTTGTCCTTTTGGGTGGGAAGTGGTATCTCTTTGTGGGTTTTTATTTATTTATTTTTGAAGAGGAGTCTTGCTCTGTCACCCAGGCTGGAGGGCAATAGCGCTATCTCAGGTCACTGCAACCTCCGCCTCCCAGGTTCAAGCAATTCTCCTGCCTCAGCCTCCCGCGGTGCTGGGATTACAGGCACATGCCAGCACACCCAGCTACTTTTTATATTTTTAATAGAGATGGAATTTCACCATATTGGCCAGGCTGGTTGATAACTCCTGACCTGATGACCCACTCACCTCAGCCTCCCAAAGTGCTTCGATTACAGGCATGAGCCACTGTGCCGAGCCCTCTTTGTGGTTTTGATTTGCATTTCCCTAGTAACTAACAATATTGGCCATCTATTTCTGAGATTAGAAGTTTGCCTTCACCCAGGTGGGTGGGAGGAAAACCAAGAACACTTTAGGCATTTCTTATTGTAAATGCCAGTCTGGGATAGGTCCCTCTAAACGTAAGGATAAATTTGAGCAAAACAATGAATAATTACTTGGAGCCTATGAAAAGTTTTGGCTCAGGAAAAAGTATTTACTTTCAAAATTCAGAGGAAAAATATCTCTCAAAATCGTTTTCTCTGAGAAAACAGAAAATTTTAGAGGGTATCCGTTTAGTATCCCAAGAAAGATAAAAAGACTTGATTGGTATATGTGAACTAGCAACAACTTCTGTAAGAAGATCACTGGCTGAAGGGAGAAATGAAAATGCCATTTATGATCAGGCATGGTGGCTCCCGCCTGTAATCCCAGCACTTTGGGTGGCCAAGGTGGGCAGATCACCTGAGGTCAGGAGTTTGAGACCAGCCTGGACTATATGGTGAAACCCTGTCTCTACTAAAAATACAAAAATTTGCCAGACATGGTAGTGGGCATCTGTAGTCCCAGCTACTCGGGAGGCTGAGGTGGGAGAATCACTTGAACCAGGAGGCAGAGGTTACAGTGAGCTGAGATAGTGCCACTGCACTCCAGCCTGGGCAACAGAGCAAGACTCCATCTTAAAAAAAAAAAAGTAATATATCTAAATTAGAAAAACAAAACTAAGAGCAGATTATGTGTTAAGATACAAATGGAATGACGCAGGGGAGGCAGTTGAGTCAGTGATGTGGTGAATAACTTGAGAGTGCAAAGGCAAAAAGATTAAAATGGAGGGAAAATAATCTTTGTTGACAAAAGGAGGTAGGGATTCAGCTTAAGAACAGTAAGTGTACCCAGTAAGAAAGCAGGGTAATTGAAACAGATAAGTGTGTTATAAATAAATACATAAAAATAATAGAAGACTGTCCTCAGAATCAGAAAAGGGAAGGCGCGGACGAAGAATTTCGTACCAAACTCATTGTCATTTATGTTGAAACCAAAAAGGCATTTCAGATATGCAAAAAGTTCAGAAATATATCACTGATTTATCTTCACTGAAATACGGATTGCAGTCTTCCCAGATTCGTTTATATATTTAATCCAAATGTCAGTGGTTTTATTCCCCCTTTGATTAACTTTTTCTAAAGTTTGCCTGGAAGAATATTCAAGTGAAAATAACTAAGAGAGTATGGCAAAAAAAGTAATAATAATAATAACACGTGAATACTTGTTTGCAATTATAAGCAGATCAGTGGAATAGCACTGACCAGAAAACATGTAAAAACAATATATGATAAGGAAAGAATTTGCAGGAAAGGGCCAGATGTGGTGGTTCACGCCTGTAATCCCAGCACTTTTGGAGGCCAAGGCAGGAAGATTGTTTGAGCCCAGGAGTTGGAGACCAGCCCAGACAATATGGTGAAACCCCGTTTCTACAACAAATACAAAAATTAGCCTGGCATGGTGGTGCACACCTGTAGTCCCAGCTACTCAGGAGGCTGAGGCAGGAGAACCACTGCAAACCGGGAAGTAGAGGTTGCAGTGAGCCAAAATTGTGCCACTGAACTCCAGCCTGGGCAACAGAGCAAGACTCTGTCTCAAAAAAAAGAATGATGTTTTTCCAAATGCTTTAAATGGCTATGTATAGTATAAATAATCTACAGTGCAGATATATATATATATATATCTTGGATCAAAGCTATGGTTAAAAAATAGTGAGGGGTTTTTAAAAATCTAATTATTTCTGCTCTCAGACTAATCCTTACAGTAGGGATATAATGTTAGCCTACACCAGCTAGACAGACTTGATCTCGTTAGATTCATGAGTTAGAATAAAACTTGGCTGTTACTCTTCTCAAAGAATGATTGTGGCTTGAAGTTTTAAAAGCACAGAAATGAAGGAAATAACAAAGCCACTTTTCCCAATTTCAAGAACTAAGAGCTTTCCAAAAGAGTTGGCAGCATCGCAGCCTCACTTGGGGGCTACAGACGGTGCCTCACAGCCGTGTACCCACACCGACACTGGGCAATGCACCTGGACTTCACAGAACCCTGCGGGTCACGCTTCCGGACCTGTCGGCTGACATATCTTGCTGTGCAGCGTCTCCACCTGCTCTCCATCACTAGAAGCTACAGTAGTCTCTGTTTCCAAGGAGACTTGCCTTTGATCAGAGTGCCATAAATGTAGATGGATGTCTAGCCAAGTGCGCAGGCCACTCCCTGCCATTCCTGTGTTGATAAATGTCCCCTTTACTGTCCAGAGCTTGAGTTCCTTCCCCTGGTACTCACAGTTACTGAAATCATGTCATTAGCCTCCATCTGCCTGCCAGATAGTTCACTTGCCTTTGAAATACTGTTCTTGCAGTAGCAATTTATTTTTTTAAGTGCTAAAAAAAATTCTTGCAGTTTTATTTGTGAAATGTCATTTTGCCTGGAGATATAATATTTTGGTCTGGGTTAAATAGATCCTAAATCCGCAACTGAAATGGGTATCCTTGAAAACTGATTTATCAAGCTCCTGAAAGTGAACAATCACCTTGCTTCTGCTAAGTCATTTGTATGGGCTAAGATCCACAGTCCTTGGCCTTTTTCCTTTTCTTGGTATAAGTAGCTCTCACACTTTTACCCACGTGAGCTTCCATTAAAACTTTACAAGCTTTGACTTTAAATCAGCTGATGAATAAAAGGAGTTGGTGTGTGATCAGCTGGTGCCACTGGGAAGACTGATGGTAAGCAGTGGAGCAGGTTAGAATGCGTTGTTCCTGAGCCATTGGAGGAGCTGGCAGCAGTGACCTCTGAGGAGCCCTGGGAGCACCCTGGAGCTCCTGAGCAACGCATCGCTTATGATCACTGACCTGGATATCATGACTCTGTGAGCAACACCCCCCACACCTCAGCAGCAAAAACAGAACAGGCGCAGCACATCCTGGGCTGACTGCAGTGGCTTCTGGCTCCCTTACCTGACAACACTAAGTCACACAAGAATGTGCCGGCCACACTGAGCTTCACTTTACCTTCTTGGGTCTTAATGGAATTGCAAGTTATCAGTGTAAAAACTCATATTGGCCAGGCGCGTGGCTCACGCCT